>NC_138139.1:42559215-43049415 GCF_964188305.1 Podarcis bocagei
TCCCTGTGTGAAGTTTACAACGTGTTTAACTGAATCACTTCTTGGACGTGTCTAGATCCAGCCATGGAGGAAGGAGATGTTGAGTCATTGGCTTTGTGTCCTGCTTGCAGGCAGATTCCCACAGGCATCTGGTTGGCTGCTGTGAGAACAGGACGGGCTGCTGGCCTGATACAACAGGCCCTTCTTGTTCGCTATTAGTATTTTTCCAGTTTGCAGGCTACAAATCCGGGCCAGTAGCAAAGGATCAAGTTTCCTAGCCTCGTTTGCGACTTAAAAATACCACCCTTTTTTGAGTCGTGTATTGAGTCATTGTAACACCCCTCTCCGCTTCTTCCAGATGGTGCATCCGAACATTATAGATACTTCTCTTCTTTTTGCCAGGAAGGGTGGCAAACGGTTCAAGCTCAAATTCTTAGCAGAAGCAGTTTTAAGGTAAAGTATTTCCCCTGTCACCCATCTCCCCCAAGCTATAGAATCATAAAGTTGGAAAGGGACTGTGAGGCTCATCTGATAAACCTCAGCCCTCCAAATGTTTTCAGACTATAATTCCCATCATCCCTGACCACTGGTCCTGCTGGCTAGGGATCATGGGAGTTGTAGGCCAAAAACATCTGGAGGGCCGAGGTTGAGGAAGCCTGGTTTAGGGCTTTAAAGGTCAGCACCAACACTTTGAATTGCGCTCGGAAACGTACTGGGAGCCCATGTAGGTCTTTCAGGACCGGTGTTATATGGTCTCGGCGGCCGCTCCCAGTCACCAGTCTACTCTGACTGGCAGCAGCTCCCCAGGATTTCAAGACGGGGTCCCTACCAGCCCTGCTCCAGAGATATGCCAGGGATTGAACCCGAGACATTCTGCATGCAGAACAGATGCTCTATCACTGAGCTACGGCCCTTTTCCAACCTGTGAGGGGTCAGATTGTGCCAACGTCCACCCCAAGGTTTGGAAAACAGAGCAGATCCCGGAAATCACGAGGAGATTGTCTTTGCTCTTGGCCACATGAAGGAGCCATTCTGCAAGGCAGAGTGTGCTGTTACCACGGCCCTCACTGCATCACCGCACTTAAATCTTCTGCACATCTTGCTTTTCTGCTTTGCAGGAAGCAAATCCAGCGCACGGATGGAAGCGGCCATGATCCAACCGAAGATGCCAAGTGTGCCCTTGAACTGGCCCAGTATTTCATCAGCCAAGGACCCAGGAAGGTATGTGGGTTTGCATCTTTTGCGCTTCTTTTCCTTCCTTCTTTCCTTTTGAAAAATATCTGCCTGCAAAAGTATTGTATGCCTGCTGACAGGTTGAAAGGGTGTGTAGGGAGGGAGAAAATGCCAGGGAGCAACGAAAGAACCAACCCTAAATGTTTGGGATGCAATACGTCAAAGCGGGAGAGGAAAGTAAGGGCTTGCTTGTTTTGCCTTTGAAATAAGTTTGTGGGATTTAATTCGTTAATTTGCATTGCCGGGGTTGGGCTAGATGACTCTTGGGGTCCCTTGCGGCTCTACAGTTCTGTGGTTCTGATCAGGTGGGGTTTGAGTCTGAGTCACTCTAGGGTGGCTGCAAGCCCATTTTGACAAATTAGTCCTTTTCAAGCCCAAGTAATCTAGAGTCCTTGGGAACAGTTTTGACGACAAACTCCTTTGTGGAATGTAACCAATTCCTCCAAATGCATCACTGACCCATAGAAAATGTTAGCTAGAGCAGCTGCTTTCTTGATGATGAATTCTTCCCTCTGAACCATAACCAAATGTTATATATCCCCCCCAAAAAAATGCAAATAATATAAGAATAATACACATGGCAAATGCTGCAAATAGGACACTTCACTCAAATTACATTCCCTCACTCTCCCTGGAGCCAGAGCAGCCGAGCCACGACTTCCACGAAGCATATTTTATAATAGCTGTGAACCTGCTGCCTTGTGTGACTGATCATACGGAATAAAAACAGATGTTGCAAGTATGCAGATAGGTCAGGCTTGTCACCACGAGGTCCCAGAGCAAGTTACAGCACTGTGAAAATATTAAAATCAGTTAAAACGATCTGCAGTGAGAAAAAATCAGGCTGGGTCCTAAATCTGCCTGCCTCTGCCCAATCTCAAAGACCAGGTGAAAGAGGGATGTCTTCAGCAGAGAACGAAAGCTCTGCAAGGTGTCTGGCAGACCTCTGTGGGGAGGGAATGCCACATCTTAGAGCTGCCACAGAAAATGGCCTCTAAAGGGATATCCACCCCACAATGAACTACCAAGAGGGCCCCCTTAGCCTCTCTGAAGACCCAAGAGGGGCTATAGATGGGGAGCTCTGCTGATAAGATTTACAGGCCTCCAGAAAGGATGTGGTTAATTTGAGTTTAATCTGGAGAGTGCAAAGGAGAGCTGTCGCTAAATCCTGGAGACGGGGAATCATTCCCTCACAGAGCCATTGGTGTGAAGGTCGCTCTGCAGAGTAAGAAGGCAACAAATCCCTGCCCCAAGGAGTTTACAGTCTCGAATGTGACCCCCTGAGGAGACAACAGAGGGAGGGGAGGGTGAAGTATACGGGGGAAGGATAAGTGCTCAGTTCAGTTCGGAGTTCTTAGGCTTGTTAGTCATACTACATGTTGTTGTTGCGTTTTGCAAATTTATAAACCACTTCACAACCTGAGGCCACCGAAGCGGTGTACCTCGAGATAAAAATAAGATTACATCCTTTTGGCAAGCTCTAAAAAATCATTTAAACCATTCCAACAAAACCTAAAAGCATCCTACAGATGTACAATTAATATTTCATAGATGACCCAGTCACACCTCAGGAAAAGCCACCTTAAAACCATCGCATCTTCTGTAGGCACCTAAAGATAATGACCCCCCCCCATGACGCCTGCCAAATTTCAGCTGGTAATTGAGTCCAGAGGCTTAGTTTCAGTAGGAGGGGAGGTATTTAATTTCTGCTCTGCCAGAAGGTTCCCATTTTGCCTGCCAGCAGCAGCCTAAACTCTGGTTTCTATCGCCACCTCCTCTCACACGGTGCCCTCCACATTCTGTTGATTTTCCGCCCCCCCCCCCCAATCATCTCTGACCGTTTGCCCCACTGACTGGGGCTGGTGGGAGTTCAAAATGTTCAGAGGGTTCCAGAATGGGGAAAACGTGATCTAGTTGCAAGCCCCCTTTTCTTGCTGGGTGCCAAGACCTCGCCCTGATTCTTAATATTGTATGGGCACATAATTTGCAGGGGAAATCTGTTCAAACGCTTCCACACGCCCCTAGCAAAACACCCAGATCAGAAACCTGCAACTGTGACT
Organism: Podarcis bocagei; assembly: GCF_964188305.1. Taxonomy (NCBI): domain Eukaryota; kingdom Metazoa; phylum Chordata; class Lepidosauria; order Squamata; family Lacertidae; genus Podarcis; species Podarcis bocagei. Next base: position 42,562,488 of record NC_138139.1, read on the forward strand.
GAACGCAGACTCTGGAAAGGGGAATGTCTGGTGAAATTATATTGGCTTCACACCAGGTAGCAGAGCTGAACCTGGAAGCAAGACAGCTAGAGCAAAGGGAGACGGGAGAGGCATGGAACGGTGCCTTGCCGCAGCAAAAGAACGGGGTGAGGAAACCCAACCAATGGTAAATAACCTTTGTGCTGTTTTTAATTCTCCTTTTGGGGCAGCCTTTGCCTGAGCTATGTGCGTATCTCAGCCTTCTGTAGCACCATCACTCCACTTAGACAAGTTATTATTGTGCTGGCAGAGTCTCTGGAAAGAACACTGTGCAATTCAGCTACCCGCACCTTTCAGGACACATTGTCCACATGATAATCCACTTGCCTTCATCTAATGAGCCGTGGTCTTGTCGCAATCGCCAGTTGTTGATTTTGCAAAAGGAGCCGGACCTGGAAACTCAACATTTTAGTGCTCTTGGCTGTCTCCACTGTCACAATTTTAATCTGGAATTGCCAACCTTCGTTCACTCTGTACAGGATATCCAGATGGTATCGGCCTGCTGCATTTGGATTTTTCTGTGTTGGCCCCATGTTTTTTCAGACCTTATTTGTTTTCACTGTTTTGTGATGCAGTGCTATTACATCACCGCCACCCTCTGTCCAGTGTGGACTCAAAAAGCACTATTGATGTTTTCCAGGGTGACTGTGCCTTTCGTTAGAAGTTTCCTTGCAGTTCCCACTTGCCTTTAATTAAACATTTCCTCCTTGCATTATGAAGCATAATAATATTGGCCAACTTACAGGGTGGTTCTCCATTAAGGACTTTTGAGTGTCCCACAGAGCTGTATAAATATTAATCATTATTATTATCTAATCAAAGTGAGTAGTCAGTTTAAAATATGACAGTGGGTTTGTTTGTTTGTTTTTTTGTTTTAAATAGACTTTGTTTTCATTGTCTTATAGCCTTCTAGACATCTTGCACTCTGTTGGTCAAAAAACATTGCTTCTGGGACAACAGAATGAGGGAGCTTCCTACAACTGTCAAAATCATAATCAGACTGGCTCTCCTAATAAGCAAGTGAGTTATAAATATCCCTCCCGGCCTTGACATTTTATCCCAGCTTAATAGTCATTTTCCAAAGCTGGGAAACCCCACACACCTTGGTCCTTCGCAACAGAAGCATAGAGAACTGATTCAAGCACTTGGAACCAGAATGTTTAAAAGAGGAGGACTAGGACCCAGGAGACCCGGGTTCAAATCCTTATTTGGCCTTTAAGCTCCCTGGGTGACCATAGCCTGAATAAATGAGACAGTCAAAAGGACTCTACCACTTCAGATTTTCAGGTGGGGGGTTGCATGCATGGTTAGTATGGTTTTGTGCTCCTTAGTATAGCAATTGCACAGAGCCTTTTAGGAATCTGATCCGCACCCTGAATATTCTGCTCTCATTAAAAGAAAAATATATAAGGAAGAGGGGTGTGCAAAGAACATTCTACCCAATTGCTAAGTAAGAATTTTGCCTCCTTCTGGTCTTCAATTCAAGCCTGTGATTGGAAAAGGCACTGGTGTAACTTGGATGGCACAAATAAAGAAAACTTTTAAAATAGCTAATAAATAACTGTAAGTGTTATTGGGATGCAGGTGGCGCTGTGGTCTAAACCACTGAGCTTTGGGCTTGCTGATCGGAAGGTCAGCGGTTCGAATCCCTGCGACAGGGTGAGCTCTCGTTGCTTGGTACCAGCTCCTGCCAACCTAGCAGTTTGAAAGCACGCCAGTGCAAGTAGATAAATAGGTACTGCTCTGGCGGGAAGGTAAACAGCGTTTCCGTGTGCTGCTCTGGTTTCACCAGAAGCGACTTAGTCATGCTGGCCACATGACCCGGAAAAACTTGTTGCGGACAAACATTGGCTTCCTTGGCCAGTAAAGCGAGATGAGCTCTGCAACCCCAGAGTCGTTCGCGACTGGACTTAACTGTCAGGGGTTCTTTACCTTTTTCTTTTTAACTGTAAGTGTATTTTGCTGACACAGCCTTTGGCAACCTGCTGCCCTCCTGATGTTTTGGGCTCCTGTCAGTTCCGGACAGGCTTCTATCTCTGGCCTTCAGGACTCTCCACACAGGCCACACCCCCTTTCTGCAGGCCACACCCCTCAATGGCTGTGCTTCACACCCTCCTTGAGAGTTTTTGCTTGGCTGGGAATGTGTCCTTGGAACTCTGATAATGCCTCTTCCTCATCCAGAGGAAGGGTGTGTGAGCCTGTGTAGAAGCTACGTAGCTTACTGTACAAAGGTAATATTTGCATCCATTGCCCCGCCCATGTTTGCATCTGGCCCCACCCACCACTGTTATGTGACCCTCAGAAGGTTTCCCAAAAAGGAACACAGCAGCCCTGAGTCTGAAAAGGCTTCCCTGCCCCAGATATTCGTTTTCCATGCAGCCAGCTTTTGACTTTTATTGACCCTGCAGCCCATGACTCCAAATGTCTCCTACCCAACTTTCTCTCTGTTTAGGTACTCCAGAGAGCCCTGGAAGAGATTCCCGGGTCCTCCTTCAGCGTAATCCAGTTTGCTTTGGATTCTCAGCATGCCACACCCAACCAGGTTGCAGAAACAGTTTCCAAGGTAAACAGCGTTTCCCTATGTCCTTCCGCAGGGGTGGCCAAAGCAAGACCCACAGCGGGTGTGGGGAACCTTTGGCCTTCCAAATGTTGCTGAACTACAACTCCCGTCCATGCCACCAAGCAAGGCCAGAGGTGATGGGAGTTGCAGTTCATTGACATCCGAAGGGCCAAAAGGTTCACCAAAATCTGATTGACAGGAAGGTCTCCGGATGATTTGCTGTTGGTTGGTGGTGCTTACTGAGTCCCAGTTTTGATTTGATTGTGTGTTTTTAACAGTGGCAACAACATAATATTATCCTCTCCCTAAATTAGGCTGCTGAGAAGAATAACTTTTTTGTGGGGTGCATAATAATAATAATAATAATAATAATAATAATAATAATAATTTTTATTTATAACCCGCCCTCCCCAGCCAAGGCCGGGCTCAGGGCGGCTAACAAGCAATAATAAAAACAAGTTGAATGAATACAACTTAAAATACAACATTAAAATATAGAAACATTAAAATATTAAAATGCAGCCTCATCACAGGAGGAGAAAGGAAAAAGAAAAAAGAAAGAGAGGGAGGGAATCAAATTGGCTCCAAGCCAAAGGCCAGGTGGAACAACTCTGTCTTACAGGCCCTGCGGCAAGAAATCAGATTCCGCAGGGCCCTGGTCTCATGAGGCAGAGCGTTCCACCAGGCCGGAGCCAGCGTTGAAAAGGCCCTGGCTCTGGCTGAAGCCAATCTAACTTCCTTAGGGCCCGGGACCACTAGGATGTTGCTATTTATGGACCTTAAGGTCCTTTGTGGGGGATATCAGGAGAGGCAGTCCCATAGGCACGAGGAGTGGATTTAAAAACCATGAGTGGATTTTTGGGTGGCCGTTCTGTGAAATCCTGCCTTGAGTGAGCAGTCCTGAACCAATAGGAGGGTGAATGACTCAGCAAGGCAGGCACTCAACCTGGCTGGTGTTGCTATGGTAACCCAGTGCACCTGGCAGCCTTATCTCAAGAGCATCCAGACATGGAAAATGTGCTCCTCAAAACACGAGCCCAAGCACTGTGTAATTTAGCCCATTATTCACATTACACCAACAGAACATATCGCCTTGTCCTCCATGATTTTGTCTAATCCTCTTTCAAACTATCCATGTTTGGGGCCACCACTGCCTCCTGTGGGAGCAAGTTTCAAAGTTTAACTGTGTGAAAGAAATGCTTCCTTTATCTGCCCAGAATCTTCTCCCAAAGCCTTATATTTTGAGGTGGGGAGCAAGTTACTTAAAAAAAAGTTCCCGGGGGTCCAAAATGCAACCAGCCTTGTTCTGGAACAGAAGTGAAAAACTAATTTTGTTTTTAAACCCTTCCCTTATCGCAGTTGAGGACCAGGCTGGCCAACATGCTGACACTCTATGCAGGCCCCTTTGCCAAAGACTTCTGCCTGAAGTCTCTGAAGAGAACCTTCAAGAAATACGGCCATGTTCTGTCAATAAGGGCCATCACAGAAACACTTGAGGTAAATAAACAAAAGGAATTCTGCTAGGATGAGGGAGGCAGCACATGTATTCCTTCTAGTTACACCTCTTGTTGTTTTTTTACTTTTATGATTTTATTTTCAAAAACCTTGCACAGTGGTACCTCGGGTTAAGTACTTAATTCGTTCTGGAGGTCCGTACTTAACCTGAAACTGTTCTTAACCTGAAGCACCACTTTAGCTAATGGGGCCTCCTGCTGCTGCCGCCGCGCCGCCAGAGCACAATTTCTGTCCTCATCCTGAAGCAAAGTGCTTAACCCGAGGTAATATTTCTGGGTTAGCGGAGTCTGTAACCTGAAGCGTATTTAACCCAAGGTACCACTGTACTGAATTCATATTATTTTTTATTCTCAACGTTTGCCCTTTTTCTCATTTGCATTTTCTGTTTAATAATTTATTTATTTTTTAAAAAAGAAAATGCACCTGTGTTGGGGGCTCTTGTAGTGGAAAAATGGGATACAGGTTTTCTAAACACAGTTGTCCGTTGCTGCTGGCTTCATATCATGGTTTGCAAATGTGGCTTAAGCCACAGTTGGGACTCACAGGAAACTATGGTTTAATGAGCCAGGCGCGTGAGGGTGTAGGCAGCCACATGGCTTGTTCTGAGGTTGGTAAAACCATGGTTTATTGATGTATGACCTGGGCTGATCTGTTGCAATATTCTCTTTCTCTAAAGCCCCACCTCTGTATCCAGTATGAAGTGCTTGAGGCTGCCCAGCTTGCCCTGGAGAGTCTCAATGGCGCAGAAGTAGCAGGATCCTCAATCAAGGTAAGCTCGTATCTTGCCTCTGCATTCATGACAGTGTTGGGCGGAGAGCAGCAGTGGGCAAGCATGGAAGCATCTTGTCTTCCCCCATCGTAAGTCTCCGAACTCTCCAGTACTTTGCTTCGGATATAAATTGGCTCCCATCATCATCATCATCAAACCTTTTCTTGGCATCACATACAAACATCCAAAACAAATCAATACAGAATTACCACTTCCCCAGTGGCACAAAACATTTGCTAAAAGAAAGGAGGCAGAGCAGTCTATTGTCACATCTCTAGGTCTCCAGGGAGATCAGGCATCTGCAGTGTATTTCAATGACAAAAAACGATGTTAAGCAAAATATTTCCACAGTAGACCTGCATGGAGCCACTCGCCTGCGGCGCATACAAATTGCCTCCAGGTGATCAGGCTGCGAAAGAAGGTGTGTGTCGGGGGGGAAACCCACCCTTGGCTCTGACCTGCATCTTCCAAATTCCTCTAAAGCATTTCATGCCCATTGGAAGCCCACCAGCCCCTTAAGTAATGCCCTCATTCACACAGGATAGAAGGCCTCTGGACTGCAGGGTGCCAGGTGATGGTCTGTTTCTCCTCTGGTGCCTTTCAGCTTCAGAGACCCGTCACTGAGGAAACACTCGATTCTGAGGTGCTGGTGAAGGAGCTGGAAAGAGATGCAGACAATGAAGGCGTCCTTTATCTGGCAGGATTGGGGAAAGCCCAGAGCGAGGCAGGCTTGCGGGAGAAGCTGGGTTATTTGAAAGACCTAAATGCAGTTTTCCTGCCAAGGGATCCCAGAACCGGAAAACAGAGGAATTACTGCTTTCTCAGTAAGTACGGCACCTGAGGAACTGGATTCTAGGCATAATAATAATAATAATAATAATAATAATAATAATAATAATAAATAATTTTATTATTTATATGCCGTATATTCCTGCAGTTTCTTGGATGAGGGGAGACAGGCTTTTGAGCAAACAAACACCATCCTGGGAATCTCCCCCAGTTAATCTTTGTTATTTGTCCTGGCTGAGGAAATAGCACAATTGATTTTTTTTTGTGTGTGTTTTAGAATTCCACACGCCAGAAAGCGCCTCCCATGCTCTCAAAGCCATAAGGGAACAGACAGCCAGAGGCAGCAAAATGCAGAGCAGGAGGGCTCTCACGCCCGCACGTCTCCACAAATGGTTTCGTCACGTGAATCAAAATGGCGGGAAGCTCCTTGCTCCACAGCCACCCCTTGAAGCTCACTTCCTGGAAAAGGAGCGGCCCTTTGCTTTGGTGAGCTTTTTGCCTTGCTCTCAACGTGTCGCAGAGCTTGGGAAAAAGGTTACCTCTTTGGTACCTTCCTGAGCTTGCAGCATTGATAACGGACTCTGCCAGTCTTGAGGACTGGTCTAGAAACTTCATTTGGTGTTGGAGGATATAATCTGAACCATCTGCACCAGCTTCCTGTTATTTTGCGTTCATGCGTTATTCATAACCTTGGAACAATGTGTACTAGAGGTGGCAAACTCACGGTTGGTATGCCAGCCCCACCCACTGACATCTTCCTGAACTGGGGTAGGAGGAGAGGACAGAGCAGGGCTTGATGGGAAGCAGCGGTGACGAACTTGTGGCCCACAAGCCTATCAGGCCTCAAGCCTACAAACCACACCCTCCTTTCCATCACCTGACATCGTAGGATGGTCAGCTGTCCAACAGACAGCCCTGCAGGGCTGCTTGTTCATTTCAGCACCTCATTCAGTGCACAATTATATTTGGAAAGGCAGAGTTGGGAGAGGAATCTAAAGGAGAATGTCTTCCTTTTTAGCCAGGACTTGAAATCAAGACATGACTGCAAAGGAAGAATCGGGAGTGAACTTGAATCAGCTGAGATCAAAGTTTTGTATGTGTGTGTGTGTATGATTTTTGTATGCATGAATGTCCACTGTTGGAGGCAATGTACAGTTGAATACCGGTGACTGTGAATTGCAAGTGTGGAGAAGGGTGTTGTGCTCAAGTTGCGCTTGCAAACTTCCTTTGGGCTTCTGGTTCGACACTGGGAGATCAGAGTGCTGCACTAGCTGGCCCGATCCTGTAGGGAGCTTCTTAATGTTCTGCCCATATGTGTGGGTGAAGGTGCAAGAGTTGGGGCACAGGGGGACTGTGCCAATTTTGGCAACACCCACTTTTGTTTGCAGTCCTCAGAGAGATGACCAACATCATTTGTGGTCCTTGGGCCAAAAAAGAGAAACAAAAAAGCCATCCCTAACTTAAATGCCCACAAACACTTAAATAATCAGTTTGTCATGGGTTCTTTTTTAATTGCAAATTTAAAGTACTGGGGACCCTACTACCAATGCTCTTTTGCCCACCGTGCAATAACTTTCTGTTGCCCTTTCCAGTGTCATTGTGGTTCTTGGGTTTTTGCTTTAAGGACAGCCTTTGTGTTATTTCTACACAGGAAGAAGATTTAAAGAAAGCCATGAAGACATTAGACCGTAGAATCAAACAGCTGCATCGGTGCTTGCCGAACCACACGCTCTGTGTTGTTTTGTTACCAGGCACAAACAGGTAAAAAACTTTGCAATTGCGTTGTGTGTTTTTTTTCCTGCTTTCACAGAATTCTAATGTTGAAAAGCAAGCTCATCATCTAGAGCACTGTCCTTCAACCTTGGGTCCCGCGGATGTTCTCGAACTTCAAGTCCCATCATCCCTGACCATTGGCTAAGTGGCTGAGGATGATGGGTTTTGTAGTCTTAACAATATCTGGGGACCTAAAGTTGAAGAACACGGGTCTAGAGCAGGGGTTCCCAAGCTGTACTCCACGGACCACCAGTGACCTTCATGCTTCATTCAGGCGGTCCACAGGATTGTCTGCAGTTAAGTATTTGTAGCAATTTTCAATTGCCTTTTTATGTTTTTCTTCTGTGGAATGCAAATTACAGCACAATGAAATACAATGTAAGAAAATAAAAGAAGCAAAAAGAAAAAAGAAAAGAAAGAAAGCAATTAAAAATCATACAGCATCTAGCACGTTGCAATTGCTACAACAGGCAGGAAAATCATTAAGTGGCCTTCGAAAGACCATTGCAGGGGGTTGGGCTAGATGACCATCAATATTCCTTCAAACCCTACCATTCTGTGGGCCTTGACAAGGTGGTGGTGGTGGTTTGAATCCCCCTGAAGAATAAACCAGGACATGAAAAGGGGTGAGAGTGGGACAGGCTATGGTGAATACAAGCAAAAATTTTATTTATTTGAAAAATATATATACAGAAAACCAGGAAATGTGAGTCTGTGCCATTTAGATAAAATGTACTAAATGATTGGGTTGGAAAAGCAAACCCTCATCATATTCAAACCAAATCTCTTTCCACCCCCCTCACACAAATTTCTTATCTCCATTTCCTCTCCCCAGCCTGGATGGGTGACCTGCTTTCATGATAAAAAAAAATCCTTCCAGTAGCACCTTAGAGACCAGCTAAGTTTGTTATTGGTATGCGCTTTTGTGTGCAATTCACACTTCTTCGGATTTCATGAATGAGCCAATAGCCATAGAGGACAGTCAAAAATTTGCACAGAGCACTAAGGTTCCAATCCACAGGGCCTCAGGGGTGGCCTGAATGAATGTGGGAAGGAAAACTGGGAAATGCCTCAGTTAGCTTGATGGGAACAAGAAGCCCTTAAAACTGACCGCAGTCCTACTGTCTCGAGCTGGTTGGAGTCTTCCGGGCCCGCTCTCAACAGCTAGCACAAAATATCATTTGCTGCTTTATGGCTTTTCAGTTATCTCCTCCATGCAAGTGTTACATGGCTTTGGGCTCCTGTTACTATTTTTCAGGGGCTTAAAAGAAAGGCAGCCGTGCACCCTAGAGGCTAGACCGGCTTGCCTGTTCTTCAGTTCACTGGGGTGTAGGGAGGAGGGGGTCTCTTGCTGCTGCTACAGTTTTTTCGCTTGTTTGCAATAATTCTTTTAATGTGCTATACCAGTAGCTATAGATCTTTCCTCCAGCCCCCACCTCACCCAGCTCTCTTTCCTGAGCTCCGCGTGCAACACCACATTAGCTTAATCAGCCCCAGGGGAGGTCTGAATGCAGGAATGAGCCCTTGCAGGCCTTTTAAAATTCACTCTGCCTCCATCCTTTGATCCTAAACCCTCGCTGCTGATTATTTGAAGCCGGGGGGGGGGGCAGTGTCAGGGAAGCGTTAGATGCTTCCCAAGTAAGTCAGTTTTTGCTCCTGATAAGCCTATTGAAAGCTTGCCAGTGTACCGTATTCCTTTTTCTTTTTGGCACCACAATACACAGCGCAAGTGGACGCGGGTGGCGCTGTGGGTTAAACCACAGAGCCTAGGGCCTGCCGATCAGAAGGGCGACATTGTTTTATTTTTACTATAATCTCAAGATCCACCAACCAGAGGAGCATAAGAATGCTGTGCCCAGAAATTGGTTTTAATGCCCAAGCTGAACCAAGTGCAATACAGTGGTACCTCGGGTTCCATACACTTCAGGTTACAGACTCCGCTAACCCAGAAATAGTGCTCCAGGTTAAGAACTTTGCTTCAGGATGAGAACAGAAATTGTGCTCCGGTGGTGCGGCGGCAGCGGGAGGCCCCATTAGCTAAAGTGGTGCTTCAGGTTAAGAACAGTTTCAGGTTAAGAACGGACCTCCAGAACGAATTAGGTACTTAACCTGAGGTACAACTGTAGTCCTTCCACACAAAACTTCCCTCCTGGTCACCCCTTCCAAGATTTCTCACCAAGCTCCAACAATTTGACATAATGGTGTGAAAAGCAGCCTACATGCTTCTGAGGATGTTGGAGACCGGGCTTGCTTAAACAGGGCTCCAGAGAATCTGCCCCGAGGGTCAAGATGGCGTAGTGGTTATAGTGTCGGACTAAGACCTGGGAGAGGGACGCGGGTGGCGCTGTGGGTTAAACCACTGAGCCTAGGGCTTGCCAGTCCGAAGGTCGGTGGTTCGAATCCCCGTGACAGGGTGAGCTCCTGTTGCTTGGTCCCTGCTCCTGCCCACCTAGCAGTTCAAAAGCACATCAAAGTGCAAGTAGATAAATAGGTACCACTCTGGCGGGAAGGTAAAAGGCCTTTCCGTGCGCTGCTCTGGTTCGCCAGAAGCGGCTTAGTCATGCTGGCCACATGACCCGGAAGCTGTATGCCGGCTCCCTCAGCCAATAAAGCGAGATGAGTGCCACAACCCCAGAGTCATTCGCGACTGGACCTAATGGTCAGGGGTCCTTTTACCTTTTAAGACCTGGGAGACCAGGATTCAAATCCCCACTCAACCATGAAGCCGACTGGGTGGCCATAGAATTGTAGAGTTGGAAGGGACCACAATGGTCATCTAGTCCAAACCCCCTGCAATGCAGGAATCTTTTGCCCAACATGGGGCTCAAACCCACAACCCTGTGATTAAGAGTCTCGTGTTCCACCAACTAAGCTACCAAGGCCCGGTCGCTTTTCTCTCAGCCAAATCTTACCTCGCAAGGTTTATGTCAGGATAGAACAAGGGATCACGTGCGCCAGCTTGAGCTCCTTGGAGGGAAAGCGGGATATAATTATAATAATAAATGACTAAATAAAGACCTTCTGCCCACACAGGGCATCTTGTTCAGCTTTCCGTTTGCCTGCAAAAAGCAGAGTTTACACAGCCCTCCACCGTTCAGCACTGTGTCCCTGGAAGGAAAGTAACGCTGGTTCCTGTCGTTTGCTTTGCAGAGGCTCCGAATCGTTCCAGGGCTTCGGCCTGCTGGGTATCAAAGGAGAAAAGCCTGCCTCCTGAGGTTCCCATTCGCCTTCACAGCTTTTAACGCCCTGGTTTTGCTAAAAGCTCCAGTGATTTCATTTAGGTCCTACATCCGGAACACCAGCAAGTCCCCCCCCCCATTCCTTCAGTGTTTTAAATATTAAAATCAGTCAAGTCAAATATGAAAGAGGCTGATCCAGTTATTAATTCAGTAAGCTGGGTCCCCCCTCACTTAACCTCTGCTAACTGCTAACCAAATGTTTAGGTGGGGAGAAAGAGCATGGAAGAAGCTAATTGGGTCTGGGTTTGGTGGAGCTGAGTGAAAATGGATTCCCAAAATTCTCCCATCTTGTTTTCGGGTGGCGTGGGTTGGAGTTTCACATAATATTCTCCAGGAGAAGAGAATTCTCCAGTACTTTGGGAAGAGGGTCAGAAATGAGACTTTCAAAGCAAGCTTCCATTCTGAGAAATTTCCACTCAGTTAATACTGGATAAAGCTATGTTAAGAGCCAACACACGGGTGGCCTAGGGCTCCCGTTGCTCGGTCCCAGCTCCTGCCAACCTAGCAGTTGAAAAGCATGTCAAAGTGCAAGTAGATAAATAGGTACCGCTCCGGTGGGAAGGTAAACGGTGTTTCCATGCGCTGCTCTTGTTTCGCCAGAAGCGGCTTAGTTATGCTGGCCACATGTCCCGGAAAAACTGTCTGCGGACAAACTTCAGCTCCCTCGACCAGTAAAGCGAGATGAGTGCCGCAACCCCAGAGTTGTTCGCGACAGGACTTAACTGTCAGGGGTCCTTTACCTTTACCTTTTTTAAGGGCCAAGATTATCTAATGGTTGGATCCTAATAGTTGTCACCGAAATTCACCACCCGGATTTTCAGGAGGCAAATTTTGAGAGGGAAGGAAGAGTTTGCCAAATATATTCTCCTTGTATGTGTGTAAAATTCGCCCAACAAGCTAAGGGTTTGCTCAAATGAGAAAATTCTCAGGACATTCTTCTCTAATAAATATTGGCCTTTGTGTGTGTGAGAGAGAGAAATTTAACAAGAAATAATGTTAACTGTTGAAAGTTTTAAACAGGCACACCATCATGTAGATAACAAAATGCCACCCACCCACCCCCGGGGCCAAAAGGTGCATGGACAAGGGCTACCCACCAATCTCTGCCTCTTAGGTCCCATAATTAAGCTTTTCATAAACGTCTGTAGCATTTTCAACACACACACACACATACCATCCAGCCTGCAGGAAGTAGCACATTTTAGAGCAAAACACTTAACTTTGCCCATGGGAAAATGGAATCTGTGATTCACACATTTTGGTCTTTTTCCATCTTCATAAAAGGAAAGGTTTCAGCTTGAGTGGGGTGGAGGAACACCGGGGGAAGAGAGAGAAAGAGAAACTCTTGCCGAGGCAGGAATGTGTATAGACTGAATTATTATTATGCATTTATTCCAAATATATTTTGGAAGCCCACATGACCATAGCCCTGGTAGGCTTGCAGCCCATTTGGTTCTAAAAGCATCTTGAGCAAAGGCAGCAGCCCCTCTGAGCATGCATAGATTGCCCTGTGCCCCCCAAAAGAGGAAAAAATAACGGGATTTAAGAGCAAAGGGCCTCTTAGGGAAACCAACTAATCTCTGAATACATGTTTTGGGGAGAAAAGAACTCTTTGGATTAGATTTGTTTTCAGGAATAAGAAATCATTGATGATAATACACCCAGTGCCAGCTCCAAGCTGGGAACAACTGTGGGCCATTGACGTTTCCAGGCAGGGCTAAAAGCATCCCCTGCCTGAAACCTCTTGAGAGCTGCTGCCAGTCCGTGTAGGCAATACTGAACTAGATGCAGCAAGGATCGCTTCCTGTGTTCCTGGGGTTGGGTGCAGGGCCAGAAATAGACTTCCTCCAGAGGAAGCAGCCACCACTTCCCCTTTGCCTAAATCCTTGCCCTCCCTCTGGGCTCAGTGCTCACAACTGCCCAGAGGGAGAGGCCAAGGCAGGTTGGAGAAGCTGTTTCATCTCCTCGCTGCTTCCACACTTGGAATAGGCAACTGAGAGGACAGTGACAAAGAGCAGGAACAATAGCCGGACTAGTACATTTCGTAGATTAGCAACAGGCCCCCAGGCGTGCTCAGCAAACGCACCACAAAACCAGCCATGGATGCCAACTGCGATCTGCCCAGATAAGACTTTTGATGCTGGTACAACTGGGTGTCTTGTCGTCTTTAGGTCTGTATTGCTTTTAAAGCTCTCCTTTTTGTGTTCCTATACACATATTGATGTTTTGCAAGAGGGAGGTACGTAAATACACTTTTATGAAGAGATAGCTAGAACAGCAGCATGGGAATTGGGGGAAAACAGCAGACCTCCAGCTACTGTTAAGACTGCATCCTCCTTGACCACTGGGCATGCTGGCTGGGGCTGACCAGGATCCCACCTCATCGGCAGACCCAGAGGCTGCCTATCCTTGCAAAGGAGCCTCTGAACTGCGCCTGCATCGAAACTGGGGCGGCCAGAAAAGTAGAGAGGTTCGATGTGCAGAAAGCAGCAAGTGGGAAGAGTCAGTCTTGTGTAGGACTCAGCACAGTCTGGTTTTGAACACCTGGCTTCAAAACCTACGCAGCCGTGAAGATCAATGGGCCAAGCGCTACCTCGCAGGGTTGTGAGAATAAAAGCAGGGTAGGGGGAAATCATGCTTCAAGCTCCCGGGTGGGTGGATAGGAATCCAGACCTTCAAAGTGTTCCTATTTTCCAGGGACAGTCCCAGATTTACAGAAGCCGCCCCGGTTTCTGATCTGATCCTGGAATGTCACGCTTTTCCTTATTTTCCCTATTTTCATTGGAGAAATGTTGGCGGGTATGGAGCTATTTGACCCCCCGAGCCAAGGAGATAAGCAACTATACAACCTTTAGAAGACATCTTCAGGCAGCCCTGTGTAGGGAAGTTTTAAAATGTTTAATGGCTTAATGTTTAACAGTTTTTTATATATGTTGGAAGCCACCCAGACCAGATGGGCAGGGTAATTTTTATTTTATTATTATTATTATTATTATTATTATTATTATTATTATTATTAATTATTATTAATTATTATTAATTATTATCATCATCATCATCATCATCAAGTACATCTCTATTTTCATCGGAGAAATGTTGGAGGGTATGGAAATGTAAATAGGTCATAAATTCATGAGCTCATGACTGCAAGGCATGTTTCAAAAGTTCGGCTGGCTTAACAGTGCTTGAGCTTAGATCCCCCAAGCCACACTTCAGATGAGACCCCCCAACTCCCACTTTGGGAAGGGGGCCTGGGGTCATGAGCCAATGCGACTTCACCATCTGTCTGGCTACACATCTATGGTCTTGTCCATGTACTCTTTTTCCTGTGAGGGAGGTCATGTAACACACTTTCTGTGGAGGTGCAGACCTGGCCCAGCGACCAAGGCCCAGCTCCATCCCCTCCTGACCTAATTCCGGAACGTTCCGGGCAAACAAAAATGGCAGCCACCTGAGGGGAAAATAGGCGACAGTGAAGCGAGGAGCTTGGCTGAGTCACCGACCATTTCACCGGGTTCTCGCCAGAAATGTATTCAAGCAGCTAAATGGTGACAACATGTAACGAAAGACAGGTACATTCTGCAGTTGTGTAGGTGAGAAAATGTCAGCAGATGGGCTTTTCGCACCTGCGCTCAACAAGGTTTGCCTGCTCTAATTCCCCCACATCTCTTGCTCCCACAGAGTCATTGACCTTGGTTGCACTGAGCTATGAAGGTGGCGCATTTTGGAGGCGCAGAGCTTTGTGCAGCAGCAGGGGGGGTGACACCCCTATCCCCAAACGCATGCCAGGCTCGTAGGGCTGTATTCAGTGCTCGTAGACTGTGCAGAGTAGACTTTTGGGGCATGCTGAGGAAAAACTTTGTTGGCTACAAGACATAACCGTTGGAGGCAATGGTGGAGGCATGACGGAAACACCAGCTAATCAATGGTATTAATTAGTTGTATTTTTTAAAAGGGGGCCTCAGAACTGCATGCCATCCCAGAGTTGTGATCCCTGTCACCATTGATCAGGACAGTGGAAAGTAAACATGGAAGCTGCCTTGTAGGGAGGTTTATCTAGCCAAGTGTTGCTTACATTGACCAGCAGCCATTCCCTAGGATTTCGGGCAGGGAGTGTTCCCAGCCCTAGCCTGCATCTTGTTCATTATTATCTCTGAAAGGGAGTAGAGCCTTTAATGCAAGAGGAAAATTATGGGGGAAAGGCTGGGGTTTCCATAAGGGAACTGCTCTGGCCCCCATTCCTCACCCTTCTGTGGCTCCAAACCTATTATAGCTCTTCATTTTCCATCTCTTGTGTTTCTGCTCCAAGACTAAACTAAGAAACTCCACCCTCCATTTTACAGTAACAAAGGGAGGGGCCCAATCCAGCCCTCCTGGTTTCCCCTCAAGAATCACAAGGCTTTACACTTCCCATGATTTTGTACCAAAACATCTAAATCATTCTTGGCAATGGCAAAGTTTGGTGGCTGCTTTGTATCAGTGAGATACAAATCTAACAAACAAATCAATAAGGCATCAGGCTTCCGGAAGAGATAAATCACTGTGAAGGCCAATGGCCTCCCTCTATGAGAAACTACGAGGCATTTTAAGGCTTCCCAGGCTGTTTCTAGGCTATTGCTCTTTTGCAGCTGGAATCCAATCGCCTGTCGTCAAATTCAAGTTGGGGAATTGAAGGGATTTGGCACCTTTGCATGACAAAACCGCTTAAGCCAAGAAAAATGGGGGTGGACTTTTTGCAGTAAGTGATGTGGGGGAAACCACTGGAAAAGCAGGATAGCAATTGCTTGACATTGTGGTACCTCCCCTGCAAACAAATCTGAATCAATGCTCCATAAAGAGCGGGCGTCATGCAGCCTCTCGAGCGAATTTTGTGCAAACAAATCAGGCCGAATGCTCAATAAGCAGGTCGTGTGGAAGCGAGATGAGAGAGACAAGGAAAAGCTCAGTTGCATTTTGTCCTTCCACTTCTCCCAAGCCTTGCTGGAGGGTTGCGTGACTGGGAACCTCTTGCAAACAGACACTTAAGAAAGCCCCATTTACAGATATTTTCAGTGTTGTAGTCTTGAAATATTAAGGACTGCGCTGTCAAAGCTGATAACTCTGATGCTAGATTCCCACAGGTACAAGCAACCGTTAACCTAGAATTCTGGAACGACTTTTCCTGCAAAACTCTCACGCTTGAACCACCCTCTTTAGTGTGTTGAAGAGAAAGGCTGTGTACTCGCCATAGATTTGAAGCACATTCACCATGCCAAAGAATCCTGGGAACTATAGTTCACACCTCACAGAGCTACAATTCCCAGCGCCCTCAGCAAACTACAATTCCCAGTATTCTCAGAGTGGTGTGTGCTTTAAATCTACAGTGTGCATGCAGCCAAAACAAAAGCCAATTACGAGTGAGCATGGTTTGTTTCACCTTAGCAATGGGGCCGGCTTGCTGGATGCATCTATTCGTGCCTCTTATTGCTAAACACACCCCACAAAAATACCCCTATTTATGTATTTTAAAGCCTTAGGTTTTAAAAGACAGGGAGGCAACAGGTCGAAAGGAATTGCACAACAAAAGGGGGAAAGGAAAAGGAACAAAGGCAGCAACTGCTCTGAATTTGGAAAGCAGGTTACACAACCACACTCATGGCCAATTAACATCTCGGCAGGCCACTTGGTTCAGAAGGCAGACTGATGGCGTGCAAGACCTGCAAGACCGGCAGCCAAAAGAGCAAGGGAGACAGCACATATGCCAAGAGCTGGCACTCTACCACTTCTCACAAGTATAGTCAAATTTCTCTTTTCCCCCCACCGGAAAAATTGTTTGAATGTCCAACATTAATCCTGTAAAAGAAATGGAGCAGAGGGAAGCAGACGAGTTGACAAATGGAGACTACAGCCTAATTTGGAACGAATGTAGGGAGATTGCTTATTTTCCATCTTTTCCTTTGTTTTTTAAATGAGTTTTTTTTTTTTTTTTTTTTTTTTTGCATGTTGCAGAACTAGGGAAATGAATCAGCGTTGTTTTCCGAGAGCAGACAGGGCTGACAGACTCTTATGAAAAGCCTTTTCACTTTTCAGGGAAGACCACCTAGTTGCTATAGACATAATAATCGGGGGGGGGGGGGAGGCGTTTGTAAGAAGCCTATGCCTTTTTCACAGCATAGCTAAAGATGTAAAAAAAGCCCTGCTAGTATAGACCAGAGGCCTATCTGAGCCACCCCTTTGTTTGGTTATCTGTTTTGACACACAGACTACTTATGTGTTTAAATTAAGATGGGTGGATTATTGTTATTGTTCATGTGAGCTGATATTGCTTCTCTCTGTTACATCTGAAATTGTGTGTACAGTGGACACTCGGGTTGCGAACGTGATCCGTGCGGGAGGCATGTTCACAACCTGCAATGTTTGCAACATACAGCGCCGCGCATGCGCGGGTTGCGATTCGGTGCTTCTGCACATGCACGACCGCCGAAACCGGGAAGTAACCCATTCTGGTACTTCCAGGTTTCGGCAGGTCTGTAACCTGAAAAAACACAACCTGAAGCGTCTGTAACCCGGGGTATGACTGTATACGTATGTACATACACAAACCAACCAACAAACACACACACAAGCCCTGCTTCCCAGCAACTGTATCATATTGCCTAAGATCGAGATTTATAGCCGTCAATACTAGTAAGAATACAAGAAACATTAAGATGAGCCTGTTGGATCAGGCCCACCTAGGCCAGCATGCTGTTCTCACAGTGGTCAACCAGATGGTTGTAGTAAACCATTGAAAAACTTCTCCATGAGCACGTCTAACCCTCAAAGCTGCTGGCCACCTCTACATCATGTGCCAGTTCTTTCCATACCTCTAAATCCAAACCTTAAACTGTGCATTTTGCAATTACAGTATATGCTTCCATTTGTCTCACCAGAATCTCCTGCTAATCAGCCCCACTTTGTGACTCTTACTGAAACATGAGGAAGTTTCCATTCAAAGAAGTGTTTCTAACTTCCAAATTTTGGATGCAGCGCTCTCCCTGCCTCTGATGTTTCCAAAGCACACAGAGCAGTTGAGAGCACATTGGCAGAAGCAACCCTGATCTGATTGTGTGCAGTCAGCTTTTTAAGGTCTACCTGAACAGCAGTATACAAATATCTTCATAAATCAATCCTCTTGCAGCCCAGTGGCTTGCCAATGGCAGACAAGATATGCACAGTGGCAGAAGACCCCCCCCCCAAAAAAAAGGTGAAAATGAAGAGTATTGGTAGCAGAGTGATGTGCGTGCTTCAATTCCAGAAATTGGAAGATACATTGAACTGAAATTCAGGAGGAGCTGAATACAGGGCAAAGTGAACCCACAGGACAAATACAGGAAGCAACTGGGTAAATCCACTCATCTCTCAAATGGGGATTTGGATAGGAGCCTATATAAACCAAGGGATTGCCATTCTGCAAACACAAAAGACCTACTCCCTGTTGCTTGTATCTAGTCCGTGCTTGTATCTAGTCCAAACCTCTGACTATGGCAGTATCTGCTCAAGCCGCACATCCCAACAACGAGAAGCCCATTTAGAAATGACCCATCACATATGGTCCATGGCCAACAGTCTAATTGCTTACCTATTAAATGCCCATAAATAACCGATCCTAAGCCACCTCCACACAGATTGGGCTCCTATTGGGAACGATCATGTATGAGTATTTGTAGAAACATACGCAGCTGCCTCATACCATTGTTCCATCTAACTCAGTATTGACTGCACTGACTGGCAGCAGCTCTCTAGCAGCTTTAGACGGGCGTTTTCCCGAGCCCTACCTGGAGATGCCAGAGATGGAAGCTGAGATTGGAGCCTGCAAAGCACATGTTCTGCCACCGAAACTCTGTCTGTACAGTATTATCTGTGACAATCTACTACTATGCAGGTGTGACTGGAACATGGATCTACACACCCCTTATGATAACAGCAGGAATTTGGGCATGCAGGTGGCAGCGCCTGCACAACCTATCCCTTTGAATGACTAACGTGTCTTGCCTGGGAACCTGCTTGAGATGAATCATGTGCCAGGCATGCAAAAGCCATGCTGCGAGGATGCTTGCCAATAGCTTGGCCTACCAGGGAGCCAGCATTTAAAATGGTACCTCTGGCCAGGCTTTGTGGGTGCAGCATGGGTGTAACTTTTGGGTTTCCAAGGATGCCTCACTGCTGCCCAAGTTCCGCTCCTCTTACCTCGGGAGGCCTTTGTAAGCCACACTGCCGTGCCATCTGTAGGAAGCGTAAATATTTCATTACCAGGAAGCGGGGAGGGAGAGATAAAAAATCACATTTCTGGGAAAAGGCAGCAGGATGCCACAGAAACTACAGCCATCAACTCATTTTCCAGCTGATAATTACCACGACTGTGCTAAATGAGTTTCTGCAGCCATTTCACTCCAAGTTGTGGAAGATTTCAAATCAATACCTATTTTTACATCAGCCACATTTTTAAGTGCAGTGGTACCTCGGGTTAAGAACTTAATTCGTACTGGAGATCCGTTCTTAACCTGAAACTGTTCTTAACCTGAGGTATACCACTTTAGCTAATGGGGCCTCCCACCGCTGCCACGCGATTTCTGTTCTCATCCTGAAGCAAAGTTCTTAACCCGAGGTAATATTTCTGGGTTAGCGGAGTCTGTAACCTGAAGCGTCTGTAACCCGAGGTACCACTGTACTTGTCAACATCATGTCCATTCATCACCCAAAGTTTACATGTCTAAAAGATTGTGTAAAAATGAGAAACATGCCTTTTATACTTGGCATGAGAGATTCACGTTTCAGCAATCAATCAAGCTTGCCTCTCAGCTCCACCCCTTCAGAGCAGCAGCATGTCTGCAGATGCCACCATCCCTGACAACCAGCTGTGCTCCCTGGGGCTGATGGGAGTTGGAGTCCATCCATGCAGTTTTCCACCCCTGTCCCACTGGCAAAAGTGTACAGGAGCTGCTTCTTGGTGGATTAAAGTGCCCCTCCATAAGCTACATTTGACACGTTAGTGGGCTGGGGAGCAGGAAGAGAAATTAAGACACTTAAACTTGGGAGGCACACAAGACACATGCACAAGCCGGTGTTCATAGAACAGAGGGACATCCTCTGGGCAACTGCAGAATATCTGTTCATATTGCCACCCTCCACTTTTCTCAGTATGGCTAGAGTTCAGGAACAATTTGTTTTATGGGCAATGATGTTTCTTCATAGATTCTGTGTCAGCTCACAGTTAGGTTGCACCAAAGAATCCTAGCACATCATTAGTCCCACTCTGTGGAGGGTGGCTTTTAGGGCTGGGTGTTATATCGATATATCGCCCAAAACTGGTCCACATCGTGATATCAGTTCAATTAATTTTTGACCTGGCAATGTATCTTAAGGCTGGGCGATGTATGATCCAAAATGGGTTTGAAGTCCATATTGTTATATCTGTTTCATAATTTTGACCTTGCAATATATCAAGAATCATGGTGTGCATGTGTGCTATGCAAAAATCACAATGTGGGAAAAACCGTGAAGCCAGCCAATGCCTCTACAAAGCTCCCTCATTTCAGACATCATTATATATCAGTATATCACAATGTTTACCGGGCGATATATCACAATGCTGAAAACCAGATTATCACCCAGCCCCTGTGGCCTTGCTCACATACCGGCAGAAAGAAGGGCAATGAGAAACGCCATATTGCATGGAGCTACTGTTTCTTCTGGGAATCGTAGTGTGGTAGGAGAGCTTAATTTGCGAGCGCTCACTAGATAAGGCCAAGGACAGGGAATCTGTGGACCCTTCAAATACTGTGGGCTAGTTTATCTTCAATCCTCTCCAACCATCTGATCCCTGCTCCTGACTCACACAAGCAAGCAACTCTTAGTTATGGAGAAGTTTTGAAGCAATCTGGGCAAATGTTTTTTTTATTTCTGGGAGCCTGCCCTTATTAGTGGTGGCTACATGGGGTTCTCTCTCTCGCTGGCATTTATCTCAGGAGGCTTAAAGAGCTTAAAGCAGGGGTCAGCAAACTTTTTCAGCAGGGGGCCGGTTCACTGTCCCTCAGACCTTGTGGTGGGGCTGGACTATATTTTGGAAGAGAGAAAAAATGAACGAATTCCTATGCCCCACAAATAACCCAGAGATGCATTTTAAATAAAAGGGCATATTCTACTCATGTAAAAACACACTGATTCCTGGACTGTCCACGGGCTAGATTCAGCCCCCGGGCCTTAGTTTGCCTACTCATGGCTTAAAGTGTTGGTGGAAGGTAAATTAAATCATGCAATGGAGCCTCTAGGAAGAAACAGTGTGGGGTGTGGGGTAGCACCGGCGGGCAAGGAGAGATTCTCACCTCTTAACACTTGTGGCACATTATCTGGATGCAGGACTTGTTGCCTGACCAGAGGGAGGGATGTTCCAAACCTCCCCCACTCCCAAACCTCTTTAGAACTGGCTGCTGACTAAAATAGGTCTTCCCAGAACCTCTGTAGACAAGAGACTCTCAAAGGCACAGAGTTACTGCCATTCATTATGTGTTTAATAACCAAGGCTTCTTCCAAAAGCCTCTGTGGGCCAAACCTTCAAGCAGGTGGCTAAATACTTTGCAAGGTCAAGCGAGAGGGTGCAGGGCCCTCGGGAATGAATTAACACACCAAGACAAAAGGCACCCCCCCAAAAAAAAAAAATTTAGGCACACAATTTCCTTTGTAATAAATAAATAATAATAACAACAACAACAATAATAAAGAGGATATTGAACGGAACACACATGCAGCCTTAACCCTGAAGGGTGAACTTCCTTGTCTGGACTCAAGAGCAGGGGTCTGAGGAGTTGGCAGCCACTAAAACCAGCTTTCCCGTAAAAACAGCACTCCTGGTAGCGTTTGCACAATTTTAAAAAGGTGTTTTAATGCAGTCAATATTCATCAACAAACAAATGGATGTCAATTCCTGCTCCTGACAGGCGAGAGAGGGTGTGAATTTAAAGTATTTTTATTTTATTTTTCTTATCCAGCTCGGGATTGTTGGCAATTTCAGATCTAGAAGAATTTGTCTTGATGGAATTACTAATTGGGATAATTCAAGTGCACCCATGCAAACTTCCTTAGGAAAGGGGAAAGGGGGGATACTAGAGAAAGAAAGGTGTGTGTGTGTGACTTTGAAGTGATTCTCTTGCATGAAGAGCTGTAGCGGTGGAGGAACTGAGCTAGCCTGCTTTTGCACATTGCATGGTTACAGGGCAACTGCAAAGACAGGAGTGGGTGGTCTTCAATGCCCCTGCCCAACCTACCACACAATCGGCTTTCCCATTCGTCACAAGCTACAGACAATGGGATGTTTCGGTAGATGGACTACTTTTAAAAACAAAGCTCGAGTGAGTCTGTTACTCGTTAAGCCAGGCTTCGTCAACCTGCTGTCCTCTGCATGCTGGACCATACCTCCCACATGGGATTTGTAGTCCTACAAGATCTGGAGGATACAAAGTTGGGGAAAGGGTGCATTAAGTATGTTTAAAGGGGGGGGGGGAATAAAACCTACTTTTGTGAGCCTTCACTGAGTGACTGGATATTTTATAGATTTATTTAAAAAAAGACAGCCATATGGAGGCGAGGCTCACTTCAGGTGAAAGCCTCAGCAACTATTCCTTTCCCCAAGTTTTAAAAATGTTAACATTGTTTTTCAAAAATCCAGTTAACAACATAATCCGGCCAGTGTTAAGGAGACTCCCTTTTTTTGGTTACAACAGTTGAAAGCGAGCAAATCATCCCTAATACAGGTGAAATTTAAAAGAAATCCACCCCAAAATAAGAGGCCTACCGTGCCACTGCTAAATATTATTCCAAAACAGGGTTCCCTCCACTCTGGTTAATTCTGGGCCTTTTCGACAGCAGCAGATGAAACAGAAATCCAAGCTTTTGCTACCTCTGAATTTCTATGTGAGCCAAAGGAACATCTGCCGAACTACCTGGCCAGGCTGCTGCTAATAAAGACACAGGAAGGCCCCAGGAGAAATCGTATTCAGCTGGAGCTCATTTCTTTGAGCAGAGAAGAAATGGCCACTACTCTGATTTCAAAACCAAAGGCTTGTTTGTAATTGCTGTTGTTTTAAAACACACCCTCTTATACAGATAGTTACCAGCCAAACAGGGTTGACACTTTTATCCAAGAGTCAAATATATAAAATTAAAGCAGAGTTTTTATTCAAGTTGTGTGTGTGTTTGTGTGTGTGTGTTTTTATTATTTCCTTGGAGGGTAAACATTCGCCACTTCTCTCGAGGTTCATGCTCCTGAAAGAAGAAGAACCCCCACCTTTGGCTTTTCAGTCAAGCAAAAGTGCTTTTGCACGGCCGTGAAAATACAATCCCTTGGGGATTTGGGGAGCGGGCGGGTAGAGGAGTGACTACAACCTTATAACCGAGCTAGCAAAGCTCTTACACCCTTTACGCACAGCGAGGGATGGCCAGTTTGCAGCCGGAAAGTGGCAAGACCTATCGTTCACACAAGTAGCCCACATGAGAGGAGAATCCCGTCACTTAATGCTATTGGAAAAGGGCTTGTATTAGCACCATCCCTGAAAGGCTGCCTAGTTTGGGCGTGGGGAACCTTTAGTGCTCCAGATATTGCTAAAATACAGCTCCCATCATCCATGGCTGTGCTAGAGTTGCAGTTAAACAATATCTAGAGGGCCAAAGGTTCCCCACTCCTGGCTTAGTTTTCACCCCCTTATAGTACATGCTTGGCATCCTGTCGGTGTGAACAGAGCTTATGTGCAAAGCTGCCCCAAATTATGGCAGACTTTTCTATTTCGGGGGTGGAGGTGGCGGAGAGTGGAAGGCAAGAAGTAAAAAAACAACAACAGCCCTCTCTACCAAACCATGTACTGCTCCCTCTTGCCTCGGAACCAAGGGTTCAAAAAAGGTTATTACTGAATTCTCAGCTGACTGGCAGGTACAGAATACTCTTTCAGACAAAAGTAAGCTTTTTCCCTCACCCATAAAAACCAGGAGCCAAATTAAAGGAAGCTAGCCATGCTACAAAAAAAAGGAAACGATGCTGCTTTCATTGGCTTTCAGAATCTTTTTTTACCTGGGAATTAAATGCATTTGTAGTTAACAGTTAACACTGTTAATTCATCATGGTATGAATCTTAAAATTATCACAACCTTTTTAAAAAAAATTCAACAATGTAAACAGCACTACACACAGTATAGACCTGCTCTGAAATATATACACACACATATATATATACACACACACATATATATGTATGTATATTTGCAGAACTTCAATCTGGCACTGTATAATTTAGCGATGTTAATTTAACCTCACAAAAAGTTTTTTTTTAAAGTTGTGCAACCAACATCAATCTGCAATGTTTTTTGTTTGTTTTTTGAAAAAGAGAAAAAGAAACCATTTAACTTGCAGCCAGGGGGTCTCAAATATTTCAGGGGGCAGGGGGGAAGAAGAAACGAGAAGAACCCAAAATTCAAAAGAAAGTGCCTAAAATATGGATACAGCATTTTAGAGCCCTTTCAAAAATACAAGGCAGAGAAAGGTGTAAAGTAGAAAAATCTGGAGCGTCTGTAAATTCCAGAGGAGTCCGGAGCTTATGGGTAATGAAAGGTTAACAGGTTACGGCTGTTTTCGCTGTGTTAAATGGCACTAAGTATGGTGGTCTATACACAGGCTTGCTGTCTGTGAAGCTGCAACGCATTTGGTGTTCTCCTCCTTCTTCCGCCTCTCCATTTCCCATTCCACAAAGGTATCAAAGAGACTGGGCCAGGCCTCATCTTCACTGTAATTGCTGAGGTCCGGCCCAATGACCTGAGTAAAATTGAGGAACATGTTCCACGTGTCCCGGGAGATTCCCTTAATTCCTGAGGGGTTCTCATTCAAGAAGTGTAACCACTGGTCCAATATCGGGGGCTTGTTTTGAGTGAAGACTAGTTTCCAAAGGGCAATGGCTATTTCCCGATGCAGCGACCTCTGTCCCTCCTCGGAGTCCAGGCCAAACTGAAAGGTAAAACGGTAGAGATCCTTGAACTTATCTTCTTGTTTGGCTTCGTTTAAGAGGCTGGGGAACCGGGCACATATCCCATCGATGCTGTCTGCGTTTATTGCTTTGCAGCCCTCAAAGAACTCCGTCCTAGTCAAGGGGAAAAGAAGCCAGTTAGATCACCTCATTTTCTTCAGCATCAAACGCAAAAACCTCAGGGCTAGTAGTCACAGCGGCTACATGCAACTTCCTGGATCAGGGGTGAGAACTCCCAAACCAGCACTCAGAGGGATGAGTTGGGGGGGGGGGTCAAGTGGCAAGTAGAACTGCTTCCGCTGACAAGATGATCAGTAGAGTTTTGCATTCCTCCCTTTGATCCCAATTAATTTGTGTTGGGAAAGGGGGAATCATAAAATGGTACCGGAAAGAAATGCCGATTCAAACATTCTGTGAAAACATATGCATCACTGAGCATCATGCTACCCCTGAAGGAATTTAAACCCCCTCAGGCCTGCCTGTTGCACTTATTTCCATTCACACAGTTTTACACTCTATGCGAACATGCAAAGACATGATTCCCTCCCCAACACAATCTGAAGCCCAATGGATCAGTCCAGCTTATTTATTTGTTTGATTCCTTTTATGAATCAAATAATTTTTATTTGATTCCTTTTATGAATCAAGGGACGCGGGTGGCGCTGTGGGTTAAGCCTAGGACTTGCCGATCAGAAGGTCAGCGGTTCGAATCCCTGCGACGGAGATCCCTGTTGCTTGGTCCCTGCTCCTGCCAACCTAGCAGTTCAAAAGCACGTCAAAGTGCAAGTAGATAAATAGGTACCGCTCCGGCGGGAAGGTAAAAGGTGTTTCCGTGGGCTGCTCTGGTTCGCCAGAAGCAGCTTAGTCATGCTGGCTCCTTCGACCAATAAAGCGAGATGAGCACCGCAACCCCAGAGTCGGCCACGACTGGACCTAATGGTCAGGGGTCCCTTTACCTTTACCTTTTTATGAATCACTGCCTTTATAATATATTAAGTGATTTACAGTTAAAACATCAGCAGTGAAAACAATTCCATACTAAAACACACACACAGAGAGAGCGAATTCCACACACACACACACACACACACAATTAAAAACACATACATAAGGCTGTTCCCAAAGGTCCACTCAGTCAAGCATCCTGCTTCCCAAAGCGGGCAGCCGGATGACTCCAGGAAGCCCACACGCAGAGATAGAAGGCAAACAACCTTCTCCTGCTATTAACTAATCTTGGACTTATGCTCATGCACTAAAAGGTGGTTGAAGCACCAAAGATCTGTAGCTCAGTTCACAGACTTACCTGGGGTTACCATGACGTAGGTCAATGGGTGAGCTGCACCCCCCTCCACAATACTTCAGCCCTGTATACCTGAAGGAGCGTCTCTGCCCCCATTGTGCAGCCTGGGCACCAAGGTCCAGCTCCAAGGGCCTTCTGGTGGTTCCCTCATTGCAAGAAGTTATAGGGAACCTGGCAGAGGGCCTTCTTGTATTGGCACCCTCCCACCAGATGTCAGAGATAAACAGACAACTTTCTATAGGCATCTGAAGGCAGCCCTGTACAGGGAAGCTTTTAATGTCTGGTGCTTTGTTGTGTTCTTTTATATTCTGTTGGAAGCTGCCATAACAACAACAACAACAACAACCTAACAAGTGAGAGTGGGACTCCACTTGGAGGGACCAGTTGCAAGTCTTCAAAAAGGTGAGAAAAACAACTCATTTGCACATACTTTTTTCCAAAAAGAGAAGAATCTGAGAATCATGATTTTTACAACAGCAGGTTTAAATTTTCAAAAACATTTTTTTGTAATCCAACTATTTATAAAACCTGAAACCATCACCTGAAGAGGCATCCTCTAATGTATAAAAAGGGGGTGCCTCTTCTAAAATCGACGCAGTGTGCATCACCTAAAAGACATGGGGAGTATGGTTTCTGTTAGAATCGTTTTCTCTTATATACAGCTTATGTAGATTCACAATCAATCAGAAAGTTGGCAATCCACCAATATTTATGTAAGTCAGGAAATAGTCTCTGAGCAGGTCACAGCTGCAGGAACTCACCTTGTGAATTTGCACATGGTAGCTGCCTGGAACTTCCATGCCAGGACGAGGACTTTGAATTCAGTTGGGTCGACACAGAGGTCGTTGCAAAAATGCTCCATGCCTTCCTCCAATATGGCATCTTCTCGCTCGTCCTTGTATCTCCTAAATAATTCCTCAGTCCTGTGGAGGGACGATTCCTCCGTGCCAGAAACTGGCTCCTTCTTCGCATCCCCGGAAGAAGAAGGAGGATGACTAGACTCTACAGAGGCTTCCATCTTCTTTGTCCCATTAACCAGGATGTCCCCGGAGGATTTCCCACCGACGGTGCAGTGTTCCTCCTTGTGAATCGTGCTCCGCTTGCCGTGAGCCTTGCCGCTCGATTCTCGGTCGCCATTTTTGCTGCCAAGAGTGGAAGAAGGATTCTTGCACTTGGTGACGCACTGGCCCATGGTGTCCCACGCCCAGCGGTTAGAGCGGCCCCCTTGCTATCGCACGCCCACGCCGCCGCTGCTTGGTGGGTCTCAGCATGCCATCATTGACGGTGGAGCAACCTAGGGGGAAGAGGGTGGGGAAATTGTTTAGAACAGGGGTGCCAACATGAATAAAATATTGGGGTGTTTGTGTAAGCCCCGCCCTGCATAATTGATCACATGACGCAGTACACACACACCATTTGAATGGCAATGCCCATCAACTTGGGGGGAGGCAGCCTCCTCAGATATTTTATTGGGGGGCCAAAGATCCCACAGTCTCTAGGAGTTGGCTCCTATGGTTTAGAAATAACAATAAAACAATGAACAGGGTGGTGATACAATGACTACTGCAATCGACACAAGATCTAAACCACTGAGCCTTTTAGGTTTGCCATTCGGAAGGTTGGCGGTTCGAATCCGACCGACGAAGGTGAGCTCCCGTTGCTCTGTCTCAGCTCCTGCCAACCTAGCAGTTTGAAAGCATGCCAGTGCAAGTAGATAAATAGATACCGCAGTGGCAGGAAGGTAAACAGCATTTCAATGTGCTCTGGTTTCCATCACAGTGTCCTGTTGCACCAGAAGCGGTTTAGTCATGCTGGCCACATGACCCGGAGAGCTTTCTGTGGATAAATGCTGGCTCCCTCGGACTGAAAGTGAGATAAGCGCCGCAACCCCACAGTTGCCTTTGACTGGACTTAACCGTCCAGGGGTCCTTTACCTTTGCATGTATGCATCACAGTTGGTGCCACCTTCCAAGCAAGAGACTGGAGGAAATTACCTAAGATACAGCTGCCATCTGTAGTTCATAGAGATACTTAAATTGAAAGCAACTAACTTTAAAAAAGGTGTGTTGCCCAATTAATGAAAGATGCACTTATAGTCAGTTGAATATATAGTCAGTTGCCCAAAATACCTGGAGAAGGATTTTGGGGAGCACTGGAGAGGACAGAACTGGGCTAAACAGTCCCATCCAATATATGACCTCATCCTTTGTTCCCACTTTGGATACTCTGGCTAAACTCTTATGTCATCCACAGTCTCAAGATTGCAGTCTCTGAAGGATTCTTGCGCACCCTCCCAGTTGTGCAATGCAGCCTTGCAGAAGTGCAAAATGTGTTTGGCCGGGCTTGCCCCGACAGCACAGGAAGTGGCTGTTTCTGGGGCAGTACTTTGCATGTGAGCCCTGCTGAAGCTCTCAAGGCAAGGATTCTGGTGCAGCCTGCAAATTGAAGACAACCTAGTGTAGCCTAGTGGCTAGGTCACTGAGCGATGGATGGGGAAATAGTTAGCTCGGATCTTTCCTCTGCCATGAACTCATCTGGTGATTTTTAGTCTAAGACCCTTTCCCCCCAACCTATTTTTATAAGGCCATTATAGGGTTGCAATCAGATCGTATATGCAAAGAAGTCTAGAAATCAGAGTTGTCACAAGTAGCCAATTTCAGCCGTTGACTGAATCAATGAAAACAAAGATATTCTTCAGGTGTTTTGGGCAACTGGCTGATGGCACTTCATCTGGAGGGCATCAGGCTGGCAAATCCTGGCCAACTTTGGTACAAGATCTCAGGGAAATAATATCATTGCACAAGGCCCTTACTAATCAGCTTAGGTCCAGGATATCACAAGGACTGCCTGATCCCTTATATTGCCACCTGATCACCAAAATATTTGAAGGGAGTCTCCATTGGTGATCAGCCATGGTTCAGAGGTGCATCTTGTGATTTACCAGAAGCCATGCATTCAATGCATGTGATCCCAAGCCAGTAGAACTCCCTCCCAGCTGAGGTCAGGTAGGCACGTCCTCCTTGCTGAACCTGCATGGCTTATGGCTACGTGCAGTGCTAAGAAATGCTAATGATTAAGAGGTGTAGAAATGGCTTAAATTAAAGAATTAAATGAACAACTTCCTGCCAACTGCTGCTTTTAATGATAGATGTCAGGGATTGAACATGGGACCCCTGACCTATGGTCTTTCCCCCAAGGTGAAGCCGAACGTCCCCCCGCAGCGCTGAGAGGGCTCATCTAGGATCCTGGTGCACCCCCATTAAGACTGGCATTGTTGCTTTATCGAAGCCCTTTTAAACAGCATGCTTCTGCAATGCTGTGACCAAGGTTGTTGGTTCGCAAATTCTATGTGATTCTGCTTGCCTCTCCAGGAGGCAGGACAGGTAGCATGAGAGACATCATCACATTATTGTGCAATAAAAATTGCTTACACAAACACCCCTTGTGCTAGCTCAATATGCTTCAAATCTGCCAGGAAAAAAAACCACACACGTGGATTCAGCACAGTCTCCACATTTATTGTGGGCGTACCTAAATGACCCCCCACTGCCCCAGGTCTCTCCATTTGGAAGCACCCTTTAAACTGTGTGACGCCACATTTCCTCACCTCTGCACCTAGAAAGCAGCTGTGGCTTCTCCCAGTGGCCGACTGGCAAGAGGTAATCAAAGGAAATTCCTAAAATTCTTACTGTAACACAGGGTTACAAAGAGGTCGATTCATGCGCTGAATTTGCCGAGACAGATGACTCTGACCCAGAATCTTTTTCAGGAAGCTATTTAAAAACCATAAATGCATTTTAATAGCTAAGCATCCAAGGAGCTTTACGATACCCACAGTTTGCATCGAGCTACTGCCAAGTTTGGATTCCTGGCTCCATTTGCTGCACTTTCTCTTCTACCAGTCTCCAAAGTTTGGATTTTACAGTGGAAATCTAAAGGCCTGCATCCTCCCCACCAAAAAACCCCGTGCTGGAGCAATGTGCCTGGGGAAGGGGGGGGGGAGAGTATAAGAAGTGATATAAAAAGGCAATATAAAAAGGCTATGATGGCGACAGAACGACTTGCCTTCTGTGGGATAAATCAGAGGGATTGCATGTTGCCCACCCTGACCCAGTCCCATAAAAACTGCTAAGTTATCATTAAAAAGGACATGGAGTATTGAGGCTGGCTGAGATGGCAGATGGTTCTAATCATGGCTAGACTAAACTGTGTTCAGTGCAGAGCTGTCTTTAAGGGCTCCTGGAAGCACAGCAGCCCGCCTCATAGGGATGTTGTGCCAGTGGGCCAGATAATGCACATCGCTGCTCTCTTCCAACTGGAGTGAGTGCTCAAACCTGGTTTTATCTTGGAGGCTGCCAGCTCCTCTACACCATCTTTACAAAACTTTCAGCTCTGCCAGGGCAGCCTCCCTGGCACACTCCATGAATACGCCAAATTTATGTAACAAGAGAATGAAAATGTTATCTGCCTTTCCAGGGGCAGATATGCTAACAATGCAAGTTTTTGTCATAAAAGGGGCAGCAAATACTTTCAGGTTTAAGGCAGACCTCTGATGAGTACGGTTTTTAAAGGCAACCACTTATAAATCATCCCTACTTTATGGGGAGAGATGGGTAGATTTTGAGGAAAGTAATTTGGAAGCGATGTTTCACTGAGCAACACTGAGCCCAATGCTGGTTAACATTGTTATAATCTGACTTTGAGGGTGTTCAGACTTCCCAAATCTGTACGGATATATTTTTCATTCGAAAAAGAATTTTTGAGGTAGGTTTCTCAGGGAAATGTACTTGCCAGCCAATTCCAAGCATTTCCCCGCTTGGTTCAGTTCATTAAAGGGAAATCAATACTTTCAACAGTACTTTCAAGATCGAACTTTTGCTGCTCTTAGAAAAGCTTTCGCGGTCCTTCACTTCCAAACAATGCCTTCTGCCTATTTGAAGGGAAAGTATAAAAGGATTCCCTATGCACAGCGGATGTGTGTTTGTGGTACCCGGTCAGTAATCACAGAGTCCAAAGTTGGCGCTAATGATATCACACCCTTCAAAAAGGTATTTCAGGAGCAGTTGACGATGTTTCCACTTCCATCTTGCTTTAAAACATTTAACATTGTTAGTCACCGTAATTAACATATCCTTTTACTGATTAACTGCATTCTTCTGAGATCCGGAGAAAACCTGTCTGAAGTTTGATGCTGCTTGATGCTTTTAAGATTCGCCTCTCTAGATATAGATACACACAGACACACACTCAACACTTGGTATTAGAACAGATCTTTCCAAACTGTGTGTCGCAACATGGTAGTGTGTTGGCTGCAATGTGTAGGTGTGTCGCGTGAACGCTCCCTGCGCTCTTCCCGGGGCTGGAAAGGGGTTAGTTTAGCCTCTGGTTTGCTAGCAAAACTGAATTACTGTGTCACGCGAAATGATGCATGTCCAAAACACGTGTCACAAACATGTAAAGTTTGGAAAGCTCTGTATTAGAACTTTCAGGTGCTCAGAGCAATCTAGTTTTCATCATAACTTTTTTTTTCAGCCCATGGTCTGTATCCTTAGAGGCCACCTTCCAGAGGCTGCATGCCAATGGTGCGCAGAGCCAAGACGCATGGGGTGTGGGAAGAACAAAGTGCAACTTGCCTCAGGGCAAGATTTGAACCAGGGATCTTTTGACCCATAGCTCAGCCTTAGTTAGCTGTTCTATGAAAGTAACATATAATGACTGGTGACGGGACCAGCACTGTTATTCAGCAGTAGTGTATCTCAGTCTCTGGATGGTGGTGGCTGTTTTTTTTTTTTTTATCTCAAGTCTCTTCTAAATTTATGCTGCCTCCTTTCCAACCCAGCCCTGACCACCGGTTGAGAAGAGGCCCTCAAACTCACCCACCTGGCCCAAGGTTCAGTCCCAGAGGATGAAACATTCTGGCATATAGCTGCCTGCTGTTGCAGCACATGTGCAAAAATCAGCAGACAGTGGCTGTAATCTGAGAAGGCCTAGGATGAAGATACCAGAGCCACCGCCTCCCTTACGCAACTCTGTGAAGCATGATCAGATCAGCATCCGAGGCCCTGCTCCATCTCCCTCCATCTTCTGAAATTCAACAAGTGGTATGAGAGACGGGGCCTTCTTGGCTGTGGCATCCTTCTTGCAGAATGCCATTCCTAGGTCCACCTGGCCCCATCATGGCGTAACCCTTCCACACCACACGTTGAAGACCTGCCTCCATAAGACGGCTTTGAAAGATCAGGAAACTGGGACTGCTGGTGAATCGATAATGGTTGCTATGGGTTGTTGTTTTGTGGTTTGAAAATGTCAGTAGTGCATCTGCTTCAAACTTCTTCTGCTCACTGCCTGGAATCTCTTTTCTGATAGAAAGGCAGAATCAAAACAACACACACAAATCCCACAGCAGCAGCAGAAAGGGAGTAGAACAAGACATCTCTGTTCTGGCTTTTTAAAAAGCCATATACAGAGGGAAGCACCATTCGAACAAAGCAGTGGCTCTTCCCACAATAGGATGGGATGAGGAGGCCAGTGGGAGGTGGGATGGTTATGAAGAACCTATTTTAGATGCATGACACGTTATCCTTAGCTGGCAGAATTGTGTGTGTATATGCACAGACACACACAAAAACAAGAAGGAGAGAGAAATGATGCCAGAAGTTCTCAGCAATGCAAGAATTAGGTGTGTCCCATTACTATGCAGAGCATGAATGCAAACAAGAGCCAGTCAAGAGAGTTGGAAAGATGAAATCCAAGTGGATGTGACCCACTCCCAGCTGGCGGTGAATTGGCAAAGGAAGATGAGCAGTATGCATCAGTATGCTTCAAGATGGACAATTACTTCTTATTATTATAATCTCTTAAGTTGCTGTACCAAGCCAGCCATTCCTTGTCTCTATCGAGCCCTGAATCCAACAGCGTCAAATCTGCAACCAACTCACACCAGAGGCAAGCTGGGAAATATTTCTTGGCTGAAGGAGGATAGACTTTCAAAGTCTGCTCCAGAATTGGCTTCCTAGCAGGTAATCTGCAGGACAGCACCCAAATGACTTCACGTGACTGAAGCCTAAACTTGCGTCTTACTTGCAAATGCAAATTCAGACAACTTCTTTCATGGCAGGACATATGGGGCAGGAGGGGAAAGGGCAATTGCCTAGCCCATTGGTCTTCCACTGGTGGGTCAGAGCTCACTAGCGGGTCACAGCCTGATCCAAGGTGGGTTGCAACAGGAGTACTACCAACATGCAAGTATATGACAAAAGGTTAGGACATGGGTTCCTATATGCATGTTTGGATTGAAAGTGGGTACTGGGTCTGAAAAGGTTGAAGACCACTGACCCTACAAACCTGACCAAATGCAAGAAGGAAGCAGACACCGATTACAATTAAATGTTACTCATGCACAAAAAAAACATTCCTACACTTATGCTCACAGAAGCTTTGCTGTCCCTTATGGACAGAACTAAAAAGAACCTAGGGCTATATCCAATTCTGTTAGAGTAGACCCAGTGAAATTAATGGACCTTCATTAGTCATGCCCATTTATTTCAACGTGCCTATTCGAACTAGGAAAAGCATATTGCACTTTTAATTTTTATAGGCAGAGAAGAGAACCACAATTTGTTGGAATAGATTTTCAGTAGGGAAGAACAAGAGGCTAAGGGAGACTTGCCCAAGGCCATAAAATGAGTTCAGAGAGAGAGAGCGCATTTGCTTCTGACACCCACATGAAGTTTGCTGTTTGAACAGCAAAGGCTCCTGCAAAACAGGTTACAGGATATTCTTCACCCTCCAGCTCTCTATAGGGCCAGCCCAAGGGTGCCTGCCAGCCAGATTACCAAAAGTTCAACTGGAAACAGGAATTGCCCATTGAATTTCATAAAGACGGTCCACACTTTGGGCGAGGCATAAACCCTAGGTTCTCAGCTTTAAGTCTAACATACTGTTTTACTCGGTTAGACCAGAACTCATTTAAGCAGAGGAAACTACCAAACAGCACATTCAAAAAACCATCATTGACATAGAATCATAGAGTTGGAAGGGACCCAAGGGTTATCTAGTCCAACCCCCTGCAAGGCAGGAATCTCAGCTAAAGCATCCATGACAGATGGCCATCCAACCTCTGCTTTAAAAGCTCCAACAAAGGAGAGTCCACAACCTCCCAAGGGAGTAAAGCTCAGATTAATTTTACAGGAACACATTTTTACCCAGATCCCTTGAAAAAGCTAAGTGTGAGGGCTTTCTGTCTCTATAGGTAGGGTGATGGTGATTAGCAGAGGGGGTGTGTGACCAGAGGGGATGGCACCCATCACACTCATTCAAAAACCCAATGTGCGTACAGACCTATAAAAAGTTGGTGAAGGGAAAACGCACAAAGTCATACACATTTGGGGGATGGGGAAGAGAGATGAGGGCTTGAGGAGGGTGAAACTTATTTTAATCCTTTAGCACTGTGTGCCATTAAACCTACAAACTAACCAGAAGCTCTGTGCAGATTTGCATAAAGCTCATTTCAAAGTAAGTGTTTATTGTTTGTGGCCACAGGCAACTGCACAACAACAGTAATATTAATTACATAGGCTCCCCCCCTTCCTCTCTCATAACACTGGAACTCGAGGACATCCAATAAAGCTGAATTCAGGAAAGGCAAGAGGAAGTACTTCTTCACAGGGCGCAAAGCTAAACTATGGAATAAGTTCTCACAAGAGATAGAGATGGCCAGCTTGCATGGCTTCAAACCTGCCTTTAGCTGCAATTCTGAAGTGACCCTGCAGTGAACCCAAATGCCAGGAGAATGCAAGGGGCACGATTCCATCACTGTCCAGGTTTCAAAAGTTGCTTCCATTTTCTGACACAAACTTGGATTTCTGCTTAAGTCTAATAGTCTGATTATAGCTCCACCTCCTTAAGAGGTCAATCAATCCTCTTAAAATCATCGCCGCCACCACCACCACCACCACCATCAGTTTTAATCAAGACTCCAGCTCCCCTGGTTGAAGGAATCAAACAATAGTAAGCTTACATTTGACTCTGCACAAGTTGGAGCCACAGCTCTCCCCACCCCCTCCCCGTCTGTGCACTCCTAGTTGAACTCCTAGTTGCAGGAAGCTAGACAGAGAACCAAGGAGAGTTTGGCTGCTGTGCTGTCCCCCCCCCCCCCCCTTTGCATCCAAACACTTTCTTAAAATTCACAACTGAAAATACGATTGTAAGAGACAAAAGATTATGTCTATGAAAAGCAGCAGGGACCACAGCTTAGTGGTAGAATACATGCTTTTGCAAAAAGGCTTGATCTTGGCTACCCCAGTTAAAGGATCTCAGCAGCAGGTGCTGGGAAAGATCACTGGCCAGGACCCTGGAGAGCTACTGCCAGGCAGAACAGATAATTCAGAGCTAGATTGTCCAATAGTTTTGTGGATCATTCCTGCTCCCTTTCTTATAAATCAGGAGAGTGATACTCATTTTCCATCCAGCAGGCATTTGGCCTGTGTGGTTTATGGAGGTAAATAAGCCAGCCGGGATAGAATTATACAACCACAGATCATAGAATCGGAAAGTTGAAAGGCAGCTTCTAATATACCACATTTACTTGAGTCTAATGAGCACCTTTTTTTTTTTTTGCCAAATTATGCTGCAAAAAAATTGGGTGCGCATTAGATGGCGCATTAGACTCGAGTAAATAAGCATCTCGGCGTCAGATCCCGCTAGCCAGCAGTGAGGTGCGGGCTCCACCCTACCTGTCCAATGAGGGGGTTGTGGCTGTGCGCCCCTCAATGGATGAGCGCCCCCTCACTGCTGGCTCACACCACCCTCTAGACACAAACAGCCCTCCAAAGACATCAGCTATAATATTGGCTTGCCAAAAGAGCGGCTGTCTTTTGCTAATGGCAGAGTGGTCCAGACTGTCTGAGAAGCACACTTGTCTGGTCTACGAGAGAGCAACCATAACAGAGG
Organism: Podarcis bocagei; assembly: GCF_964188305.1. Classification (NCBI taxonomy): domain Eukaryota; kingdom Metazoa; phylum Chordata; class Lepidosauria; order Squamata; family Lacertidae; genus Podarcis; species Podarcis bocagei. Next base: position 42,598,447 of record NC_138139.1, read on the forward strand.
ACTTACATGCTATCCTCAGAGGAGCAGGAAGGCATTGCAGCAATGAGTCCGACTCTCCACCCACGCATCAGGGTCTCTCCATGGAACACTGTGAAAAACAGGGACATGGTTTAGAAATCTTGAAAGAAGGAAATTTCAATGGCTGCGGCACATACAAAGCTCAAGTCACCACCACAAGGCAAAATTCAAAGGTGGCAGCTTCATTTATGTGGCCATTGCTCATTGCTGATGGGTTAATTCATACCAGGGCATACATGAAGGCTAGCTGCTTCCAAGTACACAGACACCAAGTTGCATAAAGCATTTTGGCCAAGATGTCATGCACAGAGGATTAGCAATTAGAATACCAATTACAGTGGTGCCTCACAAGACGAAAAGAATCCGTTCCGTGATTCTCTTCGTCTAACGGTTTTTTTCGTCTTGCGAAGCAAGCCCATTGACGGATTAGAGGATTAGCGCTATTAGCGGCTTATCAGTTTATCGGATCAGCTGATAAGCGGCTTAGCGGCTTAGAAAAAGGGGGGGGAACCCGCAGGAACTCGCAAGACATTTTCATCTTGCGAAGCAAGCCCATAGGAGATTCGTTTTGCAAAGCACCTCCAAAACGGAAAACTCTTTCGTCTAGCGAGTTTTCCGTCTTGCGAGGCATTCGTCTTGCGGGGCACCACTGTAACATCTGATGCATTTAGGGAAGGGGGGAGGACATCTGTAGCTCTGCAGATGTTTCTGGACTGTCACTGTCATCATTGTTGACCACTGGCTATGCTGCCTGGGACTGATGGAAGCTACAGTCCAGCAGTATCTGTAGAGCTGCAGTTTCCCTCCCCTGATTCAGAGTATATAAACAAGGATTTACATAAGCAATGGGGAACCAGTCTCCATGCAGAGATGGGAGCCGGGTGCATTCAGAAGGTGTGTCTCCAACAGTCTCAAATCCATGAACGAGAATGCAAGTTGACTCAGGGCAAAAGTACACTGCAATGTATTTAATCAGTTTTATGTCTTGTTTAAGGGATTGAAGAGGGTCCTGAGAAGTCTGTTATCGATGCAGACACTTTCACTTCTACCTGTGAACATTTCAAGTTCACAGAGGCAGGAGAAGGTCTCAGTTGTATGCGTAGGAATCTCTAAAGGGTTTTTAGGTTGGCTGCAGGGTACCTTAGCCAATACTTTCCTCTGGGTGCCCCAACACCAGAGGTGAGGTAAGTTACAGTAAGAGAAGGGAGCCTTTTTTCAATGTGGCACCCAATCAGTGGTATTCACTCTCCAGTTTTCTTTTAAGCCATGGTATTATTCTAAAAAAGACTGACATTATGAGCCATCAAGCCTTAGAAATGGAACTTTTCCTGAAAGTTCCCACAGTTTGGGGCACTAGTATGTGTGTTCCTCACACATATCTTGGAGCACTATTTAGGAAACCTGGATCTAAGGGCATCTATTATATTGTTTCTTCATATTGTAAATTGCCACAGAATCTAGTGATGAAGAATGGTATATCAACATATAAGATGCAATTCCTATATTCAGGGTTCTTCCCTAGCAGGAATTCAGTTCTGGCACCTGTGTGTGCTATTGCCATTATACGAGAACAAGGGAGACATTCATGGTGAGCTCCAGCACCTCTTTTTCTCAAAAAATAGCACTGCCTATAATACTTTTTTTTGGGGGGGTCACGGGTGGCACTGTGGTCTAAACCACTGAGCCTCTTGGGCTTGCTGATCAGAAGGTTGGCGGTTTGAATCCCCACGACGGGGTAAGCTCCCATTGCTCGGTCCCTGCTCCTGCCAACCTAGCAGTTCAAAAGCAAACCAAAAATGCAAGTAGATAAATAGGTACCGCTCCAGCGGGAAGGTAAACGGCGTTTCCGTGCACTGCTCTGGTTTCGCCAGAAGTGGCTCAGTCATGCTGGCCACATGACCCGGAAAAACTGTCTACGGACAAACGCCGGCTCCCTTGGCCAGTAAAGCGAGATGAGCGCTGCAACTCCAGAGTCGTCTGTGACTGGACTTAACTGCCAGGGGTCCTTTACCTTTTTTATAATACTTTTTTAGTGCATTCAAGTCACCTCCGTTTGGCAATCCAGCAATCACACTTGCATGGTGAATGTCTGCTTTTCATCAGCGAGCTTAGAGTGAGCTCTTCCTTACAGTACTGACTGCCCAACATGGTGAGAGATAGCTCTGCTTTACAAGGCCAACATGGCAAAAAATGTTTGGCAACTCACTTTTCACTCCCATCAAGTTATGCATGAAAGCCTCCATGTCTGCTTGGCCAGAGACTGCAGCCCATTGCCACTTCAGTTCTGGAAAGCAGAAGGCTCCACAGACAAACCCAGCTTCCTCACAGATTTGAGCAGACCTCTTTTGTATGCCAAGGAAGGACAAAGTCATGTTCTCTTCCCCACCTAGGCTGGCCTGCAAACACGCTGCAGCAAACCCAGGTGCCAAGCAATTGGAACATCTGTTGCAACAGACAACAGTGAACTCTCTCTTACTATTTTGGGTTCAGTTGTGTTGCAAATTGTTCTGTAATCGGGTTGCATGGTAGCCCTGACAACATTTGTCCATTAATAGCTGCCGACTGGAGGGGTGGCGGGGAAAGAAGTCAACATTTCCAAAAATATTTTTAGAGGGCGATATTTTTGGAGAGAGAGGTGCTTTTTCTGGGCTGGGTGCTTAGAGGGAAAAAAGACACACTTTTAAACAGACCAAGACAAAAACAACCCTGCAGAACACACTTTATTAAAGGTGACTAGCTAGTTACAAGCCTAACATCAGCGATGAGCAGCATTACACAGGAAGTTGTTTGGTACAGAGTCAGGCCATTGTTTCCAATGAGCTCAGAGCCTGCCTACATTGACTGGCAGCTCTCCAGGGTTTCAGACAAGGGTTCCCAGGCCTACTTATAGATGCTGCGGGTTGAACCAGGGGTATTTGCATGCATAATATTCAGTGAGCTGCAGCCTGTCCCTGAGAGCTTCCTTATCACCAGGACCAGCCAACCTTGTTACCAAACTCTGCTTTTCATCTCTTGCCTCTCTCTTGTCACACCTCTCATTTCCTTTAAATCCTTACTCAATGCCCACATTTCCTGACACACCTTTGGCACGACTACAGCGTCCTCTGGACACTGCAGTAGCCAAGTGAAAGCATACATAAATGAAAGCCATACACGCTCTTCCCCTATCTGTTGCCATTTCTCTAAGAGCTCTAGCTCAACGGCAGAGCATTTGCCTTGCACACAGAAGCTGCCAGGTTCAATCCCCAACATCCCCAGGTAGTGGTTCCTGCCTGAAACCCTGGAGAGCCACGGCCAGTCAGTGTAGACAATGGTGAGCTGGACAGACCAACGGTCTGATTTGGTATAAGGCAGCTTCCTCTGTCTCCATTCCTTGGCTGTCTGTGCCAAATTTTAGATCGCAAAATACTTGGGGAAGGTATTGTGTCTTATATTCTAAAGAAGCCTTCGTCCAACTTGGTGACCTCCAGATATTGTGGACTTCCAATTTCCACAAAGAATGGAGCTTATGGGAGTTGTTTCCCTTCTATATTCATTTCTCTTCTGCTGTAGTGTCTGGGCTACATTAGAGAGGAGAAAACTAAAGTAGAATCCCATGCTAGAAAGTGAAGGATGAAGTGACAATCATAGAATTGTAGAGTTGGAAGGGACCCTAAGGGCTCATCTAGTCCAGGCATGTCCAAAGTCTGTCTTGGGGGCCTAATCCGGCCCGCCGGTCGGTTTAATCCGGCCCCTGTGGCAGTTTATCTCCTGGGGTAAAATCCTAAAAAAAACCTCAGCAACTTTGGTCAGCACCCACGGCCCTTCATTTCATCAAATCTGGCCCTCTTGGAAAAAGGTTTGGACACCACTGATTCTAGTCCAATCCCCTGCAATGCAGCAGTCTCAGCTAAAGTATCCATGACAGATGGCCATCCAACCTCTGCTTGAAAACCTCCAAGGAAGGAGAGTCCACCACCTCTCATGGGAGTCTCTTCCACTGCTGAACAGCTCTTACTGTCAGAAAGTTTCCCCAAATGTTTAGTCAGAATCTCCTTTCTGACAACTTGAAGCCATTGGTTTGAGTCCTACCCTCCAGAGCAGGAGAAAACAAGCATGCTCCCTCCTCCATGTGACAGCCCTTGAGATATTTGATATCTCCTCTCAGTCTCCTCTTTTCTAGGCTAAACATACCCAGCTCCTTCAAATGCTCCTCATAAGGCTTAGTTTCCAGACCCTTGATTATCTTGGTTGCTCTCCTCTGCACACGTTCCAGCTTGTCAACATCCTTCTTAATTTGTGGTGCCCAGAATTGGACACTGTATTCCAAGTGTGGTCTGACCAAGGCAGAATAGAGAGGAACTATTACTTCCCTCTGAATGACCTCTGAGAACTCGCATTCAGACTTCCAAATCAAAACAGAGCTCAGAGAGAAGTCTGAACTTCTATATAATTTTATTTTTATGCTGCCTTTCCATAATTAAAAGCCCCTAAACCTCCCATGATAGCTGTCTCCACTTCCTTGCAGAAGCCTAACTCACTTCTGACAGCTGCAGCTCTGGATAAATTCTGTAAAACCATTGGCTACAACAGGTTGCCATTTTCTAACATTACTGCATTTTTCTTGTTGGAAGTGGGATAAAAAGTTGTTTAAATCTTAACTAAATAGTGAACCTTTCAGCACTGTGTGGACTTTCGAATGAATTGACTTTCTAAAGAGAGATTCTTACATCCGGATAACATTACCATGTTATATGAATAACATTTTAGGTTCATAATCATCTACTTATAAATGTACATAGATAAAATGTATGTATCATAATCAATAAAAAAATCAATAAAAATGATAAATAAATTGGAAGGCTGTGTGGAACAGAGGGGAAGAAAGTGGAGCAATTCTGCTGAACTCTTCCATCTAAAACAGGGATGGGGACCCTCAGGCCTGGGAGCCAGATATGTCACTCCAAGTATCACTGTCTGCAAACCATGCAACCTCCCAAGCCACATCCCTCACCAGCCCTGCTCTGCACACTCCTCATGTGTGTTTGCCTGGCTAGAATGTGTCCCTGAACTCTGATGAACTCCTTGCTTGTCAGGATAGATGATAGAAAGGACCTTGTGAGTGTGAAGAAACTCAGTCTGCTGTATAAAGGTGAGATTCACATTTACTGCTCTTTCTGCATTGGCCACAGGCCCTGCCCATGACTTCCACAGAGCTCCCGTGAGGTTGCCCAGAAAGGAAAGTGGCCCCTGGGCTGAATCAGCTCCCCACCTTTACACCAGCTCAGTCGGCAGAACACGAGACTCTCAATCTGAAGGCAAAAAGTTTTGTGCATTGCAGGGGTTGGACTAGAGAACCCTTGTGGTCCTTTCCAACTCTATGATTCTGTGCACCAAGGTGACATATCAAAATGCAGTGCCTTGAGACTTCCGTGAGCTGGAAGAGAAATTCCACAAGGAAGCTCAATTCCTTTAAGAGAGAAAAGAGGTCCGTCCAACCGCCTTAGAAAATGAGGAAGTGTAACTAGACTGAAGCCTCACCCACTCAACCCAAATTGTAACTGCGATTTTGGAGGGAAACCACCAGTTCCCCTTTTGTCCTAACCAAGAGTGGGTTTTAAAAATTATTATTTTAAGAGCTGCTCTGCAGATCTAGATGCAACCACTGTAGGAATCTTTCATAAACCTTCTGCAGACCGGTGAAATGAATCTTCATGTTCAAAACACAGCAGGCAGTCACTACTGGGAAGCGAAGTAGCAGCAGCAGCTAGGCTCACAAAACCAATTCTGTCCTACTCCGTTCCTGCTTTTGCTATCAGCCAGCAATGTGTCATGTGCGTCCCATGCTGGCACATCCCCAAATTGCAACATCATTCATATGATTGCAAGAGCTTGATGGGAGTTCATTCTTCTAACATCTTTTCAAGGACTCCACCGGAATCAAACATCTTAAGGAACTGTCATGAAAAGAGGATCTCCCAACAGCTCAACTGAAAGTCAGGTTCCTCTCCAGGCAAATGTCATCCCTAGCTAGCAGGACCAGTGGTCAGGGATGATGGGAAACTGTAGTCCAAAAACCCAATTTGGGAAACCCTGCTCTAGTCTAATATTCTGCTAGTTCGTCTGTCAGTCCTATGAACACCAAGCATCATAAACAAAGCACCAAAACAAGGTAAGCCAGCCTTTTAAATAAGGTAACAACTCCAGAACCTGAGACTGGTTGTGGGAGTGAAGAGGAGAAGATGAACTATGTGAGACACACACACATCCCCAAACACATGCTTTTGTATCAGCAATTCAAACATTTCTTTTGAAATGTAGATCTGGAGCATGGAACAGTAATTATTCTATTTCTCTCATGCACCAGCTACAGGATATATCTTTCTTTATATCACAATATTTCAAGCTCTAAATAATTCCCTTTCATGTGCAGCGATATGAAGGTCCTTCTCAGATTGAGTGTGTCTGCACTGATTTCTCCCACCTATGAAGTACTGGGTTTCCCCGGGGCTTCCATTGTGTCAAGGCTGGCCCACAACCTGCAATGTGGAAATCTAAATCCCAGGATCAGAATAAATGATGCACATCCCATAGGTTTTGCTTAAGTGGATTGACAGAGCGGTGAGCCAATTTTAGCGTTCAGGTTCTCACCGAAGACTTCAGCAAAGCAGCATAGGAGGGGGAGGAGAGACATCGGCTGGACCAGCAGATAGAAACACCAGAAGAAACAAGGGGAAGAGCTTCTAATTTCTAGAAATCTAATCTCTAGATCTCAGTAAGACATATTCTCAATCTGCACCATTAAGAATGCACAAGATTCTTAGTAGGGCCATTACCTTCACCTCACTGGACAAGCCTTTCCAGGAAAAAATAGTGTCATTTCAGATCCACCATATACATAAATCAGCTTTAAATGCTTTTAAGAGGTACGTCTTTCCCCAGAGGTTTTGAAGTCCATATCCTGATATCAGCTTCATAATTTTTGACCTGGAAATATATCGCGAAACATGATGTGTGTTATGCAAAAATCACAACATGGGAAGAATTGTGAAGCCAGTCAATGCCTCTACATTGCTCCATCCTTATTTCAAACACTATGATATATCGGTACAGTGGTACCTTGGTTTTCGAATGCCGAAAACCCAGAAGTAAATGCCTCTGTTTTCAAACGCACCTCAGAAATTGAACGGCTTCCGCTGAGTCCCGCCCCCCCCCATTTTCTCTACTGAATTTGCAGACCGCCCTTTGCGCCTTGGTTTTCAAATGTTTTCGAAGTCGAATGGTCTTCCAGAGCAGATTACGTTCGGAAACTGAGGTACCACTGGATATCGCAATGTCTAGCTGGTGATATATCACAATGTTGAAAACCAGATAACACCCAGCCCTACTGTTTGCCTCTATAGTTCCATCCTTATTTCAAGCATCGTGATATATCAGTATACTGTAATGTTTAGCTGGCGATACATCGCAATGTTGAAAACCAGATATCGCCCAGCCCTAACTGATAGAACTCTTTTCGATCCAGAAACCTTTGGGGTAAAGCAGAGCGTGGGAAGGGTGCAGCCTTTGGCCTAATTTCAGGTGGGTGGAAGGAGTCCGAGGGAGGAAAGGAGTTTGGAGGGTGGGGAATGGGAGAGGGAACCTGAAACAGATGGAGTAATAGAAGGAGGCAGAGTGAAAGCTGCATGCAAATTATCAGTTCACATCTGTGGAAAGAGTGATCTGTCCCTTCCCATGCTGTCCACAGGGCAGCAGCACAGGCAGAGAGAAAGGAATGGGTGGCCCCACTCACTTTAGATTCCGGCCTCACTGCCAACACATAGACAAAATACCACCACCCCAAGAATGCAACCCTCAACAAAATAAACGTTTCCCATCCCTGGTATAAAGCAACAGAGGAGATGGCTGCAAAACCACCTCTGTTTCTAAGCGCCTGTCAGTAGAGCTTAAGGAATTCGCATGATGAGAGGGGTTTTCTAGCTTGGATGCAGGCGAGACACAGAGGCTTTCCTCAACAGCACCTGCCAAAACATGCATTCAATTCTACTGTACCTTAATGCAATGAGAATCCAAATGCTTTTGTTACTGCTAAATAATTCCCACATGCCACTTGCAATCTGCAGAGCCCTTTGTGGTCTGTCTGCTTCATTCATCTACCCTGTGTGTTATTATTTCACAAGTGAAGAACCAACTCTGACCAAAATCTGGCTGGGTCGTAGCAAAGGTGGGACTTCCAATGCTGCTCTCCTAGGTGGAGAATCTTGTATTAGTCCAAGGACCGCATTTCCTCCTGGGCAACCTTTCAGGGGCTGTATACCAGTGGTGGCAGGTTTGCTGCTGACCTAACTCCCTGACTGCACACCACGGCAACCAAATGCTAAGCCGGGGGCTTTTAATTCATTAAAAAGCAGAGCTGACACATGCTTGAGTGAGGGATGAGCCTTGCAATCCAAAATGGAGGGTGTATGTTCGGGGGTGGGGAACCTTCTCCAGCTCAATGGCTACATTCTACTCTGGGCAACCTTTTCCAGGGGCCATATGCCAGTGATGGACAAGGCCAGAGGCAAAGCTGGACAGAGCAAGCAATGTAAATTTTGCCTTCATACACACATTCACACACCCCTATCTGCCCTCCATGTAGGCAAGCAACAGACATTATCAATATTCAATGACACATTTCCAGCAAGGCAAAAACACTCAAGGAGGGCCAGTGAATATGACATGTCTTGCAGAGAAGGGGTGTGCTGGGGAGAGTCCCAAGGGCCAGACAGAGAAACTTGGAAGGGTGAATTTACCCTAAGGCTATAGTTCCCCACCTATGAAATTGTACAGTGTTTCCCAAACTTGGGTCTCCAGCTGTTTTTGGAATACAACTCCCATCATCCCTAGGTAGCAAGACCAGTGGTCAAGGATGGTGGGAATTGTAGCCCCAAAACAGCTGGAAACCCAAGTTTGGGAAACACTGATCTAATGATCTAAGGGCCAAATGCTGTCTAGTGGTTTTACCCTCCCCCCCCAAAAAAAACCTACCATACCTTTGCACTATATACAGTCTCAATGGCAAAATCTATCTTGCAAACTGAAGAGCTGTCAGCAGTTCTACAACTGTGATAAAAGACGCCGTGGATGTACAGTGGTGCCTCGCAAGATGAAATTAATCCGTTCCGTGAGTCTCTTCGTCTAGCGGTTTTTTCGTCTTGCGAAGCAACCCTATTAGCGGCTTAGCGCTATTAGTGGTTTAGCGGCTATTAAAGGCTTAGCGGCTATTAAAGGATTAGCGGATTAGCAGCTAAAAGGCTATTAGCGGCTTAGAAAAAGGGGGGGGAGCGGAAAAAAGTCGGAACACTTGCAAGACGTTTTCGTCTTGCAAAGCAAGCCCATAGGGAAAATCGTCTTGCGAAGCAGCTCAAAAACAGAAAACCCTTTCGTCTAGCGGGTTTTCCATCTTGCGAGGCATTCGTCTTGCGGGGCACCACTGTACTTCAAAGAACCAGTAACCCCCCATCCGCTGGCATCTTTAACACTTGGATGTTAAGTGACCCACTACTGACAATAGCCCTGGTCCAAAATCAGCTGCAGGGGGGGGGGTAGTAAGGAGACAAATTTAAATAGGTTGTGACTGTGCTACACACACCATGGTGTCCCTGGAGAAGCATGTTGTGTTTGCAGCAACAAGGAGGGCGCAGACGCCGCCTCTACAAAGCCAAACATTCTTTTTCGTCTTCAGGCCAAGCGGCTTCTATAAAGGAAACAGCAGTTCCTGGCTGGAGAGTTAGAAGAGCAACACATTCCAGCCTGTTCAGGAAAGGTTGCTAACAAAGCTAATTTGCATGCCACTGTTTACATATAAATATGCAAGTCTGATGAAACCGTCGCTGTTAAAGCTCACTTTTATTTTGAGGACACTGGGTAGGTGAGGACAATTTCTGTACAGAGGAAGGAAAAGAGAACAACTCAGGAGGAAGGAACTGGGCACCGGTAGTAGTCATCAACCGGTCTAAATCATTTGACAAACCTGCATGAGCAGCTGTTCCAAGTGTTCAGTTGGGCCTCAAAGTCCCAGTAAGGACCATGTTGCACTCTTAAATGCTTCGTGCAAGCCTGAAATAGCTCTTTAAAAGAGATTCCACAACTAGCAAGGGAGGCAGCTGTAGTTGCAATTGATATTGATATTCTTTGTCACCACTGCATACCAACATTAGCTTCCATAGAAAGATGTAGATAGTATCTTTAGAGCAGGTGTGGTACACTTTCGGACATCCAGATGGAGCTGATCTACAACTCCCATTTGTCCTAGCAAGCATGTCCAAGGGGCCAGAGATGATGGCAGCTGTGGTTCAGCAACACCTGGAGGGCCAAAAGTTTCCCCACACCTGCTCCAGACCAAGGCGTTATGATTTGGAAGCCAACATTGCCATCGTTTTCTTAGATCTAAACCCAGCTTTCTTAACCAAAGCCCTTAAAGTGGCCTGGGACAAAACACCAGGGATCTGTACTCCTGCATGCACTACCCATTTTCAGGGCCATAAGGCAAGGTAGGCAGACTCCAGGCTTGTAGGATCTGGGTTTGCGGGGGGGTGTGTGTGTTTTACTAGAACACCAACATCCACCAAGCAGAGACAAGGGCAAAATAGTGGCTATGGAGGTGGAGCCAGATGTAGAGTGGAGCTAGGAATAGAGCCTATTCCTTCCTGCATCCCACAAGTCACAGACTGCCAGACCTTGTATGTGCAACTGCAAATCTGTATCCCAGATCTGCTTTCTCACCCAAATCAACAGATCAAGGACAGCCTTTCTAAACGTGAATGCTTTAAGCTTAGGCTACTGCTGCTACAGGGGGGTCCTCCCAGGGACTGTTATCAATAGGAAACAACATAACGTGAGGTTGAGATTCTGCTTCTCACATCCTCCTTACCCCAAGTGTAGTGGTAGCCCATGTGGTGCCCTCTAGATGTTGTTGGACTCCAGTTCCCATCATCCTTAGTCATGCCAGCTGGGGCTGATGGGAAGTGCAGTCCAACAAGACTTGATGTATCCAGGATTAAGTTTGCTTTGATCGCTTAAGCAGACTTTCAACCTGTGGATAGCACAGAATAGTGGTAGCGGTTGGGACGGCACACGGGGAGAAGGGACTGACAGCTAAGTGCCACTTCCCTTCAAGATGTGCCGATTTAATGCATCCTTCAGATCTAATACATTCAACCTCAGCAGCTTTGCTGAGCAAAACGGTAAGAAACATGGTAGATTGATTTGATGTTGCTGCTTGCAGCTGAGAAAGGGCAACAGTTTGCAAAATGAAACAGACATTTAAAAGCTCTTCTTCTACTTATTAAAAACACATGTTCACTGGGAGATTGCTACCAGATGCTGACTTTTAACAAATGATCGGCATATTGATTGCCACTGGGCCCTGCTGCTGTGTAATCAAAATATTGATTAACTATACAATAAAGCAAAAGTTTAAATGGAGAGAAAAGCCGCGTTTTGGCAAAAACTGTAGTGCTCCCTAAGAAATGTGCGTGTTGACAAGTGTTATTTCTTATTTCTTCAGAACCACCTTTAATAAATATTGCAAAACATCAACAGCTGAATACGCTGGGATGCCAAATCTCCATCTTGATATCCAAAGCGGCCTCTTAGCAGAGCAGGCTCCAGAAGGCTTTGAGTTCAGGGAGGGTTGCAGCTCCCTGAAGCAGCAAGGAAGAACAAGAAAACCAACAGGCCCCCAACGTTCACCCCTGAGCACACCATGACATGCGCTACCAAGAATCCACTGAGCAAAGACGCTGTTGGGATTGGACGCATTAGATCAGCACATCGGAAGGGAAGTCTTCACAGGCACACTCAACACACCAAATCCACAGAGACACTTGCCCTTGGTTACAGCAGGGAAAAGGTTCAAAACACTTTTGTTTACTGACTTGGAGAGGTCTGCTATATCAGGGATGAGCAATTCCTGCTCTTGGCCACCGTTTACTATCAACACCAGTGCAGAATGGAATGTTTTCTGCAGAAAGTTTATTGCAATGGAAAAAAATATAAAAAACCTTCCAAAACAATTTTCTACGGACAGTTACACCATTTCTAAAAATGAACTGTTTCATAAAATTAATTAATAACATAACGAATGGACACAACAGCGCTGCATTGCAGTGGAAACACTCATAAGTAGCAGGGGAGAGATTCAAGAGCAAAGCTGTGCTGTTTTCAACAAGGCGCAGAGGTTAAAGAGGACCTGGGAGACCAGGGTTCAAAACCCCACTCCGCAAAGAAGCTCACTGGGTGATCATGGAGACTAATCACCATCTCTCAGCTTAAACCACCTCACAGGGCTGTCGTGAAGATAAAATGGGGAGGGGGAGAACCATGAATGCCACCTTAAGTTCCTTGCAGGAAAAGCGAGATATAAACGGAATAAAATTAAAATTAAAACAAACAATCCAAAGGGAGGGGGGAATGAGAATATATTAGCAGCTCTCCTAGTTGTTTGTGGAGGGGTATAGGGGTTTTTTGGAGGGGGGAGCAAAGGAAGGAGCATAGCTCAGTGTTCACAGCATGTGCTTTACATTCAGAAGGTCCCAGGTTCGTCCTTTTGTCTCCAGGAAGAGATTGCTGTCTGAAATCATTGAGAGCCGCTGCCAGTTGGTTTAGTAGCAGACGCTGCTGAGCTAGATGGACTAAGGGCAGATCCACTACCATACACTTATAGGTCATCCAAGGCACATTTAAAGCATGTGATTTCCCCCAAAGGATCCTGGGAACTCTGCTTTGTTAAGGGTGCTGTGAACTGTAGCTCTGTGAGCCGGAAACAACACTTCCCAGGATTCTTTGGGGGAAGTCATGTGTTTTAAATGTGTGTTCGGTGTGCTTTAAATGTATGGTGGGTGCATTTGCCATACTTACCTGATTCCATATAAGGCGGCTTCTTCAAGTTCCTCATCTGGATAACTGGAGGTGCAGATGTGAGACCTGGTTGTCTCCAAGGCCTCCCCTCCTGGGTGTTGTAAGTAAGGAAACTCCCAGGCTTGATGTAAGCAGCTCCCAAGCCCTCCTCAAGAGTGATTGTACCAATACCTCTGCACCCAATATAAGGAAGGACATAGTGAAAGTACAAGCTGTTCAACACTGGAACAGGCCGTCTTGGAAGACCGTGGACTCTACTAAGAGGTTTCCAAGCAGATGCTGGCTGGCCGACTATCAGAGGGACACGGCATCAGCAGATTTCTTGAGCAGCAGGGGGTAGGCAAGGTGACCTGTGAGGTCCCTTTATGACTCTGAAGATGCAGAAAAATCTGGCTAAGATTGCCTGCGCTTGGCACTTCTGAGGAACCAGCTACCGATTATATTAGATACTGAAATCTGGAAAAGTTTTATCATATCTGGCTCCAACTTATGTACTTTTGCTTTAAAAATTGAGGCTGATACTGCCCATCTTTGGGGGGAAAAATAACGCGAATTATTAAAAGTGTTGGAGTGAACAACCTTTCTTCTGCCAAGGACCACATTCCTTCAGGAGCCAGTACCAAAAGTTTGTTCATTCCCTCTTTTGGATACCCCCCTTCTCACCCTCCAGGAGGCAGCTTGCAAATGGACAAATCTCTCTTGCCAGAGGCTTTTGGAGAGAGACCAAGTACTAGGCTGGCCAGTGGGGGTAAAAATGAGGCCAGGGCCACTGCACCTTTAACCATTGACTGGAAATAGCTCAGTCAGTAGTGCATGAGACTCTAAATCTCAAGGTTTGATGCCCACACTGGGCAACAGATTCCTACACTGCAGAGGGTTGGACTAGATGACCCTCACGGTCGCTTCCAACTCTACTCTTCTGTGATTCTAAGGATGCAGACTAGGGAATTTCAACAGGTGTAATTGGCAGGGAAAGCAACAGGAACACAGAGTTTCCTTATCCTGATCCAGACCATTCATTAGCTCAGCACAGCCTCCTACACTAACTGGCAGCAGTTCTCCAGAACGTTGGGCAGTTGTCTTTCCCCAGCTCCACCTGGAGATGCCAGGGACTGAACCTTCAAAGCAGCTGCTCTGCCTTCTGAGCTATGGTTATTCCCCCAAATGATTCGGCTGTGTTGTTCTGAGTCAGAAAAAGTGACCCATCTCGCTCAGTATTGTCTACACTTTATGATAGTGGCTCTCCAGGGTTTCATGCAAGTCTTTCTCAGCTCTACCCGGAGATGCCAAGATGCATGTAGAGGAGCCTTCTACATGCCACGCAGATGCTCTGTTACTGAGCTATGGCCCTTCCCACACAGCTCTCAGGGGGTGCCAAAAGCAGCCAGGGGAAAGTTTTCAGTCCCTTCTTTTTTCCTCTCTCTTAACATTTTTAAGGGAAGAGTCCCGTCTTACGCTATTTGCAGATATTCAAATAGAAATGCTTTCAATAAAACCAGGAACGGCTTGAAAAGTGTACACTTTGTCGATTTTCAACACCACCACCACTGCCTTGCCCTCAATCAAATATTTCGTTTCAACTCTTTGACTATTGGAATAACTTTTTCTTTTAAAGATACAGGGCATTGGGACATTTTCCAGAGTTTTCTGGGAAATTTGCCAAGGCAAAGTTTTCCAGAAAACCCACATTGCTATCTGGGAAATGTGTGTGTTCTTGAAAAGGGGTGTGTGTGCGAGGGGGAACCAGCAACCCAGATGCAAATCTGCATTTCCCAAAAACTCTGAGCCAAGCTATACATCCTGGTAATAGTGTGCTTACAACTGCATGCTTAGATGTATGGCCAGTGCTTTCTTTTGGTTTGTTTGTTTTTTTAAGCAGCAACTAGGAAGTGCAATGAAGAGGGAGTGGCTTAACCCATTCCCCACATACCACTTTCCCACTGTTATTCCCCCATTCCGCCCCCCCCCCCCCGGCAAAGTGCTAGTTTCAGCAGACAGCACCAATGTGTGCAACTAGCAGCTTCAACAGATAACATTTTCTGGTGATCAAGAGCTAATCCCCTACCTTGTAGATCTCATCTGGATTTCACCACCACTTGTTTGTTTCCTGAGGTTAGAGCATGGTGTTGATAGCGCCAAGGTTGCAGGTTCGATCCCCGTATGGGATGGCTGCCTGTTTCCGCATTGCAGTGGGTTGGACTAGATAATCCTCAGGGTCCCTTCCAACTCTATGATTCTAAGAAAGCACTTGCCACACTTCTAAGGGCGCAACTGTAAACACATCCTTAATGGAATGTTTAGTTTGGCCCTCACATGCATTTTGTAATGGTCCAGACATGGGGCTGTATCCAATGCAAGCCTTACTCAGAGTAGACCCATTGAAAATAATGGGCAATACCAACCTAGGTCCATTAATTTCACTGAGTTTACTCTGACAATAGCATAGTTGGATACAATCCTTGAGATCTAGTCAGCCACGTACGAGACAGAGAGTTCCCCCACTTTAAAAACTACCGTATTTGCCTGAATATAAGCCTCACTTTTCCCCCAAATTCCGACCGTGAAAAATGAGAGTGCGGCTTAAATTTGCGAACTGACAAAAATAGGCTTTTCCAATATCTCTCCTGAAACAGACATATGGTAAAATGGAATGAGTGTGAATGCCTGCGGAATTTTAAGGGAGTGGCTTATATTCGGGTATTGTCTTTTTCTCTCCCCCCCCCCCTTCAATTTTAAAGGTGCAGCTTATATTCAGGCCAATACGGCATTTATTATGTTTCTATCTCACCTTTCCTTCAAAGAACCCAAGGTAATGCATATGGTTCTCTACTCCCCCATTTTATCCTCACAACAACCCTGGGAGATAGGCTAGGCTGAGAGATGGGGACTGGCCCAAGGCCACCTGAGGAGGCGTATGGTTGACCAGGGCCCCACTCAGCTGCCTTAAGCAAGCCTCAGCTTCTCCCCAGTCCCATTTGTTTTATCAGGATTAACTCTGCACGCCTGCTTTAGCTTCCCGCAGAAGCGAATGCACATAACTCTGAACGCACAAAGTGCCGCATAACTGCCAAGCATTGTTCTTGGCCACCCACATGCTCACCGTTGAAAAATAAAACACCTTGTGCCTTGAACTCAAGGCCCTCAAGACGACAGCACTTTATATCTCACATTCCACTGCCATGGGTCCTGCAGCCCCCAAGAGAGACCCACTTCACAGAACTCTAGCTAGTTCTGCCTAAAAAGCTACTTCATAGCAGTCAACATCATGCTACTGCCGAGATCCCAGATGCCTTTGACCACCCCTTGATTGTCACTTAGCAGCAACCATTCCATGAGGAATCCCGAACTGTTTCTATTTCAGCTGGTAATGGCAAGAGCTGCACCTTTAAGACCTGATGCTTGAGCTTGCCCTTTTCCTCTGCCCTTCCTACCCCTTTTTCCTTATGTGCCATGTCTTTTAGATAACAAGCCAGAGGGGAGAGACCGTCTTATTACTGTCCCTTGTAATAAGAGCCTTCTTGACTAAAGAGCAGGGTAAAAAGGCTATAAATAAAATGCAAGTTGTCTTCATTGTGTGGTATTTCATCCACACAATAAATCAAACACCAGTGATTTGCAGCATTATTTAATGTGGATATTCTCAACTACAACAAATTGGATTTCCTTTATTCTTCTCTCTGCCGTCCCACCTTTACTTCTTTTGAACCTTTCTTCAGTTCCTGCATATGCTTGCAGAATGCGAAAGTCCGTATATGTGTCTACTACAACCACAAATTGCTTAATATGTGACTTTAAAGACGCAGTACTGTACACAGGGACGCAGGTGGCACTGTGGGTAAAACCTCAGCGCCTAGGACTTGCCGATCGCATGGTTGGCGGTTCGAATCCCCGCGGCGGGGTGCGCTCCCGTCGTTCGGTCCCAGCGCCTGCCAACCTAGCAGTTCGAAAGCAACCTTAAGTGCAAGTAGATAAATAGGGACCGCTTACCAGCGGGAAGGTAAACGGCGTTCCGTGTGCTGCACTGGCTCGCCAGATGCAGCTTGTCACGTGACCCGGAAGTGTCTGCGGACAGCGCTGGCTCCCGGCCTATAGAGTGAGATGAGCGCACAACCCTAGAGTCTGGCAAGACTGGCCTGTACGGGCAGGGGTACCTTTACCTTTACCTTTACTGTACACATTTAGGAAACTACCATGACATTTGAGGTGGAGATTGGTGGAGATGAGGAGGTGAGAGATGTGGGAAATTGAGGCGCAATACTATATGTCCTGTTATCACCAAGTGTGCAACTAGGGAGAGGGAATTCTTCTACTGTGAAAATCTTAAAACTTTTCTACAAATAAACAAAGGTGTTCTGGGGAGTGGGTGGGAATCCAGTGCAACTAATAGTATAACAGAGAGGTTTAAGAGTTTCCATTGGAACGAAGCTAACACAACCAGACTGTTAATCTACCAGCATCCAGCATTAACACTGCTTGATAGGAAGGACAACTTTTCATTCATTCTCCGAAGCTTCCTGACTTGCAATCACAACACAGCTAAGGGAGCATTTCCCCCTCTCCTCCCCACTACCTCCTAAGGCTGAGCAGCGCAGATCTTTACAGAAGCAGATACATACCCTGTTCTTCCTGGCAGGGTATTCCAAGGGTGCCTCTTCTCTTGCAGTGAGTGTATAGACCATGAGCCCAACAGCAGTGGTCACAAGTCTTCAAAACACGGCTGGGCATTCACGAAGTCCAGAACCTACGATTTCAAAATAGTTACTTTTATTTTTTGAAAAGGAGAGATAGTATAGGTTTTCAGTTACAGGTAAAAATCTGGAAAAGATGTCCTGTCCAATGGTTAAGATCCTAATCTTATCCACCCAACATTGATGGTACGCACCCACCCACCTTCCTTGTTGATTATTACCCTTCCATCCAGACTGTTAAAACTCTTGCCAGTTTTTAATGCATATCAGCAGTGAAGCATCCAAAACGGAATGCCTAGTTGCCATTTTGGGGCTTGATGGTTTGTAAGTCATGCTTTTCAATATGACCTTCTGGCTCCTGAAATTCATTCTGATTGTGCAGATAAAATAGATCAGGTACAATTCTACAAGATGTGTTGCTGGTGTGTGAAAACTGTCAAGATCCAAGGATCCCCAGACATGCAGCTCCAGATGGTGGAGATGTCAGGTGCCATTCTGACGCCCGGGCATCTTCACTTGGTCGCAAGTGGCCAATAGCCAGGTGCAAAACGCATTTGGCAACTTTTGAATGCTGCCTATGTGACAACTATATTACAATCAAAATTCTTACTACTATTGAAGGCTCAAAATATCAACATTTGTAAAGATAAAATAAAGGCAGCCTGTACATCTGATGCTACAGAGAACGCCTAAATCCACCCCATCACACATAACAGTGCTAAAATGTGATGTTTGTTGGGCCATGCTTTGGTCTTCATGCTAAAGCTTAAAGTGGGGCAGGGAGAAGCGTTAGCTTGGAGCATTGGAAATCTCATGGTCTCCAGAGCTTATTCAGATTCACTGGCCGGGTGGCATGAGGGGCTAGGGTTTTGCATATTTGATGTTAACCATTCAAACCAGAATTATTGCAGGAGTGAAACGTATCTGTCTCTCGCTAGTTGGCACCCAGCACATTTGTGGAAATGACCTACAAATTATGGTAATTACATGCAGCTAATATATGCAACTTGCTCTAGCCCTTGGGCTTGAGATACATTTCCAAAGCTACCACCCTTTCTTGAATGTTTGAAACAAATTGCTAAGCCCTCCATCACTGAAGTTGCTCAGTTGGGGATGGGAAGAAGGACTGGAATTAGATGCCTACTGGAAGAGCAAAGGTAGCCATGCTGACCCACTAAAAAAAAATCCAAATTCCAATATTAATGAAACTGGATAGAATACACCTCTATTAGAAAGGCCAACTGAGAGTCTGTGCTGTGCAAAAAGTGATCTGTGAGTCTTAAGGAAGATGAAGTTCTTCTTTAGGAGTTCAGTGCCATGAAGCTACCTAGTTGGCTGTCGGCTAGACAACAAATATCTAATACCTAACAGGGTTGCTGTGAGGAAAAAACAGGGAAGGTGGGAACCATGTGCACCAACTTCAGCTGTTTGAGGAAAGGTGGGATATAAGCACAGTAATACTAATAAAAATAGCATTTGGTAAGGCCACAGTCTCCCCACCTCTGCTCTGAGTAGCACAGAAAGGCAAATGAAAAAAGCAGAGCTTCCAGGAGCTTTAGAGGAAATTTGTGGTTCGAAAGTCTATTCAAAGAATTTAAGGGATAGGCATCCCACTGGAGTCCAAAGCCATTCTGGAAGAGACAGAGCATCAATTGTTTTGGCCAGATTGCCTGAAGTGTGCAAACATTCTTCTCAATGGTAGCCGTAAAAGGAAACAACTTCCAGTTAATGTTTGCTTAACCACTGCTTGCAACAATTGTTAGTCATTTGTCATTAACAAACACATTTCTATTACACTGCCACAAATTGGTTAACTTAACACTATGGCCTTGGCATCCTGTTACCACTGCGTGCATATTTAAATGTGTGTGTGGAGGGGTAAACCTGTGGCCCTCCAGCTGTTGTTGGACTACAACTCCCATCATCCTTGACTGTTGGTCATGCTGGCAGGAGCTGATGGGTGGGACTGCCCAACCATGGCTGGAAGAACATCTCTGATTTAAATGGATAATCCAAAATATTTTTTAAGAGCAGCACTTCATTATACTGGCAGTTCTCTTTCATTAAAAAAGACACCCTCAGAAATGCACACCTTAAGAGGATTTGCTGTTTAAGAAAGAAAGAAAGAAAGAAAGAAAGAAAGAAAGAAAGAAAGAAAGAAATCTAGTGGCTGCATTTAAATCTAAATTATAAGAGATATGTATTTTATGA
Source organism: Podarcis bocagei (assembly GCF_964188305.1). Taxonomy (NCBI): domain Eukaryota; kingdom Metazoa; phylum Chordata; class Lepidosauria; order Squamata; family Lacertidae; genus Podarcis; species Podarcis bocagei. Next base: position 42,618,246 of record NC_138139.1, read on the forward strand.
ACCTACTTGGCCACAACTTTTAGCTCAAAGGCCAGTATTTCAGAAACAAAGAAATACAAATTGTGCAAAACGAAGTATTTTAGGTTATTAGTATTAACTTTTTTAAAAAATGAATATTGTCACTTTATTTAAAAACACACCTCTGAACTCACTGCTCGCGTAAACACTAAACCCCCTTGGGGGCAGGGTGTTATGCTTTTTTAAAAAAAATCTACCTCCACACCCTTCAGATAGGAAGAGAAAATGAATAATGACTGGAAAAGCAAACCACACTGGAATGTGGCGTTTTGTTTGCACGTTTCCTACACAGCCAGTTAAAAAAAAGGGAACACATTTTCTACAGTTAGGGAAATCCCACTTCTCGTTTCACTAGCTACAAAGCACTTTCGTTGTTATCCCTTAATTCTTCAGAGAAAAAGACACCCAACTATCTCTTTGACAACCACTGCAAGCTCCTCCCCGAGACCTGGATCCTGTACCTGAGCCACAAAAAAAGAGTAAGTACCACAAAAAGATTGGGGAGCCCCCAAGCAGGACCCAAACCCAAGAGCGCTCTCCCTCCTGTGGTTTCAAAAGCATTACTGCAAGTAAGCAGAGCAAAGCCATCATGGCTAGTAGTCATCAAACAAAGGCGATAAAACATCTAAAAGCATATCTGGTACAGATGAAGACTAGGAAAGGTCTCTTACTTAATAAAAGACTTGTTGAAAGGGAAAAGGCAACAGAGACAGAGCTGTCACCCCAAAACCTCACCCTGTATGAAGGTGGCAATGAGAAATCTATACTACTAGGGCACCAGCGAAGTCAAGAACACTGAGTGCTCCACCCCATAAATTAAGTAATCCTCAGCATCTTAGAACAGAAGAAAAGATCTGCTAGTTCAGACCAAAGGCCCATCTAGTCCCGCATTTCATTCCTGGTGGTGATCACCTGGAATGTTTTGGGAAGCCCACAACCAGGGCACTGAGCCCTTTCCCAGGAAGACTTTGGTCACCCCTGAGGATGTGTGCAAGTCTTCTGAACACAATGGATCTCCTACTCATTTTCCCCTCACTTCCTCTCCTGTTTGTCTCATGTCTATTTCAGGATGCAAGCTCCTCAGGGCAGGGACCTGTCATACCTGTTTTTTTTTGTAAAGCAATTTTGTAAAGCAGTGTCATCTACATACATGATGTAGATGACACTAAAGAAATAAATAAGGGAACAGCCTCTTCAGCACTGAGGTATCAACAAGAGGTCATCTTTATCTGACCCTCAATTGTGGAAGCACCTCCAAAATGATGTATTATGACCACAGTCCAACAAATTGACTTCCTGAAGGAGGAGACAGGAGATTGGTGACCTTGCACTACTGGTGGTGGGGAAGGTGTCAGTGTGCCAGACTTTGGGGGCGTGGAGGGGAAGGGACTGACCCTTTCCCATTTTCCTCCTCTCACTTGGGGACATTCATTTGGAACAAGAAAAACCACACCCACGTTCCATGCTCACGATTAACACAGATTACAATATTTCACAGTATAGGGAGGTAGCGAAAGCGTGTTTGGGATGGATTTAAGCGTAGATGGAAGAATGACCGAAAAACATCAGTGTCAACTGCCTCTGCATATTAAATGATCTTTAATTTCTGAAAGGGGGAAGTGCCTCCTTCAAAAAGAAAAACCCAAAACCAATGACCACACATTCCAAACATTTATGAGAAAGTGGTGTGCGCATATGTGTTTAACCACAGTTTAACCATCCCACTCTGAGCACACCAGGATGGTTAAAATAGCAGCTTCCACCCTGCCACCACTTCAAGCCACATATTAAAAAGGTGCAGTCCCACACACTTACTTGGGAGTAAGCCCCTTTGAATTTGGGCAACCTGCCTTGAGAAAACTTGCCCAGGATTGGACCATGGGTGGATCCTTACCTTGTAGCCTAAAAAGGGGAAGGGGGAGTTCCCACCAAAAAACAAAACAAAACAAAACCACACAATTTTGTGAATAAGGGCGGGTTTAATACCACTCCAATCTAAATTCACCCTGGGACACAAAGTGGCAGTGACACCCTCCCATCCTCCTAGTCACACATCCTGGGGTGTGAAGCAAGCCTCTGAATTTACCAAGTAAAAATTCACCCAGATCAAGCGGGTCCTAACACCTAGCTAAAAGGAGGGGAAGCTTCCACAGACACAAAATCTGACTAGAGACTGCAACCAACTCACCTTCTGAGATAGGGGAGGAGGAGGAGGAGACACTTATATTTGGGTGGGGGTGTTGGGAGAGGTGGGAAGTCAGGGAAATTTACACGCCCCAAAGTTGGAATGAGGGGGGGATGGAAGACTCTCTCACCCCCTTCCTCCACTGTCCCTGCTTCCCTCATGGGGACTTTCAGGGGCCCCTCATGACCCACCCCAACCCCTCCAAGTGAACACGTATCCCCCCACCAGGGCTCCAAATCTTCCCTCTCTCCCCACCCCGAAGCCCCTTCTAACTCAGGGCAGTCCAAAGGGGGAAGAGAGACAGAGAGAGGGGGGCGAGCTGAGGACCTTGGCAGTTGCTCAAGGTGGGGGGGGGTCCCGTGTGTGAGGGAAGGGAGTGGGGGTGGGGGGTGGGGGAAACCGATGGGAGGCTCCCCAGCCCCATCCCGAAACGGACGGGAAGAGAGACAGCCCAATTCACTCACCCCTCCGCACCAGCTCCTTACAGCGGCCAGGGCTCCCACTCGGGCTCAGCCTCCCCTGCATCACTTCCGGGGGGCGGTGTCCGTTTGGGAGTCAGCTGGCGACGCGCTGACGCAGGGCGGCGCCCGCGCCGACGTGCCTGACGCCGCACGCCGTGAGGGCAAGAGGGGGCGCTAGACTCCCCTGCTCCTCCCCCCCCCCGTCGTCCTCCTCCTGCTTCTGAGGTAAGTAAGGGAGGAAAGCGGCGTCGGGTGAAACTATGCTAGGCGGGACGGTGGGGAAGAGAAGGGCGTTGCCTTCCTCAGGTAAGGGAAGGTTGGAGTGCTCACGGGGGGTGGGCGTGTCACGGGGGAGGTCAAGGGAAGCGTTTTGAAATGAGGTGTTGGTTGTGGGTGTGGCCTTCCGCACTCGCCACCCCCGCCCCCTTCGTATGTTGGTACAGCCCAGATGGTTTCTCGGGCTCCCTAGAGCGCTTGAGTTGTTCCTGCCCTCTCCTCTAGGGGGCGCCAAAGCGCCTTGGCCTGGCGCCAAAATGGCGTCGCCAATGTCAACCAAGAGAGGAAGAACCTGACCCCCTAAATGCACCCCTTTATAACGCCTTGACGCCTCAGTTGGGTCTCTTGGCAGTCAATCACACCAACTGCCATCTCCTCCCAGCGCTGTGCCATTGCTCGCCTGCTGAAGCTCCCATGACAACCTCATTTTCAGGGGGTGGGGCTTGCAGAAGCTCAAAGGCGGGGCCTTGAAAACCATGGGGCGGAGCCTGATGGAGCTTAGTTGTGATTGGGAGTTGATAGGACGCTGCTTGAGACCGTGTCAGTCCATTGGGAGTATAGTCCCCTAGGGTGAACCCCTAGCACATTGTCCACCACCATTCCTGAAAAGATGCAGATTTGCATTGCATTCATAGCTGTCAACGTTACCCTTTTTGTGGGAAATTCCCTTATTCCAGTGCCAATGCTTCCCACCGCTATCCCGGATTGTTAGATATCCCGTAGACTGTCCCCGGGACAGGTGAGGCTGCTGATCCCTTATTTTCAAATCTGAAAGTTGACAGCTATGAATGCATTTCTGTATTCTAATTTTTATTTATTATTTAATATGATTGATATGCCATTGGAGTTCCCATCAGAAAAGGTAAGGGCTCTGCTCCACCCTGCCACTGTACCCTGAAACTCAGGCTTTCCATGTAACATGCAGGTGAAGTCTACACTATATATGTAAAGCACAGTTACACCACTTATAACAGTTACAGCTTTTCCCCAGTCATGCGAAATGTAGTTTGTTAAAAGTGATGGGGATTGCACCTCTGTGAGGTCAGCACCCTTTGCAAACTACACTTCCCGGAATGCTTTGGGAGTAGCCATTTTGAATGGATGCCGGGTTAGTTTCTGTTGCCCCATGACACCATCTCGTGTTCAACACCACCACCCATAAGTCATAGGTAGATAGGGCGTTAGCCACGAATGGGGAAACTTTGGAGTCTCCAGCTGTTGCTGGGAGCCAACAGCTTTCACCCCCAACCATTGGGCATGCTGGCTGGGACTCTTTTGAGTTGGATTCCAACATCTGTAGAGCCACAGTTGCCCCACCGATGGTGTTAGCTGATGGGAAAGTTAAACCAAATTATATTCAAGCCAGCAGTTAAAACATCAGTGACAACTGAGCAAAGCTGAAGCCTGCAAAAGAAACCCAGGAACCCACAAACGTAAGGGAAGCCTTTGTTTTAAAATGTGAGCCTACCCTTGAAAGCAATAAGCGAAACTGAAATAAGGAGAGGAGCAAGAGCAGCACTTTATGTGTGTATGTGGCTTTCCAACTGCAACCCAGAAACCCTCAGCATTACTGGCGTGTCTCCTGAATGGGTTTAGTTGATCTGAGTCAAAGCAATGTGTCGAGTTACAGCTCGGCATCCAGGGAAAAATCAGTCTCACACCAAGATAGGTTCCGAAATATGGCTGCTCCTAGGGCTATGGCAGCTCCTCGGGCTAATGCAGCACAGCTTTTATTGTGTGAAAATCAGAAAGATACAAGCCAAGTAAGGATACAAAAAATACAAGTCAAGCAATTTGTTCTAGCCAGCAGATAAAGACCTTGGTACTAGACCATGCGAGCGATCAGGCCATGCTACGTTAGCCAATCATATGGGACAGCACGAGCTGTTCACGCGCTATTCATGCTCCAAGGATGCTTCTAGCTATGAGATCACCCTGTAACAATAAGAACTTTGCTCATGCTCTCATGTACAAGCAATCATTTTCCCACATGTCCCCTTTTCTTATTTATATTATTAGAGGAAAAGAGGGACCATTAGTCCAAATCGTACACTTCATTGCCTAAGCGTCTACACTTTGCAACATAAATTCCTCTTGTAACCCCTGTGGTGGGCCGTAGTCGGTACCACCATGCAGTGCATTGGGAAATCAAAGAGGGTATGCATTGAATGCAACAACACACCATAATGAAGCCAACAATACATGCAATTACAATCAATAATGTTTTTCTTAACCATAATCCATTAGGCAACCAAGAAAACAACCACTCCCATGGATCAAAACCTTCAGGTGGATTTTAAAGGATTATGAGCTATCATTTGTTCCATATAATCAATAGTAGCAGAGATATTGGTCGATTGATCGGTTATATACATACAGCAATGAGAATGAATTAAGGCACAAATTCCACCTTTAGAGGCAAGGATTACATCTAAAGCATAATGATGTTGAAGAACTACATTTCTTATTTCTGATATTTCTTTGTTAATCATTTTTAAAGCCAAAATGGTGGAATTGAACAAATTTTCTGTCCAGTTTGCCAATTTATGCAAATCACGGTAATTCATGGCTGCACCTAAAGAAGGCAGAAGAGACCTAGAAATAGTTGTCCCTGTATATTGAGAAATAGGTGATTGTACTTCCCTTCTGTTGCGCAAACGGACCGCTGGGAGCTTATCTATTTTATACACCAAGGGTACTACTATTCCTAACGTGCAGGTACCAGAAAAGGCAGAGGTTATTTCTTTGTAGGCTTATCACTCACAGTGGTAATATTAAAAAAAATAAGAAGATCCATTAATGTACTCATATGTCCAATTACAATATGGATAATGACCTAAAAATTTTTTGCTATTATGATTAAAACGAAAACAATAAGGAGCTATTTCTGCAAGCAACAAAACACAGGCGATAAACTTATACGATTGTCCTTCATATTATTGCTAATCTTATATGAAGCATTTACAGGAATGCTAGAATACCATCACCAAAAAAAGGCTGAAAGCTTTGAGAAGCTTTTTAAAATCATTTTTCTCAGCAGCTAAAAAGCACTAGCGAAGCATATTCTTTTCGCTTCAAGCATATTCCACTTGCTGTAACTAAAAAGATTGCAACAAGGTCGAGAATAGAGCCCATTGTCTTCTCAGGCCATGTTAAAGAACCACATTGCAACCCGCTCTCTGTCCGGGAACCATGCCAAAGCACAAAAATGAAACAACTGGAACACACTGAAATTCCCTCACCCCCTCCCTTGCCAAGAGTCCACAATAGTTCCAAGACAGCCCTCTGTACATGCTCAGGGGAACACATCATAAGGCAGGACTCCTGAGGGAGGAGAAAAAAGGAAGAGATCTAGGGGGGTAAAATCCAAGTGATGCCAATCCAGCGAGGGCATCCTTCAAAGCCAGGCTCACTTCCCAAACAAGAGGCAGCAAAACTGTAATGATGTTTGGTGGTTGAAGTGGCTTCCCAGGGAAAAGGGGGGCCAATGCAGTAGGGATGAAGATGGCCTTTCAACGTGCCAGGAAACACTGGAACAGCTGTGGAAGGTGACTTTATCCATTGCAGAGGAGACTGTGATCTTGTCTGCTGGATCCTTATGTCCTTTAAGGGCAGAAAATAGTGGAGACAAAGTAGAGGTGGGCAAGTCCAAATAACTCTTTATCCGATTCAGCTGTCCAAGAATTTGTTGTAAATCCACCAGTTTAACATGATCAGGGAACTGTAGTTGAGGCGTAACTGGAAAGGCTGCAGATGCTGTCAGCTTGTGTCCCAGGTACGTAATAGGTAAGGTCCGCTGGATTTTTTCTTTAGCCACTGTCAATCCAACAGGTTGTAGCCTTTGCAGGAATTTGGGACACGGCGGAGGACCAAGCCGTGGCTAGCAGGCCGTGGCTAGCAGTGCCCACTGACTGGCAGGCTTTAAGGATATCAGCAATGGCTATACTTGATGTTGTCATTAGAAGGCGCAGCGCTTGCTTACAGTCCTCATTTGCAAGCTGGCGTACAGTCAGTTCTTGTGCTGCCAGGTCCTGAACTTGCCGCTTGAAGGTATTGTACAAGCGATCAACAAATTGTCCATAGGGCTTTGCAGGGCCCTGTCTGATGCTTCCCAATAGGCCACTTCGCTCATTCTTGTCATCAGGGACAGAGGCCAAAGTGTCTTGGGCAGCAGATGTAGTGGCCTCCCAATACTGAGGTTGGAGAGTTAGCTGTTGGGCAGCAGTAAGAAAATTGCCTCCTCCCGTTAACCCATCGAGGACATCAGCTTGGGTTAACATGACGGGGGCTGGGGGTGGGGCGGCACCAGCAGCGGCAGCGGCCAAAGCAGCCTGATGATTAGCCAATGCAGCATTATTAAGATTATTCCGAATCCCATCAACACGACGTTGGCAGGCCCAGTGCCAAGCTTGTATAAACAAAATCATTTGATGAGGCTGCATTACAGTGCGGGCCAACAGCTTAACATCCTCTGGTATCAAATTTTGTTGAAAAATAGTGCCAAACAAGCCCAGGGTGTAAGGAGATTGTAAACCATTGTCCTTGACAGAGGAATGCAGTTCCTTTATGAATCTCAAATCAAACTGTTCGTGCCGGGCTGGGCCTCCCCCTGGCGCGGCAGGAGCAAGCACAGGGAAGAGATTAGGAGTTGTACAGTCAAAACCCAACAATGGGGCAGCGGCACGGAGAGATTCTTGGAGAGGAGTAGTATTAGCGGTGCCAGAGGCCTTGGGCGTAGGAGTTGGAAGGGTGGGGGGTGCTGAATGCGAAGATTCTTGGAGAGGAGTAGTAACGGGAGGTGCAGGAAGTGAAGAATGCGGAGAATGCAGGGGAGGGAGGACAGGAGAAGCCGAAGGGAAAATGTCCGGCGGTTTTTTAGGAGGTAGGTTTGAGGCAGGCAAAACAGGAGCCTGGAGGGCGGGCGAAGAAGCTGTCGCAGCAGCCAGAAGAATGTTTGAAGGAGTTAAGCACGACATAGCTTTGTAGACGTTACTCCAGGCATGCAAAACCTTGACATCAATTTGTGGATGATTTTGAAAGAAGTGTCCAATTTTTTTCCAATCATCTAACTGCCAATTTCCGTCCTGGGGAAACCACGGGCAGTGAGTGTCCAGGGCTATTATAAGGGACTTAAGGTCAGCTTTCCGAACAGCAAGGTTGTTACTGGCCAAAAGGAATTTAAGGTCTTTATAAAAATTTTTCTGTGGTGCAGAGAGAGATTTTCCCATGATTGCAAAGTTGCAAAAAGAGCAGGGAGCACTTACCGAGGGATCCTTAGGAGGATGAGGGAGGCGCCTTTTTGCCCTGTCCGGGCGGAGATAAGTGCTGATAAGTCCGTAACGTAGTCCAGAATCACATTCACACGGGAGCTCTCACCAGGGATCCACTACGTGGATGAACGACGTGTCTGCAGCCCTTGTGGGGCGAGGTGAGAGCTGAACGTTGTAAAACAGCATGAAATCCGAAAGAAATCACACGGGAGCACTCACCAGGGATCCACTACGTGGATGAACGACGTGTTGGTGAGTGCTGAATAATGAAAAACAGGCAGTCACACGGGAGCACTCACCAGGGATCCACTACGTGGATGAACGACGTGTTGGTGAGTGCTGAAAAACAACGTGAAGTCCGAAGGCAGTCACACGGGGCACCAAATGTCGAGTTACAGCTCGGCATCCAGGGAAAAATCAGTCTCACACCAAGATAGGTTCCGAAATATGGCTGCTCCTAGGGCTATGGCAGCTCCTCGGGCTAATGCAGCACAGCTTTTATTGTGTGAAAATCAGAAAGATACAAGCCAAGTAAGGATACAAAAAATACAAGTCAAGCAATTTGTTCTAGCCAGCAGATAAAGACCTTGGTACTAGACCATGCGAGCGATCAGGCCATGCTACGTTAGCCAATCATATGGGACAGCACGAGCTGTTCACGCGCTATTCATGCTCCAAGGATGCTTCTAGCTATGAGATCACCCTGTAACAATAAGAACTTTGCTCATGCTCTCATGTACAAGCAATCATTTTCCCACAGCAATGGGAGGTAGGAAGGAACTGGTCATATCATGGGCAAGCGTAATTTGTGGGGAATAATTAGTTTCATTAATATTTAGATCCATTGTTTTATTTTGGCCTTGGCCCAGTACTTGATAATTTCTATTATTTTCTGAGTGCTTAGTCACCTTTGCCAAAAGGCCAAAAATGAATAAGAAGTGCAAATCCGTTATTTTGCTCCGGATTTGGGTTGTATATTTTTGGATGCCTCATTCTTATAATGAGTGCAGAGATAGCTGAGAATGTCATTTGTCGTGCGAAAGAAAAAATAAATAAAAGAAGAGTTCCAGGAAAAGACTTTATACATGCTGCTGAGACTTATAAGGTGAAATTAAATTGCTGGGCTACAACGCTGACCGAATTCTACATGTATTGATGTTTTGGGGGAATTTCCTAGGAGGTGGGAAACAGTTGTCTGATTGCATTTTTAAAAATGGAATAAGGCAAATCTTGTCCCATTAGTCTTCATCAGAACATTCTTTTTATTTTATATAACAAAATTTATATAATTGATTGCAGTAGAACCTCAAAGCAGTTTACATACAGAACAAAATACTAAAATTATCATTAAATACAATTAAAAGTGGGTATCAAAGACATTCAAAAGCAGCTGCAAGCTAAAAAAAAAGGGTAAAAACATCGATTTCTGTATGTCGATAAGCTTGCCTAAACAAAGATGTTTTAAGGCGGCACTGAGAAGAGTCCAGCAAAGGCATTTGCTTGATGTTAACAGGCAAGGAATTCCCAAATATAGGAGCTGCCACAGTAAAAGTTTCATTTCTTATGAGTGTGGAACAAATATTATGTGGCACCTCTAGCAGTGCCAATTCCGCAGATCGAAGCGGCCGAGTGGGCATACCGAGTGGGTAAGGCGACACCACAAGTGCAAAGTATAAGAGGCTGAGGAGTTCTAAACTTTCTTTTTTTAATTATGTCACCAAATAGGAGAGAGAATAACGTTTGAAAAAAACAAGGAAATGTGCCTATGATCCTTCTCTCTCTCAATTCCACCCCATGGTTGGTAACGTTACTATCCAAATTGCCTTTGGTTTCAGGTCATCCGTGTGCATTTTTTCCTGACAGAGCAGATCTTGGATGTATTCGAAGCAATGAAAGGATTTCTCTAGAAAAGAGCTTGAGTCAGTGTTTTCCTTCTGAAACTAGGAAATGCAGTGAAGGGCAGGTAGAAGTCCTTGCAAGATCATTGGCGGCTCCTGAGCAGGTCCATCTCTCGCTCCTCTGAACCGCCCAGTGCTAAGAATTGCTGCTTTTTATATTTATTTTTTAACGATGGGTCCGTCTAGTTCAGTATCCAGCTTCTGACTATGGCTAACCAGACCGTTTCTAAAAGATTGGCTATTTTGTTTATTGAAAACCACCCCCTCTCTACTGTTCAGGGAGGAAAAAAGACTCCCCAAGTGAGGACTTGAACCCAGGTTCTCCAGCCATAGCATAATACATTCACCACCACATTGAGTTTCAGAATCACAGCTGCCAATGCACAGGAACGAATCAGGGACCTTTAGATATTGGCTGCATTCGCATCTAATAGTAAGCCATAAACCAGAGATGGGGAGCCTCAGGCCCGTGAGGCAAATGTGGTCCTCCAGGCATCAACCCCACATGACAAGAAGGGCTGCAACCCAGTGGTAGAGGATCTTCTCTGCGTATCGAAGATCCCAGGTTCAGTTCTCAGCATCACCCAGTAGGGCTGGGAGAGAACCCTCTCTGTAACCTTGGAATGCCGCTGCCAGTCTGCGCCAACACTGCTGAGCTAGGTAGAACCAAGACTCAGTTTAAGGCAGCTTCCTAAAATACCCAACTTCAAACAAAAGATCAGAGCAGTGCCTTGCTAACCGGCTTGCAACCTCTTCAGCAGCTGCAGCCCTAATCCCGTTCCCCTTTTGCTCAAATCCCAGCGCACTAGTTGAAACAGAAGCTTGCCCGAGTATCTTGCACAAAGAGGGGGGCGTTTGAAATGCCCACCTGCTCCTGGCATCGTTAAACCAGATGAGCTGTTGTCGCAGGGGGGGAAATGAATCCTGTTCATGCCAAACGACTTGATAGTTTAATGCGTAACTGTGCACTGGAAAGAAGGTGATCTTCTCAGCCAAGCAAAGAATCCTCCTTCGTTCCCCTTCTCTTCAATGTCATGGGGGGCGAAGCATGCCAGCTGTTCATTCTTCCTACTAGGAAATCTGCTGAATGTCCACCACAGCGGCAGGCCTGTTGGCTTTCTTCGCTCGTGTTTTACCCCAGGGTTGAATTTGACCCACTGACTTTTCTGTTGTTGCTGCAGCTTAAATGTGCGGAGCCGTGAATGATGATCTGTCACCGCTCCCAGCTGCAGAGCAATTGTGGGCCATCACTTCAGCTAAGTGTTATAATTTAGCTCTTAAGACAGCGAAATGGGGACTCCCGACACCGGCCGTTCTTGGAAAGGCGCCCGAGAGTGGCGTTAAGCAGGCGCCGAGAACAAAGGCCAGAACGTCCCCTGCTGATGTGATTCCTCCGCAGGAAGGTAGAACAGTTGCTTTGTATCCAGAAGGTCCCAGATTCAACCCCCAACATCTCCATATGGGGCTGGACGAAAAACCAAAGGTTCTCCAGATCTGGCCTGCACTTGGTGAGAACAGTGCTAAACTAGATGAGCCAATGAGTCTGATTCAGTATAAGCCAGCCTCCTGTGTTCCTGTGCACACATGGATGAGTGGTATTGAGAGGCAGACAGCGCGAGACCTCCTACCCCCAGAGGGGTCTTAGAAATGGGTTTCCTTTCTGAAGCTTTCTGAGCTCAAATTAGGAAGCTGCTGTGCCTTTAGTGTACAGTTGTGGGGAACTGTCAGCCTTCCAGATTTTCCTGAACTCCAAATGCCATCAGCCATCAAGCATGGCTCAAGGCCAGGGATCATGGGAGTTATAGTTCAACAAGATCTGGAGGACCAAAGGTCTGCACACCTGAGCATTGCTGAGGATTTTTGTGCAGCAGGGATGGGGGCCCTGTGGCTCTCCAAATGAAGGAGCTGGCTATGTTGAGCCTGGAATGAGGAGACAGAGAGGAGATCTGATAGCCATCTTCAGATATCTCAAGGGCTGTCCCATGGAAGATGAAGCAAGCTTGTTTCCTCCTGCTCTGTAAGGTAGGATTCAAACCAGTGGATTCAAGTTACAAGAAAGGAGATTCCGACTAAACATAAGGAAGAACTTTCTGAGAGTAAGAGCTGCTCAGCAGTGGAACGGTCTCCCTTGGAAGGTTGTGGACTCTCCTTCCTTGGAGGTTGGCTGGCCATATGCCATGGATGCTTTAGCTGAGATTCCTGCATTGCAGGAGGTTGGACTAGATGGCGCTTGGGGTCTCTTCCAACTCTACAATTCTATGTTTATATGATTCAAAGGTTGTTGGACTCCAACTGCCATTAGCCCCAACAATTTTGGCCAGTGGACAGGGAGGGCGAGAGTGGTAACTCAACATCATGTGGAGGGCCACAGGTTCCCCAGATGTTGCTACAACTTGCATCATCCCTGGCCACTGGCCATGCTTACTGGGGCTGATGGGAGTTGCAGTTCAGCAATATCTGGAGGGCCAAAAGTTACCCATCCTTGTTCCAGAGTGCTGAACAGTGGCCAAGTGCCCAGTCCAGCTCCAAAACAGAAAACGTCGTATTCACGGTGATGCTGTGGTCCCTTCATTGGAGGAGAGGTTTAAATCTGGTTTGCCCAATAACTGCACCAGCCAAATCCAGTCCCCTAATCCCCTGTTGTGGGACAGGCAATCTGGCTTGGCCGGTTTCTGAGCCGTTCTGAAAGACCACCATTTTCCTTCAGTCTCCCAAAGCCTAGTTAAACATTTGCCATCTGTTCCTTGAGAAATGATAATAGGTCGCCTTTGCTGAGAACAGTTAAGAAAGGGAGTATTGTGCCCATCTTGTTGAGAATCGCTGTCTGGATTCACAGACAACGAAAACTTAGTCTTGAGTTCACAGAAACCTCCGGCATTAAAAGACCAGAAACCCTGAACAACAGACAAGCTTCTGTTCTGAGACCTAGGTTGGATCTGCATTCATCGTCCTTGAGTCAAATGTGTTCGTGTTTTAAATGGATCGCTGGCTTGGATCCAACATGCCCTTTGACATACCCTCAAACATTTCTCCGACAAAAATATGGACGTCCTAATTTTACTATTTATACCCTACCCATCTGACTGGGTTGTCCCAGCCACTCTGGGCAGCTTCCAACATATATAAAAACGTAATAAAACATTAAACATTAAGAAAAACTTCCCTATACAGGGCTGCCTTCAGATGGCTCAGGGATCTGATAATTCCATAGCTTCCCAACATTTCTTTACTGAAAATAGAGACGTCCTAAGGAAAAACAGGACATTCCGGTGTCAAATCAGAAACCGTGGCGGCGTCTGTAAATCCGGGACTGTTGCTGGAAAATAGGGACACTTGGAGGGTCTGGGATTCCCACCTCCTTCCCCCAAGTTGGTACACGGAAAGTAAATGTTCTCTGTCATTGGCAGATGATAGTAGTTTTCTGTCTTTTCTGGTTCTTTGTGCTCAGCTAAGAGCCATTAAAATATTTGAAAACTAATTAAGGAGTATGTGAAAACGTCCCATCTGTTTGGAGGCCTCCTCCCACCCCCACAAGCATAAATGTTGGTGGGTCTGTTCCCTGTTTCTCTAGATGACGCCCGTCACCCGTCAAGAAGTTCTTGGCCTTTATCGCAAGATATTTCGCATTGCCAGAAAATGGCAATCGGCATCCGGCCAGATGGAAGAGACCATCAAAGAAAAACAGTACATTATAAATGAAGCAAAAACGTTATTCCTAAAGAATAAAAATGTGAGTGTTTGTCTTGCTGAATATTTATGGGTTTTGAGTTGGCATCGAAGATGGCAGGAGGACTGGCTTCTTCCCGCTCTGTCCCAGCTGACAGGGCAAATGTTCTTTGTATGCAGACGGTTGCTTCTTTTTAGACCAGACTGTGATCATCATCGGGTTTCCCCATGGAAGAAACAAATCCAGGATCTATTATGAAACTAATGAAGCTTAAGCTTCAGGGTCCCTAATCTTGGAGGGGATGCAGAAGCAACTGTAGTAAAAAATTTGGGGTCTATTAGACCCAATTTGAGTTGCAATCCCAAAGCAATCCCAAAGTCAGCAGCACAGATGTTGTAAAGGTGTGGTGATCTGTGATCTGTTAAGATAGCAGTGGTTACCCAGACCTTGTTATCACTGGTGAAGGGGCTCCCATGACAGTTCAAGCTTCAGGGGGCCCCAAATGTACGTCTGCCAATGAGCAAATCATAGGTCGGGGTAGGGTAACTTTTTCAGCCCAAGGGCCACATTTCCTTCTGGGCAGCCTCCCAGGGGCCACATGCTGCTGGTGGGTGGGGCCATATGCAGAAGGGGGCAGAGTACATAGCTGCCAACTTTTCCCTTTTCTTGCGAGGAATCCTATTCGGAATAAGGGAATTTCCCTTAAAAAAAGGGAAACATTGACAGCTATGGCTGAGTAACAAATGTGCATCTCACCTTTGTAGAATAAGCTAGTTTCTGCACCGGCTCAGACATCCCTCTCTTCCTTCCATCCAGATGTAAATCCTACTGAGGTGGCGTACAAAAAAACTCTGACCTGTTGTTGTTTTTAAACAACAGCAACAAAAACCACATACCCACCCACAACAATACCAGCATTTGAAAAGCAATCGGGATCCTTCCCACAGAGCAGTTCCTGGTTAAATGGCCTTAGCACAGGGCACAACCCAGTTGTAGGTCCTGAAGGACTAGCTGAAGATCAGTGTGGTGAAATACCACCGTAATGGGCTGTAATCTGATACAACTGTGTCGAATCGTAGAGTTGTAAGGGACCCCGAGGGACATCTAGTCCAACCCCCCGCAATGCAGGAAATCTCAGCACTGTCCTCCATCCAATTTGAAACCCTGTCAATTTGAAATCTCATCCAGTTTGAAACCAGACCAGACCCTGCTTTTCTTTGCAAACCTGCTAGCAGTTTTATTGCTGCACAAAGACAAAAGCCTGTGGTTTTTAGCCCCCTAAGAGTTTAGTAGCCTGTGTTGGCTGTAGAGGTGGGAGAGGCTAGTCCAGACAGGGAGCCTCTTAGCAGGCTAGTTACAAAAAATGCCTTCTGCCAGGCAGGCTGGCTAAACGGGGGTTCCATCCCTGCTCCAACCAGCCTCTTGGATTTCCATCTGTGGAGGAAGAGGCTTTCCTTTCTTCAGCTGCTGCTACAACTCTGATCAGCCCCAGCAAGCACGGCCGATTCAGCCATGTTCAGCAATGTCTGGAAGGCCAAAGTTACCCCACACCAGCTCTGTGCATAGCATAGCAAGAGGTGGACTGTAGTGACCCATTCTTCCTTTGCCAGCCTGCTCATTCACTTGCATGGAATTCCTGTTCGACTATGACTACCAGGCGAAGGCTCAAATGTAAAGCATGCGAGTTCTGTTTTAAGAATTCCTCCTTTGGAATGTTTGGGAGACAAAAAACCCCATGGCTTTGCTTTCCTGAACTGTGAGCGATATATATTTTTATCAAAAGTAGACCTACAATTTAATTAAAAGACAGCACAGTCCAAACGGGTAGGCGTGAAAAGAGCTCAAATTAGACACTCTGTGGGAGAACAAAGAGCTGCTCTGAGTTAAATTTGGAATCAATCAAAGGGCTGCTCAGAACCCAATCCAGAGAAGAGATATGGGTACCTCACATTTAAGAACGCTCTTTGATCCCATTGATTTCAATGGCACAAATTTCCTTCCGAGTGTGCTGTGTGGCCTTGATCAGCAGCGGACGTTGAACGATGCTAAAATTTGGCACCCCAACCTCTCCTGATCCGTTCTGCAGCATTGTTTCGGCACCCCCTGCAGGCCGACGCCCAGTGCTACCGCAGCAGTCCTGCTAGTCTAAAACCGCCTCTGCCTTGATACTTGGCCCAGTAGAGGCTGGTCTGTTAAGGTGAATGGGGCATTGCCCACCAACCTCAGCCTCAACCTCAGATTCTATTTTTTAATAAATAGAATCAATAGAATGTCCTTGCCTGGGCTAGTGGGAGAGGGAGGGGGGAACCCTGCAAGGTGATTTTTGAGATGGCTAATTTCTACATGGATTCACAGCTTTCTATTTTGATTTCTGTTTTGTCTTATGTTGTTTGAGAAGTTAACAGATCCGAAGCTGATTAAACAATGTATAGACGAATGCACAGCGAGGATAGAAATAGGACTTCACTATCACATCCCATATCCAAGGCCTGTAAGTAGAAATCCACCTGATGTGAATATCTTGGCCCCATTACTCCATAGAATTCCACATGTTCTAGACAGAAGCTACTGAATCATCCCATTTGCTTCTCCAGGAACAATCCTACAATTACTGCTTAGCACATGAGTCAGATTGAATCAGGAGTATATCTTCAAAGATGTCTCCCACATCTGCAAGAGTCATTAAAATGATGTCTTTTAGTAACACAAGTTGCTTGGAGAATCAGGATGTTGGCTTGATATTTAATTACCATGTAGCACCGATTCTCAAATTTTTAGACTTCAAATGATATTAATTATCAGCCCACAGACAGTCACAAAGACAGTTCCTTCTGTCAGCATTCAGTTCTTTTTGCAAGTGGGGGTCCAATATGGCAGTAATCCATTTGTTTTCCCCCTGCCCATACAGTGTTTACCATGATTTTACTCCCCAGATCTCAGAACCTAGGCTGAATTGATAAACCACATTTTTGAGATCGGCTGGGAAATCAGAGACCACAGCCAGAAATTGGATTGCAAACCCTCATTTGGCAGAATGTTTGAATTGACAAACCATGATTACATCCATTGTTGTGCTTCCAGAGGCCATTGGCTCAGAGACATGAGCACGGAGCGAACAGAAAACAAAAGCAGACCCACAGCTCTAAATTATGGTTTGCCTGTACCTTTGGAAGCTCACTTCATGGTTTGGGTTCTGAACGGTGGTCAGTGGAAACCATGGTTCAGCACAATATCTGAACTGAACCTCTGGTCTTATTTCAGTGTAACAGTAAATGGTGAAAATACTAATCTTGGTCAGTTGGTTCCTTCTCACCCTTTCTGGAGCAAGGGGTGGGAAAGGAACCCTGGCTTAGCATTAAATCTGAAGGAGATATACTGGTTTGTTTGCTCCCAAAGCCAAAGTTAGCTTACTTACTGATCATGATTTCTTAGAGCAAAATCACTAATGATCTCTGGTTTGGAAACCAAACTGTTTCCTCCACACACTAGGAAGGAGGAGATAAATGGTCCAGAAATGCATGTCCATGGTAAACATTAGCTATGGTTCAACCTAAGGTGTGAAAAGATGGACCATGGCATGCCTTTATGGGGACAGAAACTGGGATGTGACTCCACTTCTTCCAGGCCCACATGCAACACCCCCTTCATTGGGCTATGGCAGGGGGTGGAACTGGTTGCATGTGCGTCTGTTTTCTGATTTTTTGCAGTTTCCAAACGTTTGGGTTTTTTAAAATTATTTTCTCCTTGCTTCTCATAGACTCATCTGCCTCCCATGGGTCTCGCCCAGCAGCCCGGCCGTACTTTTCGACATCAAGAGAAGCTGAGGAAGCTTTCCAAGCCAATCTACTTGAAATCCCATGATGAAATTTCATAATCAAGACTGTTGCCTGTGTCATCCCGGACTGCTTGGCAGATTCCTTTCATGTATAAATGAAACTGGTGTGGTTTGCACTTGCTGTCATCGCCCTCAAGGCCAGGGGCCCACTTGATCCTGAGAAGGCGATGAGTAAGGATACAATCAAACGGTCTTGTATTTATTAAGAGTCAGCAGATGACTCACCAATAAAAGTCAGATGATTTATGATAGGAAAGGCAAAGTGTGATGCGTCTTGCATTGTAGAAGGATATAGCACCATGCAGAAAGGGTCAATAAGCTTCTGAAACCTAAAATATTGTTTTTCAAAGACTACAGCAGCATGGTGTGGCAAGTAGAAAACACCTCTAGTAGACAACAGAATGGTCTAGTTTGGGCAATATTTTCCCCGGCCTTTTTGCACATGGCTGAGGAGTGAGATTGTGCCTTCCATTCCTACCCACTGGCGGCCCTAGTCTCTCTCTACATCCTCATGCAGAGCCGTAACTTGTGCATAAAATCCATCGCATGGAGGCCTAGCCAGTGGGAGATCCTGGCATGTTTCATGTGCGCCTATTGGGAAGTAGATGTCAGCCCACAAGCACTCTTTCAGCATGTTACCCGCCCAACTCATTTTAAGGCTCTTGTGCCTTTGATGAAGCACTCGGGCGGCTACTGTGCCCTATGTTTGAAAAAGGACAGGGTTGAAAAACATCAGCAAAGACAGAAAATAACCCTCTGGCAAGATGCCTGAAATAGCCCTCCAATTTAGACCAGGGTGGGAAACCTTTGACCCTACAATATTTGAGGGAACCACAACTCCCATCACTCCTGATCATTGACCTTGCTGGCTGGAGCTGATGGGAGTTGGGAGTCCAACAACATCTTGAGGACCACATGTTCCCCATCCCCGGTTTAGGCCTCCCTTTCAATGGATAACACTGTAATTTTAAAGCAGGGATACAGATCCTGTGGCCCTCCAAATGTTGCTGGACTCCAGCTCCCATCAGGCCCAGCCAGCATAGCTGATGGTCAGGGATTATGGGAGTTGTAATCTAACAACATCTGGAAGACCACAGATTCCCTTGTTTTATAGCTGAAGGTCTAATCTAGATTTGCGTGTGGGTCAAAATCTGGCCTGTTATTGAGAACATACCATGTTCCATGTCAGGAGATGGTACTGGCCAATTGTTAACAAACAGAACTCCAGACAAAGGATGGAATGATTCACCTAAGGTTAGCAGGATAGTGGTGTCTCTTGCTGCCATAGGAATAACTCTTGCTGCCATAGGAATAACGCCTGAGCTGTTTCATTTGAATGGGGTGATGCGGTGAACAGCAGCTTATGAACGCTTCTTCAAGTGTTTTGTGTTCTTGGTAGCAACTTGTGTCAACAGGGTATGACTCAAGTAAGAAACCTTTTTCTTGGAGCTGGGCATGTTTAGCCTGGAGAAGAGGAGGTTAAGGGGTGATATGATTGCCATGTTCCAATATATAAAAGGATGTCACATAGAGGAGGGAGAAAGGTTGTTTTCTGCTGCTCCAGAGAAGCGGACACGGAGCAATGGATCCAAACTTCAAGAAAGAAGATTCCACCTAAACATTAGGAAGAACTTCCTGACAGTAAGAGCTGTTCGACAGTGGAATTTGCTGCCAAGGAGTGTGGTGGAGTCTCCTTCTTTGGAGGTCTTTAAGCAGAGGCTTGACAACCATATGTCAGGAGTGCTCTGATTGTGTTTCCTGCTTGGCAGGGGGTTGGACTCGATGGCCCTTGTGGTCTCTTCCAACTCTATGATTCTATGACGTGAGAGCACAACTTTTATCCCATCAGAGAATTCTACAAGGTAGAAATGCAAAGTCCTCCTCTTTTATCTCTGTTAAGGCTGAATTGTTTCTTGTGTTGTATTTGTGGAAACGTCATTTTAAGAGGCCTGGGTTACTCTTCCCCAGAATGTGTAGCTTCAGTCATTGCACACGTCCTCTAAAATGTGTCCAGCCCATTCACTGCTTGAGATATATGTTGTCCATTAACCACAGAC
The DNA here is from genome assembly GCF_964188305.1 of Podarcis bocagei. NCBI lineage: Eukaryota > Metazoa > Chordata > Lepidosauria > Squamata > Lacertidae > Podarcis > Podarcis bocagei. Next base: position 42,637,913 of record NC_138139.1, read on the forward strand.
AACTGTGCAGAGGGTTTTTTCCCCTTTGAATATCCATCTTTTGAATTCTGGGCTTAAAGGAACTAAAAGCTTGAATATCCAAAGTATATAAATAAGGCAAGTGAGCTGGTGCAATGAGGTATTGTGTGGCCTAATTAGCTGAGTCAATATTACTATCTGGTTATGGCAAAAGCTCAGGGGTAGAACACCCAGTTCTGCAAGCAGCTCACTAGATGGCCCCAGGCAATCAAAAAAGGGTCTCTCTTCAACATTCATGAATTAAACAGCATCCAAACCAGCTGACTCCTGGGAAAATGCAACTTGGTTTTCAAAAAGAGCAACAACAAAACCGAGCCCCAACAATATACACCTTTTCAGCTTTTGAAATTTGATCAGGGCGTCTTGAAATTGCTGCCCTTTGAAAACCTGAAGTTATTACACCTACGATCCCCTTTCAAAGCATTTTGCGCTTCTTTGAGAAAAGACTCTGCATAAGCAGAAAACAGTTTCACGGAGTTAATTAAAGCTTCCACAGGAGAAGGCTGGAAGGTGCAGCCTAGCAGAAAGTGCATACCTAAAAAGAGGAGCTGCTGCTGCTGCAGGCTTCCCCCCCCCCCCACTCCTCGGAGGGGCAAGGCTGGTTTCCCCACACTGTCTGTCTTGTGCCTCGCACCCCCCACACTTCAAGTGGACACTTCAAGTCCCTTCTTTATGTTTTTCCCCATGAGTAAGGCTTACAGCATTTGGGGCATTTTAGCTCATCAAAAAAACAAGGACATAATAGAAGTGGATACAATTGTGCATCATGAGGAGAAAATGGCCATGAACAAACCTTTCTTCCCCCTCTTAATACCAGAGAAGAAGAAGAAGAAGAAGAGTTTGGATTTGATATCCCGCCTTTCACTCCCCTTCAGGAGTCTCAAAGCGGCTAACATTCTCCTTTCCCTTCCTCCCCCACAACAAACACTCTGTGAGGTGAGTGGGGCTGAGAGACTTCACAGAAGTGTGACTGGCCCAAGGTCACCCAGCAGCTGCAGGTGGAGGAGCAGAGATGCGAACCCAGTTCCCCAGATTACGTGACTACCGCTCTTAACCACTACACCACACTGGCTCTCAGAGCCAAGGAATCAGCCAATGAAACCAAATGGTTGACAATGCAGTGTCTTCCATAGTTCATCTGTGCACAATAGGCTATTGGCACAAGAGCGCCCTCCCCACTTGTGATTCTCAGCAGCTGGCACTGAGTGGCAGACTGCCTCTGGCAGTGTGGAGCAGAACACAGCCACCATGGCTAGCAGCCATTGATTGCCTTATCCACCAAATCCGTCAGCCTTTGTTTTTAGGCAAGTCCATATGTCCTCCGATATTTGGGGAACACCATCGCTCACCATAGCTTTGCATGCAGAAGGTTCCCAGGGTCAATCTCCAGCAGAAGGTGATAAGAGAGAGCTCCCATTTGAGGAGCTGCTGCCTTTCAGAGTAGTAGAAACAAAATTTAAAAATTCCTTCCAGTAGCACCTTAGAGACCAACTAAGTTTATTATTGGCATGAGCTTTCGTGTGCATGCACACTTCTTCAGAGTAGGTAACTGCGTTAGGCAGAGATATACTCTAACCTGGTCAAAGGCAGCCTTCCTATAGAATTGGCAAACCAAGCAGGCCACATTCCAAGTTTTTCAACCTTGGCACAAGACAATTTCCCTGGAAGCAGATGCTCTGCCATGTGTCTTTCCATCCTTCTGCATGTCTTCCTTGCTGCTTGAGATACAATTATTCAGACATGCAGCCTATGTGTCATATTTGACTCATCCTCTTCTTTCTTCTACATCCAATCCAGTCATTTCTTCCTGTCCAACTGACTACAATAATAGCTTTTCCCCTTTGAAGTTGTTCCTTATCTATCCTACTGCTTTCTATGCTGCTGTGGGTGTCTGTCCCATACTAAATAAATGAAAAGGGGTGTGTGTGTGTGTGTGTGTGTGTGTGTGTGTGTGCTGACTAATCAAACAGCAACATAAAGGGGGAGGGGAGCAATAAATAAATAAAAATCAAAGGTGGCAGACTTAAATAAACTTTGTGATGCCCAAAAATCTGTGTTCCCCTCACAGAGCTGCAAGCTCCAGAGTTCTCTATGAAGAGGAACTAACCACTCTTAGCACCCTTAATAACTCCAGTGCCCAGGATTTTAGAGGGGGAAGTCATGACTGTGTAAACAGGTATGATACTGCTTTAAATGTATGGTGCAGATGGGGCCTAAAACCACAAGATTAACATCTGAGGCAGAGAGGGGAAGGCAGAGGGCAAGGAAGACGTTACATAGGAATGGATGGATTATGAAATCACAGAATCAAAGAATCATAGAGCTAGAAGGGAATAAAGGGTCATCTAGTTCAACGTCCTGCAATGCAGGGGCTCAAACCCATGACCCTGACCTGAAAATGAAAGCCATGGTAGGACCTGGGGAAAGCCAGAAGTGAAGTTGAATGAAATGCCAAGGCAAAGAGTTCAGTGAGAGATCTGGCAGTGGTGCCTTTCGCTTCCTCTTTCTGGGAGCACCCTCCTGAGTCACCCTGAGAGCAAATGGGTTGCTGTGAGTGTGGCTGTTAGAACAGGGGAAAGGAAGGGCCCACTTCTCAATCCTCAATACAAAATGGCTCGACCCAAGAGAGAAAGCAAACTGAGAGCAAAGCAGAGAGGACCCCCAGACCATTGCTAGTTTTTGGTGAGATTCAGCCACATCCCAGCAAATCCTGGTTGTGCAGTCGAAGGCGATTGGGAGGCCTTGCACAACAAACCCACTCTCCCCCCAAAGAATGGACTTTTTTACAATAAGAGATGAGAAAGTGCACTGGAAAGTGTGGGATAATGCTGGCTTGAAGCAACATTGCTCACATGCACAGCATACATTTAAAGCACATGGCCTCCTTCAAAGGACCTAGAGAACTGTAGTTTACCTCTCATAGCACTACAATTCCCAGGACCCTTAACAAACTACATATTTGTCTGTGAGATTGTCTTACCCCATACAGGCCCTCTCGGACTGCTTTGATCTGTGGAACTGGCACAGATGTTCTGCATCTGTAGGAAACTGATCTTTTAATGTGGTGGCCCATACACTTTGGAACTCCCTGCCATTGATATCCTGCTGGCAGCTTCAGTGCACTCTTTTTGGTACCTACTTAAAGCATTCTTGTTTAGACAAGCCTACTTCTCTATCTGAAATACTGATGTGTTTTTAGTTCACTGCTGGTTTCAATTTTCTGAATGTTTTAAATTGTTTTTACTGATAATTTTTTTGTTGTATTCTTTTTTAAAACCCCTTTGAGGGTGGTTGTTTGTTTTTAGAATCAAGCAGCAAATAAACTTTATGAAATACATGCATGCAAACATAAATATATGGTGTAGATGCAGCTGCTGTCTAACCTCCTTGGAAACAAATCAGGAAGAATGTGCAATAAAACAAGTTGCTCAAACCTTAAGTTTTCTTTATTTTCAATGGGGCGATGGTTGTAGCCAGAGACTTCTTTCTTTTCAAAGGGGCGATGGTTGTAGCCGTGCTTTTTCATCAGAAAGCACAGGCATATGACACCAACCATTTAGTCGTCGAGCTGGCAAAGCGCAGCTACGCCCCTATTGATCCAGTGCTTCTGCGGCAAATCAGAAGCGAGCTCAATAGAGAGCACGTAATTGGTGGAGTGGCCAGTGGTGGACAGGGTGCCTCTCCTGGCACTAGTTTTGTAGACGGGGCACAGGTAAATCCCTTCGTGCAAAAATTTGGAGCTCTCGCCAGGTTTCAGCCAAATGATGGGCAGGGAGTCGTAGAGGATTTTGGGAAAAGACTCTCCAATCCGCATGGTCTCCCTGTCCCAGCGGGCCCCTTCCAGATAAAGCCCTTTCACGTAGGCTCCATCTTCAGGCAATTGAGCCATACTGTGCTCCTGTGTCATCACCTAAATTGGGTGGGGGAAGGAAGGAAGAGATGGTGTATTAGAACATGGCCTAGGTCTTGCAGAAGGAAGGTTCTATCCAGTGCTAGTTGCTAGCCGTGGCAAGGAATGTCTCCTGCAGATCTGAAGCACTGAAGCAGGACGTGCTGAAACATCACACCCAACCCTCTGTGACTCAATCTCCCCAAGTATCTACAAGGACTGCCCATCATGCTTTCTTCCCCATCCGACTAGCTCACTACGGGCTTCTTAAACATAAAGAATGGAAGAGAAATATCTACAAATGCTTGCAAAAGCTAGATCCCAACACTGGTCCTCATATTTCTAAATGCTCATTATGCTTTAGTTCATAATGCTCTCCAGACTTATTACTTTTGAATCTGTACTCTCTGCACAGCTCCCCAAAGACATTTTCTGAGACAGGGTAAGGGTAAATCCCATAGCTCCTCCCCCCTTTCTCTAACAACATGCCATCAATTATTTAATATTTTACTATTATCTTCTAACACTAAGGGATCAATTAAGTAGGAAAACGGCCTCTGTTGTTTCTGGCCTTTGAATGCTCTGAATGGACTCTGGAGGATGCAGCTTCATAAATCCATGTTTTGTGGAAGGAAGGAAGGAAGGAAGGAAGGAAGGAAGGAAGGAAGGAAGACAGACTTTTTTTTACCAGCCTCAGTGTTTTACAATGGAGATCAGTGGTACCATCAGAGCAAAGGTGTGTGCCCAGGGCTCCATGTAACAGAATGAGCAGCCCGCCCCCCAATGCAGTAGGATGGCCTTTTTGTAGTAAATGATATAATATGCACTGGTATTTAAGGAGAGATGGGTGGATGCAAGTCCATGAACTCTAAAATTACCTAACTATACCACTGGCAGATATGCTTTATTGTTCCCTAGATTCCAGTTCATGCAAATGTCCCAATCTTCAGTAGCCTAACTCTGAGCTCTACAGATGGATTGGCTGAGGGCGATGGAAGAAAGACTTTCTCAGTGTCCACCCTCTGAAATTAATGGGCATGACTAACGTAGGTTCATTAATTCCAATGGGTTTACTCTCAGTAGGGTTTCGTAGGATACAATCCTAGGTTACCAAGTTTCATTTTGCATAGTATACAGGAACTCTTAAACATGGAATGAAATTGTTTTACTTACCTCAAATTCAAATCCAATGTGATCTATTGGGATGGTGTATTTCCTGGCATAGTTCTGTGAAACTCCTGTCAAGAAGGACTGAGTAAAGTAGAAACCGGAAATCCAAAACACAATTGGAGGTCCGTGATTGATCCACTCCTGGGTTTAACATGAATCGGCAAAGTAAATAGTTATTATGTGGCATTAAAAGACACAACAACTGCATATGGTCAGCTGTAAAGTCTTGAAGGCCAAAAGCTTGGGGTAATGGAATCTCAAAACGTCAGTCTCCACCATTAAACAAATGCAAATCTGTAAAGGTTTACGTCCAAATTTATAAATATTAGGATAAGAAAGTAACACTGCACTTAGCTGAAAACACCAGCATGATCGTTAAGCATATATAAATATAATTTAAAATGTTTAAATTTAACACACTTTTTTGGTGTACTCATCTACTTCTGGGGCTTTTATTAATTAATTTATTGTTGGCAACTGCTGTCTCTCTTTGAAGCTTATCTAATAATTAAGGGTTGTCACCAACTAGTCCTACTCAAGAGCAGACCCATTGAAGTTAATGGACTTCATATTTACATTCACACTTCACATTCAATAGGTCTACTCTGGAGCAGGACTAGCATTCAATGCAACCCAAGATGTCTTAACAGCGAGAGCTTTTTTAAACCTCTATTCCTGCAACAGTTCTTCTAATCTGTGGCTCTTTCTTAACCACCTAGCTAGCTTTCTACTTCCTGCCTCCATTTACACTGCTTAGATACTACCGAGTTAAGCCATATATAAAGTTTTGAAGTAAAACAAGTAAAATTGCATCCTGAGTGAATACTGAGCTCCCCAAACCAGTTCCATATACTTGAGCCATCCCAAGAAATGTCAACAAACCACTAAAAAAACAGAAAAACAATGATTAAATACAAGCAAGCATTGACAGAAGTAAAATACACATGAACACACACAAAAATCTTTTAAACCCATACAAATGATTACAGTCAAAACAGCATGGCACCAGCCCTCTCATTAAAAGCAGTCAGTTACCAAAAGCACACTGGAACAAAAAGCTGTTCACCTGCCTGTGGAAGGACAGCGAGAAGGGAGCCAATTTAACTTTTCTAGGGAGGGAGTCCCAAAGTCTGGGAGCAACCACTGAGGAGGCCCTGCATAGGATTGTTATGACTCTGGCCCATTTTGATCTCTCTCAGTTTCTCAAGTCAAATCAAGTCGTTTTATTACAGTCAATGACCAGTATCAAGACAAAAACACCAAATTTCAAAATTTAAAAGCTCAGAACAAAATAAACAATGTAAAATCACTTACACATAAAAAAGCAGTTCTGGCTAGGCATTTATTTGTCCAAAAGGAAACCGTGTCAGAAAAGCAACCTCAACAAACAGATGGTTACTCTCAGTATCTCATTTTTCTAGTCTTAAGTCCAACCACCCACATTTCCACATCACTTTGCAGAGCTTTTTTTTAATGTGCTCATGAAAATTCATTAGCATTATAGTGCCAATTTCTCCTAATATACACATACTTGCAAGCAATTTTCCCTAATAGAATGAATGCATTTTGGTTTGTTATATTCACTAATATATGCACTTCTATGCACTCTTTACCACAATGCATGCACTTTTGTACACATTACTTGGCGGGGGATCCTCACTGCAACCTTCAGAAAAGTGCAAAATTTGAAGGCTAGCTGTGTTTTGGTTCACATACTGCTTTGGAAAGCACAAATTAGGGAAGTCTGTGTTTAAATGCAAACCAAATTGAATTGTTCATCTCTACTCGTGTGTAAATGATCTTGACAACAACACTGAACCATGAGAGCTGAAGCATACCTGAAAGAAGACCAGCCTCATGAGAAGGTCAGACACGTAACTCCCCATAGGCTTCAAGGATGGGTAGGATTTGGCTGCCCACATAGGAGGCACTTTGCCCACAAGCATGCTGTTGAAGACATCCTCGAGTTCTGAAGACATCAGCACCTGGCCTTTGATGGCTTTAAGTAGGTTGACAAGGCTGCTGCGGACAACCTCTGTAAGCCTAGAGGGAGAAGAAATGGTTCTGAATCTGTCCTGAATCTGTTAACCATAGGCTCCCCGGTCAGATGAAATGGAAACCTAGGGTTAACTGGAGGCTTCCACATGACCTTAAGCATGCTGTTAAATGAGGAAAGAGGGCCAGTCCTTTTATTAGGCAGAGTGGATTGGCAAGTGATAGGGGTGAGAGCGACGTTTTGGAGGGTGGAACTCTTTTGTGCAGTAGAGGCCTGCATGCCCTCAGGTGCAGTAGGGGACACTGTCCTGCCACAGTCAACTGCAAGTCCCATCACCTTCTGTATATGGAATAGCAGGTGGGCAAATATCTGTGATTTCGCTTGATGTCCATTATGCTAACATAAAATATACGTGGAGCTTTCAGGCCTGTGGCTGCTCCATCATTATTTCTATTAATATTGCAGGGTGGAGAAGAAGAAGAAGAAGAGACCCAGAATCCTACCTGTTGAACCTGATAAGTTCTTGCCTAAGAACCGTGTTCATGGACTCCCTGTAAAGTACTGGGTACATTTCCATCACATATTCTAGGTCAAAGTCTTGTGGTAACTTGGACAGGACGTCCTGTGCCAGTTCCTCTACTGTTTCCTAAAATCAGGAAATTGGACATTTTTGAAATGGAATATGCTTGAAAATAGCATTTTTTGTAGCTCTTTAATAACCTGCCATCTTTTTGTATGTTATTCTTCAAATATGTAATTTTTCAAACTCATTGGTCCTTTTGAGCTTATTATGCTTTTAGTTGTGCTTAAAAGGTACAGGTAAAGGGACCCCTGACCATTAGGTCCAGTTGTGGCCGACTCTGGGGTTCATCTCGCTTTATTGGCTGAGGGAGCCGGCATACAGCTTCCAGGTCACGTGGCCAGCATGACTAAGCCGCTTCTGCCGAACCAGAGCAGCGCACGGAAACGCCGTTTACCTTCCCGCCGGAGCGATACCTATCTATCTACTTGCATTTTGATGTACTTTCGAACTGCTAGGTTGGCAGGAGCAGGGACCGAGCAACGGAAGCTCACCCCATCGTGGGGATTCGAACCGCCGACCTTCTGATCAGCAAGTCCTAGGCTCTGTGGTTTAACCCACAGCACCACCCTGCTTAGCACGGCACTAAATACAAACACCGTAGTAAGAGCAATGGATGAATGGATGTCAGGTGTCAACGGTCAGGGTAAATAGGTGCATCTTCAGCATATGATAGAAATTACATAATGAAGCTGCTGGACACATCTCTAAAGGGATGGAATTTCACAGCTTAGGGGATGCCACAAAGAATGCCCTCTCCCAGGCTACCAACACCCCTGAGGGTAGCCAAATAACCAGATGGGCCTCTTCTGCCAACCTTAACATCCAAAAGGGACTGTCAGAATGGAGGTGGTTGTTTAGATATTTGGGGCTTGAAGCACTAGATGAAGCCACTGTGTCATTTTGTTACCTGTGGAGATTTGCCGCCACCACCTGCTTGTCGGGGCAAAGTCAGCAAGACACTATTGAAAAGCAGGTTGGTCTCTTGGTTATCCTTTGTGATATCTGCATTCTCGTGTAGCCCAAATACTCCGGGATGGGTTATAATTGGCAGACTTCTCAAGTAGTCTATGTAGGACTGTAAAGAATATATAACGATATGTGTATTTCAAGAATCATCACCGGCAAGCAGGTTTGCTAGATAAGGAGACGGTATTGTTCACACTGCCCCCAATTGGTACAGACTGTGATGCCCACATTTTAGAAAAGCATAAGAAAATCCCTGCACAACCAGGCTAAAGACCCATCTAGACCAGCATTGGGTTCTTGCAGCAGCCAAACGGATGCCTCTGGGAAGCCCGCAAACAGGACCTGAGCACAACTTGTGATTCCCAGCAACTGGTATTCAGAGGCATTTACTGTCCCTGATAGCGGAGGGAGAAAATGGCCATTGTGGCTAGTAGCCATTGATAGCCTTATTTTCCACAAATCTGCCTAATCCACTTTTAAAGCCATCCAAGTTGATGGCCATCAATATTTCGGGGGGGGGGGGAGAGAACTCCACTGTTTTACTATGCGCTGTGTGAAAAAGTACTTCATCTACACTCTCTTACCTGGTATGTCCCGAAGGATGGTACAAAATATTCCCCCCCTGGGGAAAGCTGATAGTTTTCCAGGACTTCTACGTCTTTGCAATACACAATTGAAAGTAGAGAGAGCAGGAGACGCCTGTCCTTGTCGTCCGTTACCCTCCCACCATAGTTACATTCGCCTAGGAATAGAAACAACACATTAGAATGAAAATGGTAAGATGTTTGTGCAGCGTGCAGAGATACCTTCTGTTTAAAAAAAGGAGACCGATAAGACTCTGCTCACAAGGTGACTGGAGCCCACATACAGCGGGCTCAGGGGGAAATTGGAACCTACAGGTGGGACATCTTTCATAAACAGCCGTATGTTAGCTAGCCTTGCATTACTAGGGACGATGGAGTTTTGTCAGAATTGGACTCCCATCATGGATCTCCATATACTTTGGGTGGTATGGTGGAGGGTGGCGACTATTAGACTGTGGCCTAGATGTAACAGGAAACCATGGTTTCCAGATTCAATCACTGTCATATCCTGGTAAGCCTGGGAGAAATCCTTGCCTGTGACAAAGGAAGATATCGGCCAGTCAGAGCAGACGATACTGAGCTAGATGGACCAATGAACTGACTTTGTATAAAGCAGCATCACATGAGCTGCAGGATGACTTGCATGCTCCTCTCTCTCCTCTCCTCTTTTCTAGCTGTTTTGCTATGGCCACACTGAGGAATGGGGACGGGATGTATGCAAGCCTTGGGGGCTCATTTTCATAAATGATAAGCCATGCTTTTAGCTCACTATTGTAATACGTTCACGTTTGTAATGATAAACCATAGTTTAGCTAAATCACGCTAAGCTCATTTTCATGATGCTAAACCAGCATTATGTCTGAATGTAGCCACAATGCCCATACCTGTAAGATATGTGAGAGCTTCAAATGGGGTTTCTTCATATTCATTCAGAAACATCTGAATCTGCCGCATACTGATTCTCAGATCAGATTCATTGAATTCATAAGGAATGTTCCAACCTGTCCAGGTCAGAGTGGGGGGAAAGTGAGTCTGCAATACAGCAAGCTTTGTTCTGCTGATGGCAAACAATAAAATGCCATTCAATGCTAATAGACTAAGCTGAAACAATACTATAGTGAAGCCCAGGCATTTGTCTCAATATTGTATCCAAGAGGGAGATATTTATCTTTAATTAACTTCCCTTATAGTGCAACGATGTGTTCCAGGTCTTACATTAATTTGAGCTGCTAATGTTAAATATTATTTATGTGCCCCTCAGCTGTCATTTGAAAACTGCTGAGCTCAAAACTGAACAGCTGCATTCTGATAGACACAGAAAAGGCACAAGCGCCCCTGGCTAATTTGAATAGAAGCTCCCTATATGGCCACGTAGGAAATCTGAGCAATAGATCCAAGTTTGTAACCACATAAAAATGTTTACCTTTGTTATTTGGGGTGCCTTTGGCAGCAAAAATGGCCCAGTGGGCAGTGAGTGACATACATGAAGAAATCTTCAATAAAACTAAGCCCCAGCTTAATCGTAGAAAGAGCTATGTATTGATGCAAAACTGAACTGTGGGATCTGGATCACAGACTGACACAATGATTGGTGCAATGGTTGTACCATTAGTGGCATGGGGTCAAAAGCGATTGCCAGTGCCTGTTTAATCCATGCTGTGCTGTTCCTTCGTTTAGAGTTGCAGCACATATAAGATGATAGCATCAGTGTGGTGTTGTGGACAGAGCAGTAGATCAGGGAGATCCTCTTTAAATTCCTCACTCGGGAATAGGGATGAGTGAATCTGTCACTTTAGGTTTCTAATATTTCCAATCTTAAATGCAGTTCTTCACATTTCTATACAAGTTTGAGGTTGTTGTTGTTAAGTTCTCACAAAAACTCACTGGCATTTTAGTGCAGATTTCTAATATACACATTTTTGTGTGCAATTTTGCCTCATACATACGTACATTTTCCCCAAAGCCACTTCCCTGAACGTAATGCATATTCATATGTAATTTTCATGTACATATGCAATTCTGCACACCGTTTACCTCGGTATGTGCACTTTTGTAAATACAACTTGGCTGGGAAAACCACAAAATTTGGAGAAACATGAATTCTGAAGGATGGCTGTGAATAAGGTAGATTTGCCTTTAAAGGCGAACTGAGTTGGATTTCTCCCCCATCCCTACTGAGGAACAACACTCAGTGAATGACTGGTTCACACTCTTTCAGACTTATCTACTCACAATGTTGTTGTGAGGATAAAGTGCGGAGGGGTGCAGATAGGAACCATTTATACTGCTTTCATCCTGGACGAAGAATTGGACAGACACCATCTCAGAGCCTGCTCCAGCCTCTGCTGGCCACAGAACCACCTACCATCTACCTTGTCTTGGGTGGCAAGGAGAAAGACGGATGCAGGTGAAGACTATATGCAAACCTCCTCTGGCTTGACTTCCTGTTCCCACCTCCCCAGCGCCATCTACCACAAAAAAACAAAATTGTTTTTGAAAACAATAAAGCACACAACATCTTACCTAATGGACCAAAGTTTCTTCTTTCTTGCACAAGAGCATGGAAGAAGCAGAGACCAAACAGCAGCTTCTGCCAAATTTCTTTCTTTTCGCAACTGTTAAAGAACATGGGGTCAGAAACTGGGTCGTTGAGGTAGGATCGAAGGAGATTTGCTCTCACCCCTTTAGGTGGCTCGTTGGTCATTTTTATTCCGTTCTGGAGAATGCTGACAGGAAACTTTTCGGATGGATAACTAGTTAGCCACAATCTAATGAAAGTTGGGAGCAGAAATAAATTTGGTTACATGGCGTGGATGCTGTCTATGTGTAGATTAGGGTTGCCAGTGTGCGCACCCTCCAGATGTTTTTAAACAACTAGCAACCCTGACTACTGGCCACGCACCAGCCCTGTATCAGGAAAATTTTAATGCTTTGCATTTTATTATGTTTTTATATGTGCTGAAAGCCACCCAGAGTGGCTGGGAAAACTCAGCCAGATGGTAGGGGTATAAATAATAAAACTATTATGCTGGTTGGGGCTGGTGGGAATTGTGGTCTACAACATCTGGATGGTACCAACTTGGCTACCCCTGGTGAAGATACACAAGCTTATTTTCACACATTTGAATAACGGTTAAGTATCTTGTGTGTGCCTTTGTAACAAATGTGTTAGAGGCCTAGCTCTCACTGAGATGGTCAACCTGTGTCTGGACCATACCACATCAGACTCAAGACAGGAGCTCAGATGAATGCACCTTTGTGTTTTTTTAGAAGGGGGATCCTGCTACATAGAAAGCTCTTATGTGCAAGAGAAAGGGAGACTAGCACTGTCACAAAACACCAACACAAACCCCACCTCAACCCCCTCTTTGCAAGCAGGAGTACAATGGTCACCACCAAGACATGTAGTAGTGTCAGTGAAAAAGTGAAAACTGCAGAGGGGCAGTTACAGGAAAACCATTGTGTTGACCCTGCACAAACCACTGCTTCCAATAGAAAAAGATCTAAAAAATGTAATGATCCCCAAATCTGGGCCCCCACCCTGCCCTGAGGAAGACTCTGATGAAGAGGAGAAGCAGGCAGCCCTGTGCAAGGAGGGGACCTTTCAGCACCTCCTTCCATGCCTTTCCAGCCAGAAGATGTAGCTCTTCCTGCCACCCTCAAACCCTTAGGATGAGTCCCCAGTAGCATTTCATCTCTTCAGTCTTGTAGAAGTCAGCAGTTATGGAACTGGACAATAGCCCTTTAAAGAACACAGCCAGCTCCTCTGCAAAGGCAGGGCTAATTGCGGGGCAGGGTTTGGCAACCTTAAACTCTTTGCTGAGACAACATCTACTCATTAAGCACAACAAAGGAAAGACTGCAGCCACTGGAGGTCACAAGACCTTTCTGTGGTCCTGATAGGGCTTGCCTAAATCTGGGCGTATATTTATTTTTATTTATTTATTTCACAAGATCTATATACCACTCGATTGCAAGAAAACCTCAGAGCAGTTTACAAAAAGAGTAAAATCATAAAATTATAAAAAGAAAATCATCCAAAAAAAGAAAAAAGAAACAACTACAGTGGTACCTCAGGTTAAGTACTTAATTCGTTCCAGAGGTCCGTTCTTAACCTGAAACTATTCTTAACCTGAAGCACCACTTTAGCTAATGGGGCCTCCTGCTGCTGCTCCGCTGCCGGAGCTCGATTTCTGTTCTTGTCCTGAAGCAAAGCTCTTAACCTGAGGTACTATTGCTGGGTTAGTGGAGTCTGTAACCTGAAGGTACCACTGTATTGAAAATATTCAGAACTAAATAAAATCAACAATGGGGGCAGGGAGGGAAAGCAGATGAAAATATTAGTCAAGATTCTACATTTATGGATGTGTTTTTAGCAGGCACCAAAAGAGTACAGTGAAGGTACCTGCTTGGGAGTTCCAACTGAAAATATCAATTTCTTACAAATGCGGAACAAGTATTATTCTGTAACAGTGCCAGTTCCACAGATCAAAGCAGTTGCGTAGGCATATATGGGATAAGGCGATCTCACAAGTAAACTAGTGACAAGCTGTTAAGGGCTTTATATACAGTGGTACCTCTGGTTACGAACTTAATTCGTTCCAGAGGTCTGTTCTTAACCTGAAACCGTTCTTAACTTGAGGGACCACTTTAGCTAATGGGGCCTCCCACTGCCGCCACACGATTTCTGTTCTTATCCTGAAGTAAAGTACTTAACCTGAGGTACTACTTCTGGGTTAGCGGAGTCTGTAACCCAAAGTGTTTGTAACCCGAGGTGTTTGTAAACCGAGGTACCACTGTACTAACATATAGATGTGACCTTGGCCCTGAACTTGATACTGCTAAATCGAGGCACATGCTACTGAGCCTGATCTTACCTGCATGACCCTGCTCACTGTGATATTATCTGACATGGCCTCAGTGGGAAGAGATATTTACCTAATATTACCTTCATTTAAAAAGCCTGCTGCCATGTCCTCTGTGACCCCAGAACCCCAGGGGATCAGAACTTTCATTGCAACACTTTCCTGACCAGCAAAAGAGGCTGTCTGGAGCACAGGAAATGAGATTTCTACAGCATCCATGTAGACTGAATAATAGATATTAAATTCTTGCCTGAACTTGGTATGAGTATTCTCAGGTACTATAACCTCTTCACAGATTTTTTCCAAAGCAGGCATCCAGCTGGTTGCAAGATGGCAGTTTTGCAGCACAACCCAAGTCCCGTCCACGATAGCCTGATTAATCATCTTTGCTGCGATTGGGCCTTGGCCCTGGCCAAGTGAAATAGTCTGGATGCTTTCCATGCCAAGATCATCAGCAAACTTTAACAAGCCTAGCATCAAATATTTAAATACAAATCGTTTTAATAAATGCGCAGGGTTTTAGTGTCAGGAATGCTATTCAAGAAACCCGAATCTTCTCAGTTAAAGTAACTGTAACCTTTAGAAGACATCTGACGGCAACCCTGTATATGCTATTACGTTTTTATATATATGTTGCTGCCCATAGTGCCACCCAGTCAGATGGGAGGGATACAAATATAATAATAATAATAACAATAATAATAATAATAAAGGTGATGATGGGGAATTACAAGTGCTTTTTGGAGGACTTTCTGGCAAGCCGCTGTTGCAAAGACCTCTGCACCCAACATATAGAAAAATTAAGGAATGTCAGTAGGAAGCTACTTTATACAGAGTCAGAACATGGGTTCATCTAGCCCAGTAGTGCCCACACGGACTGGCAGCAGTTCTCTCCTAGCCTTACCTGGAGATGCCAGCAACTGAACCTGGGACCCTCTCCATGGAAAGGGTACCATGAGCTGTGGTCTTTCCCCACTGAGTTCCCTCTGGGTGCATTTTATGTGCTGGAAAACAGGCCCCGGGGCAGAGGGGAAGGTTGGACCTACAGATGAATCTGGCCCAGGAGATGCTGCCTCTGGGGATCCTAGTTTGAGGGTCTCATAAGAGCATAAGAAGAGCCTGCTGAATCAGCCAATGGCCCATCTAGTCCAGCATCCTGTTCTCATAATGGTCAAGCAGAGGCCTGTGGGCAACTCGCAAGTAGGACTTGAACACAACAGCACTCTTGCCTCCTGTGGTTTCCGGCAACTGGCACTGAGAAGCATTACTGCCTCTGACCATGGAATCTCTGGCTCAAGTTCAGAACTGGGGACCCAGGTCTGGGTCCAGCACCTCATCTGCTTGCACTGCCATTTTTTAAAAAAGCTGGCTGTGCACTCCTCTGGGTCAGAGTTTGAGCTGCTGCTCAGGGTGTGGGTAGTGAAAGATGCAATTTATAGCCTTGTTCAACCAAAAGGCAGTATCATGAAAGGAGGATTTCATGTTGGGTTATTTAAGAAACCTCACCTGCCATGGGATCAGCACCTGGCGACAGGACAAAAATCAGAGGTGCGCAGCAGTTGGAATCATGGTAACTTCCAACAAGATCAAATGTTGGGGGTTCGATATATATCTTCCCCATGTTGTCTGAGATGAACAGTTGGGTGGCCGGGATGATTTTATCTGGTCTCAGGCATCGGAGGATAACCATGCGGTCAAGACCCGTGACCAGATTCCATTCACCGGGAAACTCTTCTTCGTGAGGTTTGGCAGAATCATAAATCAGTTTCCATTCCGTGACATTGGACTCCACATGATCCAACAGCCCACGCAAGTTTTTCAGCCCCGAGGCACGCACAATTTCGGCCCACGATTTGTCAGACAACCATTCTGGGGCAGGATTCGCATACGGGTTCTCAAGCGCAATGCCACCCGTCAGTAGGAAACGCCAGACCTCATCATCAATCTCATCTCTCCCTTTCATGATCCCTATAGTCAGAAGTAGGGAGAAAAGAAGCTTGTCCTTCTCAAACAGGGATCGGCAGACGTTGTTGTAGATGCTGATTGTGAAATGGTCAATTATGAATTCAATCCTTTCTTCCAAAACATCGCTTTTCCTGCTATTGGCAAGAGACTGGACATAGAGGTTAATAAACCATATCAGGGAATATTGATACATTGGTTCAATGTTAGCCAGATCAGAAATGCAAAAGAAGACTGTTGCTGAATGAACGGCCACTGGCTTGTACCCCATTCGGGTGGCATCTATTTCCATTTCGGTAATAGTGGCAATTTCCTGCTTTTCAGATATTTCTTCAGACAACTCTTTGGAAGAAGAGAGGATTTTAATGGCTGTTTCATCTTCTAAGATATTTCCTTCCGACTTGGAAAGAACTTCCAGGATTTTGTCTTCAATCTCCTTCAGCTGTTTCTTGTTTGCTGCACTTTCTACAATCAGCTTGTTCTTCTTCTCTTCCAGCTCAGGCTTTTCCTTCGCAGCCACAATCCCAAGAAGCTGGTCCTGAAGCCCTAGAGGGGTGATCATAAAATTGAGCAGACAAACTTTCACAGCAACTTCAGGAAGATAATGAGGATTCCTTAAGCGTGTCGTTATGTAAAACTTGAAATCCCTTGAGTACTCAATAATGTTCTCTCCCAGTCTCATGTACTCCACACCTTGCTGTTTGAAAGTTGCCTTTAGCAGCACCGGCTCCAAGAACGCATCCAATTCCTCGCCAATATTTTCAAGCAAGACTGGGGTTCCAAACTGGATGGCGTTCTCCAAAGTCCTTACATAGTTGGTGTCAGACAACTTGATAACGGAAAGCTTATTGCCCTTTTCCATATTTTTGACCCATTTGTTGGCTTGCCCTTGAGGATCAATCATTAAAGCCCACCGTCTTGAGTTGGAAACAATGATGCCGTTGTCAATTGAAAAGGAATCAATTGGCAATCCGGCAATCTGCCAGGCACGGATCTTGACTGCGTCCCCTAAAGTGTTACTCAGGCTGAAATCAGTAGAGCATGGAACTTTCTCCTCCTTGCACAAAGCCAGCCATTTCTTCTGACATTCTGTACGGTAATCAACGGTAAAGGCTCCCAGATAAGCCACCGTCCCTGAAGATAACAAGACATCCCCAGTGAGGTCAGTGTATTTAATTCCTAGCAGGCGTGCTGCTTCCGTCCACCTATCCTTCTCACCTCCCAAGCCACTGATCAGCTTTTCAGCCCTGTCCAGCTTCTGAGAGCATATTTCAATGTTGTTCTCGAGTTCTTTCTTCCGGTTGTTCATTTCTTCAAATTCGTCATTCAGGTCCTGGAGGCGGTCAATCACCTTCTTGAGTTCTGCTCGCTTCGTATTGAGCTTCTGCATCTGTACAGCGAGCAAACCTTCAGCCTCCCTGAGTCGTTCACGTTTTGGAGCTACCACCTTTGCAACACGGTCGTACACTTCCATGGCTCTCACCCATTTACACAAGCCTTCGCAGGCGGATGATACATTTTTTATGACAGCTGGCTGAAAGTCCGGATGGTTGATGAACTTCTCTCTAATTCTCTTCATTACAGCTGATGGGATATTGTCTTTGTCATAAGTCTTCAAGCCTTCAAGGAATTTCAGATCCCCTAGAACCTTTTTGGAACTTCCCCAGTAGTCTTCTATCATTTTACCTGAAATTTCACATAAATACATATATATTAAAATGTTTTCAAAATACGAATATCTCATTTAACAAATCTGGAAGATTTTCAACCTCTCTGTTCTTTCCCCTGAAATAGTTTTTTGAACATCCAGGTAATTCTTAAGCCAAAGCAAATGGATAAGGTGGTATAATGACTCACTTCCCATAACACTTGTATCTATGGTCCATTTTATTGCATTAAATGCAGTGGAGGCTAAGGCCTATTAGACTTTTAAGGCAGAATGCAGGAGTTAGAGCCAATGATAGGCAGAGTCAACTAATTCTGGCTTTGTCTTCACCCTCCTTCCTGCTGAGTTCTATAACAGCAACACTGGGACTAAGGAGGAGCAGGAATAATAATAATAATAATAATAATAATAATAATAATAATAATAATAATAATAATAATAATAATTTATTATTTATACCCTGCCCATCTGGCTGGGTTTCCCCAGCCACTCTGGGCAGCTTCCAACAAAATATTTAAAATACAATGAAACACAGACATTAAAAACTTCCCTGTACAGGGCTGCCTTCAGATGTCTTCTAAATGTCAGATACTTGTTTATTTCCTTGACATCTGATGGGAAGGCGTTCTACAGGATGGTCGCCACTATCGAGAAGGCCCTCTGCCTGGTTCCCTGTAGCCTCACTTCTCGCAGTGAGGGAACCGCCAGAAGGCCCTCGGAGCTGGACCTCAGTGTCCGGGTAGAACGATGGGGGTGGAGACGCTCCTTCAAGTATACTGGGCTGAGGCCACTGAGGGTTTTAAAGGTCAGCACCAACACTTTGAATTGTGCTCGGAAATGTACTGGGAGCCAATGTAGGTCTTTCAAGACCGGTGTTATATGGTCTCGACGGCCGCTCCCAGTCACCAGTCTAGCTGCCGCATTCTGGATTAGTTGTAGTTTCTGGGTCACCTTCAAAGGTAGGGCTGGCTAAGGACAGGCTCAGCTTGGTAGGGCAGGGCAGCACTTGCCCTAATAGACTAAACTCTACTGGGTGAATGTCTTAATATATAATATAAAGTGATACGATGGCAATGTTCAATTTCAGCAAAAAAGCACATGACAACCCCTCCCAATAAATGTTTGTGGTGTGTGTGTGTGTGTGTGTGCGTGTGTGTGCGTGTGTGTGTGTGCGTGTGTGTGTGTGCGTGTGTGTGTTTTACCGCTTCCACTTGGATCAGGCTTTCTTTCTGGCTTTATTCCTTTCATAACACAAATGCTCTCCATGACCAGCTTGACAGGTCCTGGTGGATTCTGCATGGACTTGACAAGGGAGATATCTGCAGGGTTCAGGGTATCAAGAGCCGAAAGGGCAGCTTCCAGGGCTGGCATTGCCTCCGCCAGGTCCCCTTCGCACTCTTCCTGTAATCACATCAAACTTAGTTGGTCTCTAAGGTGCTACTGGACATTTTTTTTTATGTCATCACATCAAATATATTCCCACCACATTGTCAGGATGCCACTGCACAGTCCAGTGAAACAACAACTTTGCAAGAACAGCCCTTTTCTTTCTTATTGCAGGTGCTGCCACTGGATGTGCCTTGATTGAAACTGATCAAGGGCCCTCTCGCTGGCAGTTCCCCACCTGTCAAATGCACTCCCTGGTGCAACAGGCACATGGTCACCCAGTGAGTTTTATAACTCCGTGGGGTTTGAACCCTGCCCTCCCCTGGCCTAGCACTCTAACTGCATCACACTCACTCTCTTGTGACCCCACAAAAGGGGGGCATTTTTAGTCCAACATTACTTTTACCATATATGTATTTGGGAGAAATAGTTTCTCCCTGCTCTGGGGTAGGTAGCAGCCCTGGGGAGGCAGATCAGAACTGTTTTGGGGGCAAGGGATTGAATCCCCTCTCAGCGGCATCATGTTCCCAGTGTGGCCATCCCCTCTTAAGTGGCTGCTCTTTAGTTAAAAACCAACCATGGAAGGACACATCATGTGCTGACAGTGCAGCCCTGTGTATATTTATTCAGCAGCAAGTCTTATTGAGTTCAATGGGGTTTACTCTCAGGTAAGTTGACATAGTAGAGGATGGAGAACCCTCTATTCCTCTCTGTCTAGCCCTCAGAGCTCTCCTCTGGCAACACCCCCCTCACTTTGTCCCCCAACTGTTTTTGTCTGACTGGTCTGTGTCCATGAACTTGCCACTTGCTTGCCTGGATGGTGTGTGGCTATGAAGAAACTAGTCAACTGTACAAAAGGTAAAAATTGCATTTGTCGCCCCATCCACTTCTGCCTCTGGCTCTGCCCACCGCAGGCATGTAACCCTCAGAAGGTTGCCCAGAAGGGAATGTGGCCCTTGGGCTGATAAACATTCCCACACTTGAGGTATAGGATTGAAGCCTTAGGACTGGAGTCAATGCTAGTCCTACTCAGAGCAGATTCACTGAAATTAAAGGTCAGAAATAACTTGGGTTCATTAATTTCAATGAGCCTACTCTGAGAAGGACTAGCATTGCATACATTCCTCCAGGGAAACAATAAATAGGGCAGAAACAACACGTCACTGCTAGCTCTTTACACCTTTCTTAGTTCGGATTTCTCAATTATTACACTGCACTGGAAAGATGAGCTCTGATGGGGAGGGAGCACCGGGCTGCACAGCACAATTACCTTAATACCCTGGGCAATAGCTGCAGCTTCATTGGCTTCCTTTTCATCTGCAGCCACAAGCTCCTTCTTGGCATCCACCTCAACGGTTTCTTTTTCTATGTGGATCATCATTTTCTCCGTTTCGGTGGAGGTCTGAATCAATTCCGGCTGAAGAGCAGTCAGCTCCTTTTGCATCACTGCAACCTAAAGAGGACGACCAAGGGAGAGGGCATAATCAAGATATTAATTCCTTGCTATTCCAATCTTCAGTTCACCACATTTCATAATCAATTTCAGATACAGGAAAAAAAATCATGACAAAAATGCACCAGCATTTTAATGTGCAATTAGGTACCAGAATCTGCCAGTGATTTTGCTTTCTAACTAATCAGGAACTGTAGTTTGCTAAGGGTGCTTGGAATTGTAGCTCTGTAAGGTACAGTTCTCAGGATTCTTTGGAGGAAGTCATGCTTTAAATATATGGTGTGTATACAGCCATTGTCTTTGAACAGCCCTGTTAATAATACTGAGCTTGCAATGGATACTGCAGAAAAGTTACAAGTTTCCATATAATCTACCTGTTCCAGTCCACACTTACTTGTGAAGCTGCAAAATCAAGCTTCTGAAGGCCCACAAGATAGCGATTTCTCATCATATCCACTTCGTGCCTTTTACTATTTAATAACGCCTTAAAGGTCAGAATCAATTCCAGGTAGGATGTTGGTGTTACGTAATTGTGTCTTCGAAGAGTGCTGTAATAGCTGACGGAGAGTTCTCTCACATTTTCTTGGAAATACTTACACATGGACACAACCCTACAGGGAAAACACATGTTAATAGGCAGCTAATACAAACAATGAGTTAAATTTTGTTTGGTCCACGAACATTGTATAAGAGCCACATAATTTTTCTGGTAAAACTTTGGCTCAAGATATAAAGGTTATTTGAGGACATGCCAAGAGCTGATTTTGTGACATACTAATTAACCATATCAGAAAGCTTTGTGGTGATGGACATCATTCTGCAATAATTTCAAAAACTGTTTTACATATCTATGGCCTACAATGCTATTTAATACCTTTCTTAGAAATCAGCCCTGATCAGTATTAACTATAGATCATGTCAGGCCAAACTAAGTTCAGTTAGGTCATTATGAAGGCATCAAAAGTGGCAATGCAAGCACCAAAGCTTGTCCCAGCCAGCAAAGTCAGTAAACAGGGATGATGAGGGTAGTACTTCAACAATATCTGGAGAACCATCTCTGAAGTAGACTTAAGACTAGGGATGATTTAATGTATCAATTTCAGTTTCTCTCAAGTTTCTCATTTTTTCCTAATCTTAAGTTCAGTTTTTCACATTTCCACTTCAGTTTCGATTTTATAAAAAATCCCCCTGGAAATTCATCACCATTTCAGTGTGAATTTTTAATATTCAGATTTTTGTATGCAATTTTTCCTAATACTTCCATTTTTAGAAAGCAATCTCACCCAATTGATTGCATCTTTGCATTTCATTTTAATGAATATATGCATTTGTAGGCATATTTTCCCCTAGGAAATGCATCTTTGTACACATTACTTGGCCCACAAGGTAGCAGTTTCAGAGAAATGTGAATTTTGAAAGATGTTCTTTCCATTCATGTATTATTTCAGAAAGTGTGACTTTTGGTAGATTTGCCTTTAAATGTGATCTGAATCAAATTTCTCCCTCATTCCTAATCAAGTCCACGAAAGACTGGGCTGGGATAAATTTGTTGGCATCTAAGGTGCCTCAAGACCCTTTGTTGATTTTGGCTGCAATGGAGTTACGTGCCTATACCTTCTAGAAATTGTGACAATTTAGATTTGTTATATTAGAGAGGGCGCGGGATGGGGGAAGCTTTGCAAAGCATCCCATGACATACGATTTTCTGATTTCATCTTCCAGCTTCACATCCTCTAAGAATTTGTTGGCCACCATTTCCAAAGCATCCGTGGGCCATCTTTGGAACCAATCGATAGTGCAGCAGTTGATCAGCGAAGGGAACATTCGCAAGCGGTTCCGGAAAGCATCTCCAATTGGACTCATTGCTGCAATGGACATAACCATTATTTCTCAGACAAGCCCAGTCAAATGTTAGAAGAAATCAGAATGAAAAAGTAACTTATTTTTTTATCTGTACCTAAAACTATGTGCAAGTTTTTCTTCAAGCGCTCAGTAAAAAAGTTGTACATGGCCAGAGGGGTGGCTTCGATTCTCTTGCCTTCGGTCCTTGCCGCACCCTGCATTTTTTCAACGATGTCAGCCTTCTCATCTGCTGCAAAGATGTTAGGCACGTCCCCCGTGTTCAACAGCATGTTAATGTCCTCCACAAAGGACTCGTCCTTTATTTGGTTATCACAAAATAAGAACACAGTGTTTTTGTTGGCCACCCCTGACTGCAACATGACCTTCTTGATATCCTCTCTCCAGTCATTTGTGGTGTAGAACTTCGTGATTTCGATCATGAAGAGTTCATACGAATTCATAAAGGTGCCCAGCTTGGTGGCGCTCTGTCGGCCACTTCCACCGATGCCCACCAGCAGCAAGTGGCCGTTATCCTGCTTCAGTACTCTGCATATCCTTGAGATATGCTCAATGGCAAATTTAAACATAACCAGAGACATGGGTGCCTTGCTGATCTGGTTGAACTCCTCCAAGTAGTATTCCATAACAGATGTCAGCTTGTTTAAGTCTGTTATTTCATCATAGATCTTTGCATCACTTTGTGGCTTAAAGTAGTCTCCAAAGAAGAGGCTCCGGATGTTATCGTCATGGATTTTTCCAGTTGGAGACAAGTGGCTTAATACCTATGGAAGACAGTGAGGAATACATAAGCAGTTTGGACTCCATCTGCCCACCACCACTCTGAAATAACAGATGTGGGAAGACACACTAAGAACATAAGTAGTACCCTGCTGGGTTGAATCAAAAGCCCATCTAGTCCAGTAACGCACTCCCAATGTGGCCATACAGATACGTCTTGGAAAGCTCTCAAAGAGGGTATGAGCGCAACAGCAGTCTCCCACTCATGATCTCCAGCAACTGGCATGTAGAACCATATTGTCTCTGGAACTACACGTGATATAGCTACCATGACTAGTAGTCACTAATAACCTTATCCTCTGTGAATTTGTCTAATTCCCTTTTAAAGCCATCCAAGTAGGCAGCCATCATTTCATCTTGTCATAGCCAACACCATAGCTTAACTATGCACTTTATCTGTCCTGAATCTCCCACTTTTCAGCTTGGATGGTCCCAACTTCTGATATTACAAGAGGGGACGAAATGTTTCTTTATCAACTTTCTTCACACCGAGCATAATCACATGCTTCCATCATGTTCCCCTTGCTTGCCTTCCCCCCCTCAAAACTAAAACCTATAGGGTGGTATCCAACCGGGTTCTACGTAGCATAGACCCACATTAATGGACCAGTTAGGCATGTTGCTTAACTTCTATGGTTCCACTCTGAGTAGGACTAACATAGCATACCACCCATAATTTATCAGTTGTAGTGTTTGTTTGTTTGTTTGTTTGTTTATGTATTCATCAATCGATCGATCGATCAATCAATTGTGATGTAGCAACAATCCAAGAAAAATTCTGGGCAAAGATAAATGGCATCTGCTACGACTGACCACTCAAATAGAAGCCAGAGAATAAGAAGTGGATGTTACTTGAGTTCCATCCTTGAAATTTCCCAGTTCCAGAAAATTGCTGAAATCCCTCTGCCACTTTTGCACCATGCGAAACTGGGGTGGGGGAGCTCTTCAGCCCAATGCAACCAAAATAACAGTTGCTGTAAATATATCCTATTTTTCTCTCTTTATTCAAACAGCTCTCACTGCTTGAAGATGAACATACCTTATCAACACTCTGCTTGAAGCAATCAGAGGTGGTTTCTTTCACCATGTGAAAAAACACCTTCCTGTCCTCGTCATCTATTAAGCGGTCGTAGAAGACCCGATAAACTTCATGAATCCAAAGCCTGATCAGTTTCTCCCCATCCTATCAAAAGAAAGGAACCACCTCAATCCATGCCTGGTTTTGAAGCAGATATGAACATAATCACACACACACACACACATGGATCTTGATACTTCTTGACCACTGAGAGGTGGTAGCCAACCAACAGGAATTTAATCAGTAAATATTGTTATGGGTTTGGTGGTGGGATCCCCCCTAAACCCTAGAAATTAATAAACAGTAGGATTTTTTATTATTTGGAGTAGATTGCAGGTTGGCAGGAGCAGGGACCGAGAAACGGGAGCTCACCCCGTCGCGGGGATTCAAACCGCTGACCTTCTGATTGGCAAGCCCTAGGCTCTGTGGTTTAACCCACAGCGCCGCCCCCATCCCAGTTGGCTTCTAGTGGGCCACAGTTGCTCAGCCTCAGCTCTGCACTCCTCCATCTTCAATATACAATATTCACCTAATCTACAGAATTGTGTTGGAATCATTGCAATGTGGCAATAGATACAAAGTACTTGGAAACCTAAAGTGCAATTATAAATGCTAAGTTTTATGGTGATGATGGTATCCCTGTTGATGAAATAAAAGCAAGTGTAGCTTTCACACCTGCAAATGGGTATGTGGGCAGAGCAACACTCCTCTGATGACCCGGGAGAAATCGCGCAGGTTGAAGACATAGTGAGATTTTGAAGGAGTCGGAAGGAAGTTTTCCACAGCCATCTTGTAAATGTTCATGGTAGCATGAACCATCATTTTGCCAAGCCTTTGAAAAGGAGCAAAAAATTTAAATGTAACCCTGAGGCTTCTTTCCACCATGCCCCCTGCCCCTAGGTTCTCTTTCCCCACTTTACCATGGTGAAGAGTTGCAGACATCACTAGGGATGAGCAAATTCGTTAATTTCGGATTCTCATTTTCCCTATTTTATGCTCAGTTCTGCAAATTTCGACACTGGTTTGCAATCCCCCCCCAAAATAATCATTAGCATTTTAGTGCTAATTTCTCCTAACATACACACTTTTCGATGTATTTGCCTAATATATCCATTTTTGCAAGCAATTTTCCCCAATATAATTCATTTCATGTTACTGTCAGAAATATATGCATTTTTGTGCATGGATTACCTTACTATATGTATTTTGCATACATAACCTGGTTGGAGAACTGCACTGTTAAGACTGGGAAAGTACAAAGGATTTCCTTTTGCACAACAGAAGTCCTCCCCCCACGCATCTATCCCAAACCCTCCCCAAATCTGCTCCAAAGGGTTGGTGGAACATGTTTAGGGGGAGTTTCATTGCACAAGCAGAAATCCTTGTTCTGAGACAATGGTTTAATTGGATACTGCTCATTATTTCTCCCCCATCCCCATTCATAATTCAGTGGAAGAGCACGTGGCTTTACACATTAGTCCCTGGCATCTCCAGAACCTGAAACCCTGGAGAACTGCTGCCTGTCAGTGCAGACAGAACTAAGTTAGATGGACCAATGACAGCTTCCTATTTTGCTAACCATGGAGGTTCTTTATCAACCTCCTGATCCTAAATCAAGTGTCACTTCAGATAACAAACAAGCAACAGTACAGGATTATATAGCAAGAGCAGTGGCAGTAGTAGATAGTAGCTAGATGTTGTTAGGAGAAATGAGTGGGAGTGGTACATCCAAAATGTTATGGAAAGAGTTAATGTGCTATGGAATCCTAGGATGTCACCACAGCAGGCAGTTTCTTTCAGTTAGGTGTGTTATCAAGTGCAGAGAGTGAGAGAGTGAGTTTTACTGTGAGAGCAGCAGGAATTTGTTTTATACTGCTATGTGCCTCAGAATAAGCCTTTAAAATCTCATAAATCTGCCAGTTTCTCTCTCATATATATATACGTCAAAATAAAAAAATTCCTTCCAGTAGCACCTTAAAGACCAACTAAGTTACCGTATTTTTTGCACCATAACACTCACTTTTTTCCTCCTAGAAAGTAAGGGGAAATGTCTGTGCGTGTTATGGAGCGAATACCTGCGGGTGGCGGGTGGGATCTGCTGCAGTCGTGAGCAGAGGATCCATGGTTCCCCTTCCTCCTCCGTGGTTACAAAGCATGGATCCACATGGATCCTCAGGATTTTTGCATTGGGCTACTCCAAACTCACTGTCAGATCACATGTTTAGAATATTTTTTTCTTGTTTTCCTCCTCTAAAAACTACGTGCGTGTTATGGTCTGGTGCGTATTATAGAGCGAAAAATACGGTAGTTCTTGGTATGAGCTTTCGTGTGCATGCACACTTCTTCAGATACACAGTGTATCTGAAGAAGTGTGCATGCACACGAAAGCTCATACCAAGAACTAACTTAGTTGGTCTTTAAGGTGCTACTGGAAGGAATTTTTTTATTTTGACTATGGCAGACCAACACGGCTACCTATCTACATATATATACGTGTGTGTGTGTGTGTGTGTGTGTGTGTGTGTGTGTGTGTGTGTTTAGTGCTTTTTTCTGGGGAAACGCAGGGGTACGTGTAGCCCTAAATATTTTTTTAATCTAACAGGAGAAGAAACTAAATTTTAATTTAAAAAATAGTTTCTTCTCTAGCATGGTGAATTGTCAGTTCCGCTGCTACCCCCGATGGCGGCCTCATTTCCTGTCATGGTGTGTTTCCTGAGTCTCAGATGGAAGCGAGTGTTTAATGTGTGGAGTAGGAGTTGGAATCTAGCATGGTGATTGGTCAGTTTTGTTGTGTTTGCTGTATTTATTTTTCCCAATCTGAACCATAAAATGGTGATTTTCTTGAGTCAAAATGAGAGTACCCCTAAACAATTTTTAAGAAAAAAAATTACTATGTTTTAGTATACCAAGTAAAGTAATGTGTTATGTTTAAACTCTAAACAGAGAGTCTTGTGCAGTCTTTTCTACAAGAGAAAAAGAGAACTATACTTTTTTTAAAGGGTACAATGACCTGGGGCAGTTTCTGCGTGTATAAATACCACAAAATGTGCTCTCTTGAAGAGAAGCACATTCCTTACGGTCCATTTACCTTAGAAAAGTGGCCTCAAACCCTTTGCTGAAGTGCCAGTCAACGATGGAAGCAAAGATTTTTGTTAAAATTTCATCATCGAAGGCACTGATGGAAATAATGTTCAAGTGCCTTGTGAAACGTCCTGTAAGACACAAGGGAAGACACAGTAAGTCTCAATGTGGCTTTGCCATTCCTTCTGATGACCCCAAGCAGATACAGTGGTACCTTGGTTCTCAAACACCTTGGTACTCAAACGCCTTGGTTCCCAAATGCCGAAAACCCAGATGCCGGTTTTCACATGTTTTTCGGAAGCTGAACGTCCAATGTGGTTGTCGGCTATTGTTTCCGGGGCGCCTGCACCAATCAGAAGCTGCGCCTTAGTTTTTGAACATTTCAGAAGTCAAACTGACTTCCAGAAAGGAATTAAGTCTGGGGCTTTTGTTTTTGCTATTTATTTTGCGTTTTTGTTTTTCAGGCTTTTTGGGGGTTAATTTGTTTTTGTGACTGTGTGGAACCCAGTTCAGCTACTGATTGATTGACTGTGTGACTGCAGAAAAGAATAAAAGGTTGACCTATTGCATTTAATCTGACATCATACCTGTAATATCATTCCTTCCACCTCCAGGAGGCCCCATTGCTGAAAGGAACAGAACATCCACAATATCGAGCCTTGAGGTATCCTTCTTGTCGTACCAGTGGCCGTGATCAATCCATTGCCTAAGGAGTTCTATAGGAGGCTGGGCTCCATACACTTCCTTGGCAGGCATATTTAAGTCATCTAGGAAGAATATTGATTGGATATTATTTTCCGAAGACAAAAAAGAACTCCCTCTACCCCTCTCCCTCTACCCATCAACACAAGCAAGCAAAGAAAGGGTGTGGATAAGGATGAGGCTATTAGCCTCAATGGTCAGGGGCAACAATGCTTCTGAACACCAACACCGGGAGCAGAGGAGTGCTCTTGTGGTCAGATTCTACTTGCAGGCTTCCCAGAGGCACCAGGACAAGAAGGGCTGTTGGCCTGGTCCAGGAGGGCTCTTCTTATGTTCTCTAGAGAAAGGAACAGAGCCTTTTCTAGATTAAACTTTTATTTGTATGCTACAACCGCCGTAAGAATGTTAATTGCTAGGAATTGAAAAGGGGATACGATACCAACAAAGGGAGAATGGCAAAACAAATTGTGTGAGTATTTGGAATCGGTAAAAACGACAGTGGCAATTAGGCATCAGCCAAACCAAAAATTTTAAAAAGAGTGGGAATGTGTAAAAGACTATTTGGAAAAACATTGTTCTCAAATTAAACCCTTGATACATTTCGAATAAACTTCACAAAGTTAAAAACAGATAGGTAAGTTATATATTCTGTAATAGAAAGGTAATAAAGATAAACAACACAGTTGAAAAGAGAAAGAGCATGATGGCACCTTCACCCGGCAGTATATCGCGCTCAGGAGCGGCAGTGGTTACACCTGTGATATACCACCGGGTGAAGGTGCCATTGCACTCTGGCCCTCAAACCAAGGGAGAAATGAGTTGTGAGGCACCAGAGCCGATGGAGCTTGTTTTTCACTTGATGCGCTGGGCACTGGCGGTGGAGGGACTCCCTTTGTCACCAGCGCCCAGCACCCCAAGGGAAAAAGAAGCTCCATCGGCTCTGGTGCCTCACAACTCATCAGCCCCAGCCCTATGAGGTGCCAGGGTGAAACCGCTGCCTCTCCAAGCGAGGGAGCTGAGGCTGTTTCACCCCAGCACCTTGCGGGGCCAGGCTTAATGCACCTTGTTCTTCCCTCTGCTTTTCAACATCGTTTTGTTAGGGTGGTGATACATCACAATGCTGAAAAGTTGATAACACCCAGCTCTTCCCCCACCCCCTGGTCTTTCTCCCTCCCTCCCTACCTGGATTGAGGTCCTTGACAGCTTATTTCTGCGAAAGGAAGTACAGCTGCTGTTGTAACAGCATGCTTCAAAACTGTAATGCGTAGCAACAAAAATGTTTAAGATGTGATCTTACCTACAAATACAATAGCCTTTTTTCCAGCTGGTGGACCAAAAAGTCCTTTTCTTCTCCTGTCCAGTTTTGACATAATAATGTCCTGGGTCTGGTTGGCTGTAGTTCTGGCAGAGAAATTGATGAAGTTGGGAGTGTACTTTGTCTTTGGGAGATTAATCAGAAAGCTGTTGGTGATCGCTGATTTCCCTGTACCAGTGGTTCCCACGAAGAGCAATGGGATTTCATGCTCCACATAGGTTTTCAGGAAAAAACTCTGCCTGGCTGTTTCCATGGTTGGAATTATAAGCTCGGAGACCTGTCGTGAAGAGATGGTTAGGTGTAAAAAACACATCTTGCATATTTGAAAGTAGAAAATCTGCATCACTGCAAGAAGGGAGTGTTTGCATGAGAAAGAGAGATAATGTATTTATGACCTGTACATTGCAAGGATCCTGGTGGGGTGGCATATACATTGCACACCAGGCATGCAATGGAAGCTGGTCCATTAGGGTAAATGGGGCACTGCCCCACCAACCTTACTCTGTCCTCAACTAGCCACCACTTGCCCGCCTTCTAACTTACAATACTGTCACCTTCCTGCTTGTTCCTTAGTCTAAGTGCTGCCCCTGTATAACTCAGGAGGGAAAAGGATGGGGACAAAACTAGAATTAGTTGGCTCTGCCTTTCATTGGCTCTGGCTCCACCTACTGTTTAGCCTTCCTGCTATGCATTCATGTGTACCTGCATATGCATGCACAGACTGTAGGATCTCTATCAATGCAGTGTTTCCACCCACTGTTGGGGTGGGCTGCAAGTTTTGCAAACCTGTCTTCTTAGGGCAGAGCTTGTGCTTTGCTCCATAGGAATGAGCGGTGACTATTCATTTACTGGGAAGACAACAGGTATAACAATGCAGTACTGAGAGTTGTTTATATTTGCTATTGTTGTGAATTGCTTTGAGCTCAACTTGAGGGTTGGGAACACAGCAGACAAAAATTTAACCAAATCCAAGTGGAGATGCTGCTGAGGGAGGGGGTGGACCAAGCCTACGCCCTGTCCATTATTAGGCTTTTGGGAACTGACTGCTTTTAATGAAAGGGCTATTGTAATTATGCATATGTTTTTAATGTTAAGTATAACTGGCTTAATGCACACATAAACAGAAAATGTATGTGTATTAATGAAGGTTTTAAATGGAAAATGGCTAAATATGTGATGCTGCATTGGGGTTTTTTCACAGTAGTTTTCTAAAAGACTCTGAGCTCTTGCTGAGTTGATAATTAGCTAGTTGTTGTTTTCTGCTAGCTAACATGTCAGTGTTGTAACCTTAGATCAGGTGAAAAAGGTATTTGGTTGCAAATCTCCATTCTGAAGTTGCCTTTAGTCTTTTGTCTCAAACTGTGTGGAAGTAAGGATGTGTAAATGACCCTTTGAGTCACAGAGAAAACAGCTCCAGGGAAAATGGATGCTGTGGGAGGAGAAAGGCCTTTGTTTGGATAATTTCGTATTATCTAAGATGCTGAGCCTGTGCTGTACATCACAATACGTTGTATGGATAGTTGGGGTGTACCTTTGAGGCTTATGTTCTGTTTTTAAAGAATTCTACAAGTAAAAGTTTACATGATATTTTAGTCAATGATTTCTTCCAAAAGGAGTCAGTTAATATGCATCCAGCTGCTTCAAATTGCATGATATTAATATATGCAGTATTTCAAACATAATTTATATTTATATATAGTCCTAGTTCTGTACATGTTTAATTGCTTTTCAATGATATTCTTCCTATATATTCACTGTTCCTATTTTATCTGTAAGTTCCCTTGAGTCCATGTCAGCGAAAAAGGCAGGATATAAATAAATATAATGATCACAATAACAATTAGCCCATCAAGGCTTTCACCTGATGTCACAATGATGTGAGGTCATCCCATTCTGCCCTTGCAGACCTTGTGATGCACAAAATTAATTAGCCCATTAAGGCCTTCCCCATCATCATAGTCCCAGCCCTACACCTGCTAAAACTTCACTGTTTTTCTTGGTCATTCCAGAAAGTGTGATGGAATGTTGAGAACAAGCTCTTACATTCATTGATTTGGGACTGGGGAAAATCTTGTTCTTTAACCAGTGTTTCTAAAGCGGGACACAAAAATCCAAAATCGAAACTGTCCCATTCAACTTTATTAAAAATAATAAACGAAGCCACAAGCAATTATTAACAAAGCCATCAAGAATCACCTCTCCCTCTTCTTTTTTAATTAAAGAACGGAGGTTTCATTATTTCAACTATTCACACACCTCTTAACACTGTAGTTTCTAAGCAGTGTGCAATGATGTTAGAAATGAGATACAAAGGAGATAAGTGATTAAAAGTATGAACTGTGTATTGATTTGTAATGTTTTGTTGGGTCTCTGGACCCGTAATACAGATTGATGATGATGATGATGATTAAAAAGCAACCTCAGCTGAGGATTGAACATGGGACTTTCTGAATACAACCCATAATAATAAATGGTTCTATCCAACTTAGTTTTACTCAGAGTAGACCCCCTTGAAAGTAATGGTCAGGACTTGTTAATTTGGCCAATCAGATAAGGTCAGCCTGAGCAATTATGAGGCAATAAATGCAAATGGTATACCTTTACTCCAGCAGGGATGGTTTGCTCTTCTTTTGTAATGTACTCTGTCCAATTATTCCACTGTCCACTGGCTATCTTCTGGAAGTAAAAGTCGTACACGGTCCCTGGTTGAGGGGAAAAGGCCATCGGGAAAGCTCAGTTCAAGGCAGCAAGGCTGACTTTGGGTATTATTTCAGACTGCAAAATTTGGATATGTTTCTACATATGCCTTCTAACCAAACAGAAACAACCCAAATGTGCCAAATCATGCTTTTGGTACAGAAGGGCAGCTACAGCAGTAGCCCACCAATAATTTCTATCCTCCAGTTGTGTAACAATAGCAGCAACTCCCCATTCAACACACCACTTTCAAATTACACTGCAAAAGTAAAGAAAAAGTAAAGAAAACCTTAGGGAAGACCAGGAATGGATTTTCTGTGAACTGGGTTCTGATACTGAAAACAAATTCCTAGGTGGAAAAATTGCACTCAGAGGCAGGGACGGAAGGCTGTCAATTTCAGTTCTCTTTCAGTTACTCTAAGGCTATCAGAGAGTTCCTATGACCTTCCAGATATTGTTGAATACAAACTCTCATCATACTTCTTCTTCTTCTTCTTCTTTTATGACCTTTGTATGAACATGCACAATTTTATGAATTGTTGCATACAACTCTGGGATTCTTCAGGTTGAAGGGTGCGGTATAAATTAAATAACAGCATAAATAATCCCAGGTCATTCTACTTGGAGCTTATGAGAGCTGAGGATTCCCCATCCATGGTGTTCAGGATGATCAGCTCCTTTCTTAATCTCTGGGACCTATTACAAAACAATTCAATGCCCATACTGGAGATATGATGCTTCATGATGTATAAACAAAGCCAATTATTTAAATTTGCCAAGTGTATTTTAAACAGACCTCTATCTGGAAAAATGTTGTTCTTCGTCAGCTTTACGCTTTTGGGACGTGGGTGGTTGTCGTCCATTCCCATCAAAACTTCCCGGTAATAATGGTCGAATTTTTTCCTTCCCTCAGCGTTGATGGTGCCCCCAATGGTCCACACCAAGGCGAACAGGAAAAGTCCCTGCAGCCACAGGGTGATCTGCTGGCTGGACATGGTCTCGGAATCGTCTTCGCCGGAATTCCTTATTTCATCTATTTTTAAAAAAGAGCAGATGAAGATTGTTCTTAGAAGGCATAGTCAACAACGTCAAATGGTGTGTGTGTACCATGTCATGTGTTCTATTATGCAGGGCAGGCCTTACCTGCCCCCCCCCCAATATTTTATTCAAGTTGGCACCCCGCTCCAAACACTTTCAGCTCCCACTCTTCTGCTGTTTGTTTGCTCAGATACTGATTCAAGCAAGGGGTGTCATCTCACATCACAATCCTATATTAAATTTATATTGAGCATATCTGGTGCACAGAGGGCCTTTCAGCTGATGTGAGTCAACAGGGAGAAAGGAGAAGTTGTTAGGTGAACAAACTGGACAGGACAATGTTCTGGGATTTAAAAATAGGCCACAACTTTATTGATTCCAGATGTAGGTTGGATTTGGCTAAGGCACTGGAGGGCTGGTGGACGGCTGGCACATGATAGAGTCGATCCTAGGGTCTACACAGACGACCCTCCCAAGCCACTGAAGAAAGCTCTGTGGCCCATCTGCCATACACCTTGGCTTTTGGACAGAGACTTCCAACTAGACCCCTCTAAGGGGTACCCTCTTATTGCACTGTTCTGTGGTGGGGTAGATGCACCACTGCACCCCCTGATGTTAGACTTAAAGGATTCCATGCAAGGCCTTCTCTGCTAAAGTTGTGACTATTGCTATGGGGAAGGCAAAACCTGCAAATAATGCTAATCTGTTTGCAGACAAATTGTCATTGCTGACCAAAATTTCAGTAATTAAATTAATGTTTTACCTAGAATGATGTTTTTATTTCAAACAATACCTATTGCAACTGATTTACTGTTTAAAGAATGGCAAAAAAGATTTATCGAAGTTTTATGGAAATATAAAAAACCACGAGCTAAAATGAAAGTACTGCAGAGATTGGGACTGCCTGATTTGAAATTGTACTTTGCAGCCTGTTGCTTAGTGTGGATGAAGGAGTGGGTGATCCTAAGAAGTAGGAGGATTTTGGAACTAGAAGGTCATGATTTACGGTTTGGATGACATGGATATCTGTGGTATGACAAGGTCAAAGTGAATGTGGACTTTAAAAATCATTTTGTTAGATGCACTATATTAAGAATCTGGAATTGAAATATGGAGGCCAAGGCAGTGAAGAAACTCAATATGGAGGTCGGATGGCCGAAGTATTGGGAAATTTTGGAACAGGATGGAGATAAGTTGAAATTACAAAGTCATGAGAAATTGAAACATAAAGTACAAAATTGGTTTCAATACCATCAAATAATGGAGTTTTTCAAACAGGACAGGAAAATTGGCTTTCAGATGGAAAAATCAAAACTAGAGACTGAATTGTTAGAACCCAATACTAAGAATTTATCCAGAATGTATAACTTGTTGCTGAAATGGAATACACAGGATGAAACAGTCAAACCGGCTATGATTAAGTGGGCACAGGATGTTGGTCATAACATTATGTCAGCTGACTGGGAATGGTTATGGAACACCGGTATTAAATTTACGGCATGTAATGCCTTAAAGGAAAACATTATGAAAATGGTCTATAGGTGGTACATGACCCCAGTCAAGCTGGCAAAAATTTATCATTTGCCCGACAACAAATGTTGGAAATGTAAAGAGACTGAAGGTACCTTCTACCACCTTTGGTGGACATGCCCGAAGATTAAGGCTTTCTGGGAAATGATCTATAATGAAATGAAAAAGGTACTTAAATGTACTTTTCCTAAAAAACCAGAGGCCTTTCTCTTGGGCATTGTCGGCCAATTGGTGTCAAAGAGGGATAGAACTTTTTTCATGTACGCTACAACAGCAGCAAGAATACTCATCGCAAAGTATTGGAAGACACAAGATCTACCCACTCTGGAAGAATGGCAGATGAAAGTGATGGACTATATGACATTGGCCGAGATGACAGGCAGAATCCGTGACCAAGGAAAAGAGACGGCGGAAGAAGAATGGAGAAAATTTAAAAGTTATCTTAAGGACTATTATAAACTTAATGAATGTTAGAGTGTTGTGGTTTTCAGGAACAAAGGGATACAGTGATATAAGGTCAGAATATAGAGATGACTAAGATGACAGAGGTTGGAAAGTAACAAATGGGAGTTGCTATAAAATTATGGACATTGGGATGCAGAAAGGGGGGGTATGGGGAAGTCCCAGAAAAGAGGTTTATGAAAATATGATATGAAATTATACGTGTATGTTTGTCTTTTTAAGTGTTTGTTTGTTCTATAAAATTTTGTAAAACCAATAAAAATTTTATAAATAAAAAAAAAAGAATCTGGAATTGAAATAAACCTAGGTTGTACTGTATACGAAGATACCCTTATGGATTTCAATGCAAGATGCATTTCATATGGAAAGAGGTGACAGGTAAAGAGAAATGCATAGCCTAGGGAGGCCAGATGACTTCACCTATTACAGCTTTTCATTGTATAGGTTTGTTAGATTTGTGCATTGCTTCCCATTAGGAAAGTGCCAAAGCTATGTACAGCTGTTATTCTGGTTTGTGCCAGAGCATTCCTACACCCCACTCTTCCTGAACTAGAATAATTTTTTAAAAAAACATATGCTTTACTACAGTTTTAGGTTTCTTCAGTTCATTCCTTTGCACACACATACCAGTGTGTTCTGCAGTTTAACCTGGACCCAGCTCAAAATGGGCTTCCTCAATGACATTTCCATATATTTCTGGGGCACAAATTAGTTGGGAGAACTAACGCAGTTGTTCCCACAATCTTATGGCGCAGCAAGGTGGGGGTGGGAGAGTGGGAAGATGAAGCTCACAGGATCCTTACCGAGCAAAGCAGTATACAGTGTCATCATGGAATGAGTGAGATGGATGGGTGATGTCTGAACCATGACCCTGCAATGATGGCGAATAAATTCCAAACAAGGCTGAACTAGCCACATGAACAAGTCGTCAACCTGGAAGTTGGAAAAGGGTAAATGGCTTTCAAATGCAGCAGAAGTTACATTATTACCAATAGGAACAGTTTGCTAACAGTCAATATGCAGAGCCGGACCAATACATTTTGCTGCTTCAAGGAAAAAGCAAAAACGAACGGTGCCTCTTCAATCCCATTATATGTACAGCAGCCAACTGAACTGGCAGCTGAGTCTTACAATGGGGCAGCATTCTCCACAGCATCTGAGGGTAGGAGGTGCATGACAGGCAAAATGGCACAGCAAGGTAGGGGGGTGGGCAAGCGGGAAAATGAAGCTCACAGGATCCTTACCAAGCACAAGCTTTGCTGCTGCTGCTCCTCACTCTCCAGGACTTTTTGCCTGAGGCAGTTTCCTTATGTTGCCTAGTACATGGCCAGCTCTTCCAGTACAGGTGGTAAGACTACCATCACAAAGCTAGGGTACCCATGGGACCCTCAATTACTGCTGTTCCGAAGGGTCTAGAAGTGGTTCTCCTGGAAGGGCACAGCTGTAACACTAGCTCCTCTGCAGTGGTATCTCTGCCATTTACCAGGAGGGAGAGAGGGAGATGGTGGGGAGACTGGTGCAGTGCAAGAGGAATGTTAGGAGTGCTGGAGGGACTGCGCTGCTGCACCTGCACCACCCGGATCTCCACGCTGCCTTGTGCCTACCGCCCCGTCCTGGGAACTAGTGTTATAGCTCCACTCCACTGGGTTCCTTATTGATGGTATATATTTGCATAAACATTGGATAGAGTGGAGGTTGGTCATGTATCCTATTATACAAAGGACAGTCCCCTATCTGAAGAGCTGTCCAGTACAAGTTCGATTACAGTTTAATTAACCCTTAAAAGGAGAACAGGTTTGTCCATCGACAGGTAGCACCTGAATGAGCATGCACAAAGGGCACTTGGACACAGTCTCCCTCACCCTAGTGGGGTGTATTGCATTATTAAAAAAATTATAGTATTTATGTCTAAATTTGCACCTATGCATATTAATTAGCATATGGGAATTTTGTGCAAATCTATGCCTTGGGGGGTGCATTTCCCCTTCTTTTGGTACCATGCTAATAGAGTGACAATTACCAGGGAGACCCATCTTGGCTATGAGACATAAATGAGAGCTATTACATGACCATACATGTCTTAGGGCAAGCTTACAAGAGATAGGCCCTTCTTGGTGGTAGTGCCAAGATGGCAGGACCATTGGTTCAAAAATGGTTACATTATTAAATGGCTCTATCATCAACATGTCTCTCCCAAGGTGAAAACAAACTCTGCTCAGTTGTCACATAAGAGGCAAAACAAGAGCACTTACCACTCCACCTACACTGCAAACAGCACAGAGCAGTTTTCTAGCTATGCGGCCACAGCAACAACTCATCCCCCTCCCCATATTGCCTTTCTGCCCATTGCAGTTGTTCTCTTGTATGAGACACTTGTCAGTTTCTAACTTCCAGATTAGATTATTCCAATGTGCTCTACATCTTCAAGGGGCTCTTCAAGGGGTTATCCTTGAAGATGACTCAGAATCTTCAAACGGTCCAAAATCCAGCAGCCAAACCAATGTTTAGATCCTGTTTAGATTTCAAATAATTCCAGCTGCACTAGTTGCTAGTTCATTTCTAAGCCCAATTCAAGGTGCTCACATTAGTGTTTAAGGATCCTAAGTGGCCCAGGCCCCAAACTTCTGATGAAAGCCCCACATCATCATCATCATCATCATTATTGTTGTTATTATTATTATTAAATTATAGGCCCACAAACCAGTTCTCTGTGTTCGGTGTTCAAGTTTGGAGGCAATGTGTTCATATAAGAATCCTTCAGAGGCTTCCAGCCTAACTGGTGAGGTTCCATGTAGATCATACCACACCTGGAAGAATTAACAGTTTTGTCGCACAAATTTGCTTGCAATGAGGGGGTAAGACTTATGAAAGTTGACTCAGCCTTCAGATGACACTGGGCAATTGCTAGGATTCTTCTGGCACCTTACAAACTTAACAGATTTACTGTAGCTGGATCAATTCCCTCTCCCCACCACCATCCCTAGGCAGAAATAGGCACCTATTTTTCCTGTCTTTGACACTGGAAGGGGACCAACTCTGGACCTTTTTGCAACGTCATGAAGGAAGCCTGTAAGGTCAGGTCTCTCTCTCCCTGAACATGGATCTCTTTCTTCAGCATCATGGTATTTGTCCCCTCTCCCTATGTGGTTTTCCCTGATCAGTACTTCTCTCCTGCTCTCCCTCCCCTCCTGCCTCTCTCTCACACACTGTTCCATACAGCTCAATCTCTCTGAATAGTGTAAGAGATTTCAGGAATGCCAACAAAGACTCCATTTTTTGTTTCTTTGGAAGGAATGTCATTGGATCTTTGTGATATAAGGCTTTATTTTCACATACAAACAGGCTGGGCATTACGATGAAAGGCCTCACAGCATTAGCACTCCAACAGATATTGCTTTTTCCCCTTTAGGCTTCCTTTCAAAGCCATAGCTTTGGACTCAGCATGGAGAAAAAACCAAATGTTTTGTGTCTTCCTAGCTCCTCCAGAAGAGAGCAGGGAAGACTGGCCTCTGGGCCTGATGCTCTCTTACATCTTGGATGCCCTGGCCTCCAGCCACATGGGGCTTCCTTCTAGAAACATTACCAGCTAGTTGTTTCTATGGCAAACTCTTGAATCAGACAAACAGGTCATGTAAAAATGGGGAAGGACTGCATCCCAGTCGCAGAGCATCTACCTTAAATACAGAAAATGAACGGAGAATTGCTGACAACATCAACAATATTGAGCAAGGTGGACCAATGGTCTGACTCATGACAAAGCAGCATCCCATGTTACTAAGATGTCCAAGAGAATTGCCTAGGGCCATTAACTCCACAAAGAGCATACAGATAAAATTATGTATGTAAGTATGTATGCACCAATCCTCTAACAATATAGAGAGGCACACAAAGCTGCTATTGGCTCTGCTTGCAAAAGTTACCTGCTGACAGTAGCTGGAGATGCTTGTTCCAGATCTTCTGGCTCAAACATTAAGCTCATCTTTGAACTCATCTGAATTATTTCACCACTCATTAGGCACAGCTAGAATGAAAACATCATGTAACCATGGTTCAGTCATGTGTACAGTAGGGATTGTGACAGGACAACTTGCACAATTGTAGCATGTGTCACGCAGAGTTTCAGTCATTTTACAGACACGCACATGAACAACAGTGACATTCTGTAAGAGGATGAACATCATTCGTTTGCTTCTTCTCATACTTCCATGCTTGAGAGGAAAAGATAATGAAAGGTTTGCATGTAATGTTTAACCATGATTTAGCATAAGCAGGGCAATTCCCTCTCTCCTCTTCCAGCATGGCTGCACTGGAAACTTCTTTTTCCATTTTATATTAATCATAGTTTAATGTCTGCATGCATGTGCATGTGCATGTGTGTGTGCACGCACACACACAAACACACAGAGATATTAAAAAGACAGTGGGTAGTAGCCAATGCTAGTCCTACTAAGAGTAGACCTGTAGAAATTAATGCACACAACTTAGATATTTAATTGGAAACCCAGAAGGCCATGATTCAAAGAGCTGTTTGTGTATTAGAAGCCTATAGCAAACTATCTAGTATTAGATAAATATTTCCCTGACTGTAATCTAAAATAATTAAGACAGGCGTTGTGATGTAAACACCTTCCCTTGAAATTTGCTTTGAGACTCTTGTAAAAAGCAATGAATGAATTTAAATCATTGCCATCTTGCATTAGAACAGTGTTATTCTATACTAGGGATTGTTGCCTCTCATTGCTTCAGTTGCCAAAGCTGCCTACACCTACCAGACCCCCACATGCTTGCCAATCTCCTGCCTGCTTCCTTTACACCAGGCCAACCCCACTCCCTTTACCCCTCACCAAGCCCCTTTCCTATCCCTTAACCTTGCCAAACCCACTGAGCGTCAGAGTGAGGTGGGCAGCAGCAGGGCTTGCCTGGAATGCTCACACATTGTGCTGCAGTTCCCACAGCTGCATATTTGTGGTCATGCAAATTACAGTATGATGACATGCTTACATATTTATGTATATAGGCAGAAAGAGCTACAGAGACTCTCTGCTTCCCCACTTCTACAGATATGCTTTGCTTTTGATAACAGCACAATCTTAACCATGTCTACTCAGTTCAATGGGGCTTAATTCCAGATATATGAAGTTAGTGGTTATCTTAAAGCAAATAATGCAGGTTATTTAAAAATAACTACAATAATAAATGAACCAGTTGCAATCAACCACTGGGTGTGGTTCCTACAGCTTCTTACTACCATATGTGTCTAGTGGTACATCTAGAAAATTGCTTCAAGTTGATTCAGTGCAGTCCTCATTCTACACTTCTTACAGTGTAATGATTCTGAATCCACAAACGAGAGGAAGGAAGAATAGCTTGCAAGAACTTTATTCTTCAAACAAGTGCAGCAGCCTCTAGGCCAGTGGTGGCCAAACTTGGCCCTCCAGCTGTTTTGAGACTACAATTCCCATCATCCATGACCACTGGTCCTGTTAGCTGGGGATGATGGAAGTTGTAGTCCAAAAGCAGCTGGAGGGCCAAGTTTGACCACCACTGCTCTAGGCCTTTGGAACTGCTTGAATCATGCAACCTTAGAGTAAGTCCTCAAATTACCATCTTAATACTAAGGTAATAAAACTCTAAATTACAAACTCTACCATTACAGCCATGGCATTTACCTTCTTGTTATCATCTAACACAGTGTTCATGTTCTCTATCCAAACAGCATCAACAGGACCATCAAAGACAATCCACTTCCTCTCTTCTGTTGTAGAGCTGGCTTGTTCTCTGAAGGTGGTTGCAAGAACGCCATCTGTCCATTCGTGGCTCACAGGGTCAAAACACCCATACAACTGTCCCATGGTAATAGCTTTTGGATTAATAATTCTATATTCAACTGCAGATTCTTCTGTTGAAGGGTCTGAGACAAAAAAAGTATCTTAGGTTAGCGACAAGGGAGGAATTCAATTCTCATTTAAAGGTGAATCTGCCTAATTTGTACTTTCTGAAAAACACTTGAAATTCTCTGAATTTTGCAATGCAGCTCTGCAGCTAAGTAGTGTGTATAAAAATGCATATGCTGGATCAGGGGGAAGTGCTCTGCAAAAATGTGTATCAGGCAAAATGTGTCAATTAAGAGACATTCACTAAATGGTGATAGATTTTCATGTGGACTTTTAAAAATAAATATTTGCAAACTGAGGTGAAATGTGGAGAACTAAACAAAAGATTAGAAAAGTGAGAAATTGGGAGAATCTAAAATGGACAGATTTGCCAGTTCTGATCTCTGACTAGTTAGAAGGCAAACTCACTGGCAGAAATTGGTGCCTAAAAAGCCTTGCTATCCCAAAGCTATTTCTCAGGCCCAAAGTAGATGTTACACTCTTGGTGTATATTATTTTTCCCCATTTTTTAAAAAAAAATTTCAAAGACTTGGAGTCCCTCTTCAGTTACCCAGCTTTAATTGACCCTGAGATCCAAGACATTTTGCAGGCTGATGCAGAGCAGCAGCCCCATCAACCAAGGACAACTAAGTTATTTTGGCACCAGGGCCAGAAAACCCCAAAACACCTCTCCTCCTCCCTGACTTTAAAAATACAGTAATAACAAGTTAAATAATGAACAATTTGCTGCCCTTTCATTACATCCTCTCATAATCCTTCACTTCGACTGATGGCAGAGCTAGCCCTACTCCTACTCAGAGTATACTCACTGAAATTAATGGATCTCAGTTAGTTATGTTCATTAACTTCAGTGGAACTACTCTGGGCAGGCACAACCAGGTTTGTACCACTTAATAGGTGAACATCAATTTCAATGCCTCCTTGAAGTACAGAGAGGAGAAAAAACAACACTCAGTCTAAGCATACACTCTGCCACAGAAGAAGTGACAAAGACAAGGAAGAAACAGAAAAAGAAAGTAGATGGGTTAAGTTCAGATGGCAGACTGAGAAAACAATTTTTGAGAGTTCCAAGGGGAAATAGTCCAACATTTTCAGAACACTGGGAACAAAAGATGGCTTTGGCTTAATAAAATGTGTAAGTGGTTTTACTGCTCAAGGTTTGGATCAAAGTAAGACATGTTTCTGCCAATGCAACCTTTAATTTGTCTTCCAGACAATTGAAATTCTCTGTTGTGTAGAGTGGAAACAACAGCATTAGCAATTTTCCATTCTTGCACCTATAACCTTCCTCTGTTCTCCAACAACAGGCAATTTGGGGGGGAAAAGTGCTCAAGAGGTAAGCTTTCTCTTTCAAGATCAGCCTTGCTGCATCTGCTGCAGCAGATAGGTGCTTATTTATTTCCTTTCATTTGTGAATTGCTTGCTGTGAAATGTCTCAAAGCAATTTAACAATTAAAACATCAGAAATAAAAACCTATATGAAAAGATTTCATTTTAAAAAAATAATTTTGTGCACAGAAAAATAACTTCTAATCCAGCACAGATACAGACTGCAATGAGTATATCAATTTAAAAAGGCTTCTTGAAATGGGAAGGTGTCAAAAGATAATAGGTGACTTCTGTACATGGTGGGGTAGTTCCAAAGGTTGGCCACTACAACACTGAAGACCCAGATTCTATATCTTATAGAATGGACCTCCTAATGAGATGGTGTCTGCTGGAGGCCATCTTCTATAGAGCACAGTGATTGGTTGGATATATAATAGGTGATGTAATCTTTTAAGTAGTTTGGTCCCAAGCTGTAGGGGGGCTTTGTACCAGCACCATGAATTTAGCCTGATAGTTAATTGGCAGGTAATAACTAGCTGCAGTCCAAAACATCTGAAGGGCACCAGATTGGGGAAAGAGAAGATGAAGTTAAAGTTCTTTTTTAAATTAAGAAGGGATTGGGCAGAATTAAATTTGATATGTACCTTGGCTCAGATCCCCAAGGGCCATAGCAAGCACTTTGTAGGCATAGGTTTTTCCTCCCATTGGCTCCCCGACAATCATATAGCCATGACGAACCATCATCATTTCATAAATCTGTGCCAATGAAATAAGTGTTAAAAATACATTGCGTAGATGAAGTTTTGTGCTTTATAAGGGCATCAGAAATCCACAGAAGTGTGAAGACATGAATATATTCAATAATAAATCAATCCTCAAAGCACTTTGAGACACGCTCAGCATTGTTTCATAGGAACTGTGCAAATATGAAAGGTGTAGCCTTAAGTCAAGAAACTAAAAAAGGGAAGTCAATAAAGCCTAAGTTGGCTTAGTAACAAAGACAGATTAGTGGCTCCATCCACCAAAGTTGGCCTGCAATTGAGGGAGGGGTAAAGGATCTGGCCTACATATATATTTCCAGTGTGCAAATATTCAAACTAAAGAAACCTGAATAATTTTCCCAATAAACCATGGAACTGGTTGAAGATTAATTTTTGCGATATTATTATTCAGTGCCTGGATGAAGAGATCATAATCTGGTCGAGGCAGAATCACTCCAGGAAATAAATCAG
Organism: Podarcis bocagei; assembly: GCF_964188305.1. Classification (NCBI taxonomy): domain Eukaryota; kingdom Metazoa; phylum Chordata; class Lepidosauria; order Squamata; family Lacertidae; genus Podarcis; species Podarcis bocagei. The sequence goes on from NC_138139.1 coordinate 42,681,449, forward strand.
ATATGATTCCCTGTGAAATGAAAGAAGAAGAAAAAATAATATGCAGTTTAAGAGCAGGAACTTCTGGTTGTACACAAACATGATTCAAGCTGTTCTAAGCAAATGAAAATAATCTTTCTTCTTAGTTAATCATAACACTGTAATCAACATTTGCTTGCCTACATTCATGCAGCAACAGTTCATGTTATCGGTATCTAAATGACTTCATCTATTATCTTACCTGAAACAGAGGGACATCTTGTGCCAAGAATTTAGCTAAGTTAACATCCAGTAGAGCCCTGAGCAGCAAGACACTTTCATTTTCATCTGGGTACTTCAGTTTTAAGTTTCCTGCTGCTGTCAGGACCGATTTTACAGCACGCATCCCATAGTCGTAATGATGCTGCGATGATAACTGTTCAGAGCAAAGACGATAGGTAGCAACAATCTTCTGGGCAAGACTGTGAAAGATTATACAACATGTTACAATTTATGGACAGCAAACACAATGGGGAAAAGAGGATAAAATGTCTGCATCATGTATAAATAGATGAATAACAGATATCACCAAGTAAGTTTAAAAAAGATTAAGTGACAAATCAAATGACAGGTTTTTCCTCTTACTTAGGGGATGCTATTTCCTCTTACTTAGGGGATCCCCCTTCGGATCTTGAAATATGGGTCCCCCCAACAAAATTTAAAATTCGGCTTTGTAATTCGGAATTTATGTGATGTGATTTAATTTGATTTGATTGGCCGGTTAATAAAAAATATTTTTTTTAAAAAAATACTTAGGGGATGCTATTGGTGGGTAGTGTTTTTTTTCTAGAAAAATAGGTGCCAGTACTCATCATGAAGTTGTTACAGTACGTGCCACACTTTTTAACAAGAAAAAAAGAGGTGCTGGTACCCTTGAGAGCTGCGTACCCTTGAGTACCCCCTGGGGGAAAAACAGAGCACTGGGTGGGTAGGACAATCTAAACTCCCAGCCTGGCAGCAGTGGGGCATGTTGAGAGTGGTGGAGCTACCTCTTTTTATACTGTAATTTTATGTTGTGAACTGCCCTGAGATCTACAGGTATAGAGCAGTATACAAATGTAATAAATAATAATAATAATAATAATAATAATAATAATAATAATAATAATAATAATAATCTGAGAAATAAAATATAGGAAAGTGTTTATGAGAAAAGACTTATATATGGCAAGACTCCAAGAGGACTTCTGTTGCTCATATACCTTCCACACACACCCAAGTGAAAGTTTCCTGTATAATACCTGAAAACTGACTAACTTACCTTCGGGAGTCAAGGAATCCCATTGAATAAAGTGAAATTTCACCAATCAAAGCATAATCTGGAACCATCATGGCTACAGTACGGAATAAAGCCTGAAGAACAGAGAGCGGGGGAAAATAAATAATCAATATACAATGTATTCTCAAAACAAAAAGCAATAGGTAAGGTTGTTGTCCAAGGATGTTGTACTTCAGTGATAGTTACTTGTGAGCCTATGACTTCAGAAGCAATTAGCTAAGGAATAAGAACTAGGATTGCAAGGAACTGTCTAGCAGCAGAGGAGGAATATGGTTTAAATGGATTTATGCACAGAATGTGGCAGTTCTGAACAGAGACAGGCATGCAGATCTGTACATGTGGAGGCTTCCCTTCTGGAACTTTGACTGCATAGAGTTCCAGAACTTAGGAAAGCCTCTGCACATGGACATTTGGGGTGGGCCAGGTAGAGTCATGTGTCAAAAGGTGCAGCCCTTTTCTATACCCTTCACATGCTTTTGTCAGAGCAACACCTATGATCCCTGGGAGCTATCCCAGGTTCTGAAACCTAACTCACACTTTCCTTTGAATTGTGCTTTTATGTCAGTTACCATCTCTCTCATACTGTTTCCTCATCCAGATTACCTATTTTTTGTTCACTGCCTGTTCCAGGTTATATTCTTCTGGTCTTGCCCAGCAACCCACGGGTGTTTCGCCTTCCCAGTGTATAACAATTTACCTTCAAGTTATCAGGAAGTTCTGCCCGTCCAGCATATCCAGGATTCATAGTGATGAATACTGCACAGGTTGGATTAAGTGAAATCTCTGTGCCTTCAAAGAGAAATGTTCGCAGCTTTCGAATAATAGCCTGCTGAATACTAAGGATCTGCTGTGCCACTACAGAGAGAACTTCAACCTAACAACAAAATAAAGAAAAGAATACTTCAGATTTAAAACATGCATTTCAAACCAATGTAAATGTGACCTGAACAATGTGTTGGGGCAGTGTTTATCAAACTTGCATCCCCAACTCTTTGTTGGACCACAACTCCCATCATCCCTAGCTAGCAGGACCAGTGGTCAGGGATGGTGGCAGTTATAGTCCAACTACAGCTGGAGACTCAAGTTTGAGAAACACTGTGTTAGGCTGGGCTGAAATAGTGTGATAAATCAATGAGAACCGGCTATAGCCAGAAATTTTACAGAGAAATGCCTCATACTGACAATTGGTGGCTCAGTGTTGACTAGCAATAGATCTCCAGGGTTTCATTGTTTCAATCAGCTATCCATGTCCTCTTCAATACTTCTTTCCATTCCATCTCCCATAATAGTCAGGCAGCATTCTGTGGCTACTGAACAGGCCTGGGCTATTTCAGATATTTCCCTTCCCTCTTAGGCTTTCTCTCTCTCTCTCTTTAAAGTATTTCAGTAAACCTTGGGATTCTTCAAGCCTGTTTATATCTCCCCCATATGAGGGTGGTACTATTTTGGTTACAGAAGTGACATCACTCATAGTCTAAGCACCAGAAATAGAGGAAGTCATTACCTCAATTCTGTTGAACTCATCAAAGCAGGCCCAAGCTCCAGCCTGTGCCAGTCCTTTAAAGAATTTCCCCATGGCTTTGTAATCGAGACCGTCAGAGCAATTGAAGACAACACACTAAAACAAATGACATAATATATTGTTCAAAGTTGCTGCAAATTTTTACTTAACAATAATAACATTGCCAACCATTTAATTTTCTTCCAGGAGCGGCTCCTGCATCTGTAACAAATGTGCAATGCACAGGAATTCAGCAGGTGAAGGTTTTGCCATCACTGCATGAAATTTTGCATGATGAATTTCAGTGTGTCATGTGGCTGTTAAAGGCACAGGATCCCCGCTACAGAAGTTGGCAAGCTGAGCTACAACTCTAGCAATTTACAAAGAGAAATGGAAAGCACACAACAAACAAACCATGATTATGCAATAGTAAACTGCGGGTTCTCTACATTAGGGATGAGGAACCTGTGGCAATTTCTGGGTGCCGGGCAAGATCACAGCTCTAAGAAAGCATTTTTTCTGTGGCGAGAGAATGGTGCAAGAGCATGACACACAAAATGGCCGCCACAATCTCATGTGAAAAAATAGGATGGCCCATTCTTTCCAGGACACGTGTGGGGTGTGTGTTATATATTCACCACAGAGACTTGTGGAATGTGCATATGAATTAATAGGAATAAATACAAGACCTGTCCTATTTCTTCTTCAGGTATTCATGAACTTTTGATTCACAGCTTCAGCAAACAAAGATGATTCCTCAAACTTATTTTTAGAGAGAAAGAGAGGGAGGGATGGAGGGGGAAAAACATAGATATCAGCAAAAAGATTATTTTGTTACCTGCTTAGCCAGTGCTTTTGCTAAATCTTTGGTGGTTTCAGTTTTGCCAGTTCCCGCAGGTCCTTCTGGAGCACCTCCCAGGTTTAGTTTCAAAGCTCCCATTAATGTTCTAAGAAACAGAAAAGAGGGGAATTAGCACAGTATATATCTTTTAAAAAATAGGATACTAGGGTGGTAAAATCTGTGGCCCTCCTAATACGGCTAGAGTAGAACTGCCATCTTCCCTGATGATTGCCCCTGCTGGAAGCTTGAGCTGCCAGGAGTTAGAATCTGGATCTATGCACACACATGAACTAGGTACAAATTAGGACATCCTCATTCTCCATGGACTTTGGTGATTGTCTGCTGAGTCACACAATGCTAAGACACTGGCCCTTCAACGTGTGGGTGGGTTTATTTATTTTTGCTTTCTTTCCTTAAGCAAGTCATAAGAATTTTAATATTCTCACCCTCTCAGTATGGTCAAATGGCCAATGTTAAACAGAACAAGTTCAAACATTGTTCATTTCTCAATGAAATATTATACTTTTTGGAACACCCAGCATTTTCAGAAAAGGGAAGTATGCAAATCTGTGAGCTTGCATGCAGTTGCTGAGAGGGGCAAGAATCTCCCCATGACATTGGCCCTGCCCCAACCCAAATACCATGTGTGTTTTAGGGTATGACAATGGCTGGATGGATTAATGGAACATTCAGCCAAGAACTGGGCGCAGCTCTCTAGTTTCTTATATAGGTAGCATTGCTTTTTAAAAACCTCTAGCACTGGATCCTACGGTCCTGAGGATCAAGTGGCCTTTATTTGGGATCAAACTTTTAGAGTGGAAGGTCCTGCCCTGTGAAACTCCCTGCCAGTAGACGTTTGACCATAATTATTCCTGCCTTCTTTTAGATGCCTTCTAAAAATAGTGTTATTCAGACAGGCCTTTGCAATGTGACTGTTTTTTTAAAAAACAAGTCACTGTTTACTGATGTTTTTACTGGTGATATGGTAATTTTATATGCTGTGTTCCATCTTGCTGTATTTTTAGGAAAGTGTGGTCTGTCTGTCTGTCTCTCTCTATCATTTAATCAATCACCTGGGACTTCATATGTGTAAGCCGAGGTAGCCAATGCTTTGTCTTCCAGATGTTGCTGGACTCCAGATCCCTTCATACCTGACCACAAGCCATGCTGGATGGCAATAAGGGGAACTGGAGTCCCATAACATCTGGAGGGCCACAGGTTCACCACTCCTAACCTATATCCTGCTGACATTCCAGTTCTGAGCATGACTTCTGAACAAAAAACACAAACATTAAAAAGTGGGGAGGGATGTTACCTATAGCATCGGTCGGTCAGCGGCGTTATCACCAAACGAAGGGAGTTGCCCAGGTACTCATAGCCATATCTGGCTTCAGTTGTAATCATTCGGACCATCACCTCTCCCTGTTCCCAGTAATATCTCAGCTGAGAAATCCACTGGAAATCATTCAGATCTGAAATTTTGTCTTCAGACAGTTTTGCGACAACATCCCGTGCTGCAGGAACAAAGATATTTTGTCAAATGGACCAGTACACTTAAGCCAAACGTTGAGCTTCAACTCCTGTCTGAAAACCTGAAAAAGCCACTGCCAGTCATTATAGATAGTGCTAAGCTAGGGGTATCAATGGGCTGATTATTCAGTTGAAGGCAACTTCAGCTGAGAAGTATGGGGGGGGGAGGGAAGCTTGCATTTTTGAGACCCCCTTCCATTTTTCAAATACTTATTCCATTTCTAACCCTAGCTCGCTTTCCATCTCGTGACTTTCACTGGAAGGGGCATTTCAGTTTCTTAAGTATCCTTCTGTTCTCCCACTTCCCAGCCTTGCCATTTACCATGCACATCAATGACCGTGAGGGCTCCCAGGGTGAGCCGGGCCCCGCCTGACAGCTTCCCTCTGACCAGTTCAACAATTTCTCCAATCTGTTTGTTGCTTTTCTCCAAAAATGCCTGCAGGGGGGAAAAGGAGGTTATTATTACCAACAGGTAGGACTTGAAGCACCATGTTGCAGTGTTTGCCCAACTGCTAAGGGGATTGTCCCTGATTATTTAAATTTTAACCTACTCTTCAGCTGATAAAGGCTTCCACAGCTGCTTCCAGATCAATGCAATACAAGTTAATCTCTATATGCCTAATAAAGTATTTGAACAATATATAGAGGGTTGTCTCCAACTATGCCCTCCTCCGAGCAGACCCACTGAAATTAATGGACCAGTGTTACAGCAATCCCCTCCCCCAAATCTTACAGGTAGAGTTTTTCCTTGTATGGCTTCTGATACTTCTTTTGTCCAGAAGATGGATGATACACAGATAACTACTTGTCCTGGCCACTGCAGCACCCACTTATTCCGGGCAACCTTTAAAAACAAAGTGAATAACATTAGACTGCCATGGCCAACTAGGGCTCTGAGATTTTAATATAAAGGGAAAACCATAGTTCTAAATGGGAGGATGAAATGTTTTCCAAAACTTCCCTGATCTACAATGTGATATTTGTTTCATTTTATTTGCTGCTTGAATAATACCAGCAACCTCTAGGTGACTTTCAACAAATTTAAACATGCACATGTAAAAAGACACCAACATAAACAATTAACATTATAATATGAATAAAGAGGAAGTCCTGACTCCATAGAGCAGTGTTTCCTAATTACTGAGGACCTCCTACTTTTGAATTTTTTTATAACTCCATGGTAGTTACCTGTGCAAAGCATTTTTTTGAAGAAAATGTGGGGAGGATCCTCATAAGCAAAGGATTTTATGTATACTAAAAAGACCATAAAATTTGTGATATTACCACAAATTGCCTATCCCCAGACAGTTGGAAAAACTTGTCTCCATTGCTCCACTACAACTGAAAGCAATTGTGTCCCTAACTTGCAAGTGTTCTATATGCAGAAGGTTTTTTTTTTTATTTATTTGAGAGAATATTCAAACATGCTATTCCTTACTTGTAATCTGTGATGGTACATCTAAACAAAACTTGCAGCATAATTGGGGGAACTTGCATCTTCAAGACATAGGTGAAGGCTTGGTCAGGGCTTGATAAAGTATTGGGGAAGGGATCCCTTACATTTTTTAATGATAAGCATGTGAACCCGCCCCATGCAACAAGTCATTTGTGCTCTCACTTTCTCTGCTCCCTCCAATCGCAAGAGCCCAAAGAAACTATGTCAGAGGTTTTTTTTGCCCAATCCCAGCTCACTTGCCATCCAGCAACTCTTTCACAAGTTTTCCCCCTGCTAGCAAGCAAGCAGAGGCTGAGTGATCAGTGGATCATCATTGCGGCTTTCACCATACAATTAAAGAGATAGGTGAGTTCCTGGCAGACGATGGTGCCGTGGACCCCCTGGGTGTGTTCCACGGACCCCCAGGGGTCCCCGGACCCCTAATTGGGAACCACTGCCATAGAGGGTAGCCATGTGCTCTACTTTATGGAAAACAGGGTATCCAGTCCGATGTCTAGATTAAGGATAAAGAGCTATAAGAAGGGAGAACCTTGAAGCTGCCCGTGCACAATTAGTACCCAGACAGCAGGCTGAATACACCACACTGTGCTGAGATGTATTTCTATGCAGCTTATAGTAATTACTTCCAAATTTGAATCTATACGTATGCAATATGGCACGGAAGCTGTACTACCCGGGACAGGTTGGGGTTGTGCAGAGTTGTTAAGGCAGCAGAGAGCATTGTTGGCTGCCCACTCTCCACCTTAGAGCAGATTTATGCCACAAGGTGCCATAGGAAGGCACTGGACATAGTAAAAGATCCATCGCATCCTGGTCACTGTCTCTTCGAGCTCCTGCCGTCGGGACGGAGATACAGGACGATGAAGACAAGAACAAGCCGTCTTAAGAACAGCTTCTTTCCCAGAGCGATCTCGGCCCTGAATGGGAAGCCTGGACTTTGAAAGTCATCTAATCTTCCTTGCTGTTTTATACTGTATTGTTTTAATTAGTGTTTTTATAGTTGATTTGATTTTGTGTGGAGTGCCCTACCTGGGTGGATGGAGCAGCCAAGTAATTTCGTTGTCCCCGAGAGGGGGCAATGACAATAAAGATATTATTATTATTATTATTATTATTATTATTATTATTATTATTATTATTATTATATTATTATTATTATTATTATTATTATTATTATTATTATTATTATTAATATGCAAATCGCTTCTTATGATGCACTCTCTTTTAGCCTCCACTAACTATACTTTAAATTAGGATGGAAAGAAGCTAGTTTCCTTATAGATCTTTAGGTGATTTGCACTAGATCAGGGAGTTTCTGGCTCTCAATCTCTGAAGAGTGAATGAAAAGACAGACACACACTCCCAAATTAGGCTGCTGAAATGACGAAAGCTGCCAGGAATACATTTTAATGGGAAAAGGCCATGAGTTCAACTCTGATATGGGGTGGGACTTACCTGCCCCCCACCCCATGGCACTGCTGCTTCTTATCAATGGACCACTTAAACTACTACTTGTAAACCAGAATTTCAGTTCAATCAAGTTCATGGGACTTAAGATACCTTAAGTACAACTGTGTCATTGAAAATCATTGCTTATTACCTACCTGATCATATCCTTCGATGCCCCTTTCTATGACTTTTCTGATACTGGACAGCATCATGTTTTCTACTTGTGACAGCCACTTCTCAACCATGCCCTTAGGAAAAAAGATAAATGTGAAAATGAAGGCTCTATGAACCCAAAACCATACCATGATTGAATGAGAACGTTCACAATGAGAAAGTCCAAACCCTGGAGAGGAATCATATATGTGGTTTGTTTCAAAGGGCTGGCACAGAACAGGTTCTGTGCAGTAACTCATACATTCATTGTTAATAAGATTTTAATTGGAAATGCCCTCAATGAAAAGGAATCTATGCTTCTAGGCAATATATATGTGACATATTATATGTTGTACAGGTCAGAGCCCAGCCTGGAGGGACCTCATCTGAGGAAGAGGAGTGGGACTATGCAGAGACCTCCAGAGCCTGCTATCACAATCTATCAGCCTGAGACACTGAGCACCAAATACATCTTACTCGTCTCCCCCAAGGTCCCACACACCAAGCTTGGACACCTTGGTCCCAGGCTCTCCCCTTTCACCTCCAGTTTTCACCCCCCTGGAGCAGAGATGGCATTAGTCCCAGCAAGAAGTCCAGCACCACCGGAACAGCCCTTGCCTGCTTTGCCACTAGGGATACTTGGGAGGAGGGAATAGCCACAGAAGGACCAGGTGTGCACTGGGACACAGCAGATGACCAGGAAGGGTGAGGAGTCTCCCCTGAGCCTCTCCTGGAATACAGCTTCCTACTGCACTCGCATGGGCAGCTTCAACTCTGCCTAGGAATGGGTGAATTGATTTTGGTTTCTCTCTGTTTCCCATTTTCCTTGTCTTCAGTTCTCCACATTTCATGTCAGTTGGCAAATTTGTTTTTGTTTAAGTTGTCCTTAAAATTTGTTAAGCATTTTAATGAGAATTTCTACTAACGAGAACATTCTTCAATGGAATTTTGCCCAACAAACACATTTCCACAAACAAGTCACCCTAATAAAATGTATTTCCACCCACTAATATATGCATTTATTTGCATTTTACCTAACATATGCATATTTGTACACATTACTTGGTTGAAGAACTGCACAGCAAAATTCAGATAAATGCTAGTTTAGAAGGGTGGCTATGATTCAGTTTGCTTATTGTTTCAGAAAGTATGAATTATGTAGGTTCACTTTAAAATGCAAACTGAATAGAGTTTCTTTCCCATTCCTAGTCCTGGTTTGCCCTGCTCCAAGATAAAGAGAATTGATGGTGGACAAAAGGATTACTTTTCAATGCTCTTCACTTTTTCATCTAAAAACTGGCATCTTCCATTGAGCTTATTCCCCAATAAGCACATTGCTACGGCCAAGCTATCAAACAGAAAAACAAGAAAATTCTATGCAAAGGTTACTTTGGCTTGTGCTGGGTAGATTGTCTTGATAAAAGGTACAATTTCCTTCTCTGAGCTGATCATGCCTATAATCTCCATGTTCTCCGTAAAGTCTAGTTTTGCGATTCCCTCAAAGCACTTTTTCAAGTGTGGCTGCACTCGGAGAGGATCTTTGGTTTCGGACAAAATCTCCAGCAACTCGTCATTAGAAAGGAAGAAGAATCTGTTCAAAATAGGGTTGTTGTTTTTAACATCCACGCATTAATTTTCATGACACAGAAGTCACACAGTTTGGTGGTTATCACTTCATTGACCCCTGACCTAAATGGGGAGGGGCCACCGCTCAGCAGAATAGCATCTAGGCCAAATACAGGGAGTCCCAGCTCCCATGTCTGCTCCTTCAGTTAAAAGAATCTCAGCTGGTAGGTCAGAGGTTTGGAGCTTTTTTTCAACTAAAGGGCTGCATTCTCTTCTAGGCAACTTGGGGGATGGGGATGTGCCAATGGTGGGTGAGGCAAAACAACTCATGCAAATGTTACCGTAGTACAAAAGGATAGTTTCTACACACTTTCATAGACCCATCTCTGTCTTCCATCTAGGCAAGCAAGAGGCATTCTCAGAGTTCAATAATACTTTGCAGCCAGACAAAAAACTCAAGGAGAGTGGGAAGATGGCTAATTAGAGCTGGAGCTGGGAAGAGGGTGTGTGGCCTGGGGTAAGTCTTAAGAACAGAGAAGCTTATCTCTTGTGTGACGATAAGCTTAGCAAATGTGTAGGTAGCATCTTACTACAACTCAAAAGCCAGAGACGATTTCTGCATCTCCTCTTGATTTTTATGACCGCTGTTTGCCCCCTTAGGTCTTTATCTGGCCAAATTTATCACAGCACCGCTACTCAGCAGGACATATAACCATGTTTGAGAGGGTTTTGTGCAAGTGGGAAGAAAAGGAAAGTAAGGCAGGAATGACCAAGGCTTTAAAAATTATGTATGTCATATAGAAAGTGTGTAGAGAGGAGTTTTCTTCCCTCCCTAATACTAGAACCCAGGGTCATTCAGTGTAGCTCACTGGTCAGAGATATGTGACAGAGGAAAGGAAGTACCCCATCATGCAACACACAACTAAACTATGGAGTTTGCTGCAACAAGATGTGGCAATGGCCACAACTTAGTTTTAAAGGGGGAATTATTCAAATTCATGGAGGATAATAAGGCAATCAGTTGCTACTGGCCATGGTGGGTGTATGTTATGTCCATGATCAGAGGGACCATGCCTCTGAAAACTAGTTGCTGGGGAACAACAGCTGAAGACAGTATTATCCCTGTGGCTTCCTTGTAGGCTTCCCAAGAAGCATCAGGTTGGCCGCTGTGGAAATTAGGATGCTGGACTAGATAGGGCTTTGGACAGATCCAGTAGGGCTCTGGTTGTTTAAATCTGCTTAATTTGACTGCTCAGTGTAATGTCTATGACAGATCCATTCCTTCATCCAGACCACCGTTCCAGAATGCTCTGGCCTAAGCATAGACTAGTCTACTTCAGGACTCAAGAAATAATTCTGGAAGGAGAACACCAGCCTGTTTGCAACAGTGAGCAAGGAAAGCTCCCTGAAATAAGCCTCTTCATTTAATAGTCATAGCCTCAGTCCAGCTTCTTGTTTCTAAGAGTCCCAGGCCTCTGAACTCAATGCTTCCTGTGTAGTCAATGTGCCATGTGTATCCACAAATCTAATTTCTCAATGAGAATCAATTTGCTTTAAATTGAGACTTGTTAATGAGCCCACCTTGGGAAAAATAACCTTTTCTTTTCCAAGTAAGTATTCAGACCCTTCTGTATGTCTTCCAAAAGCATATTTGCTTCTTGAAGTCTGTCCAACATCTTTGGTTGCTCAGTGGCGATCAGGACTCTGGTGTCTTTCACCTATTTTTTTTTTAAAAAGCATACAATAGTAAAGAAGCTGAGCCCCCACAGGCTCCTCATCTTTGATACAAAACATCATTTGCAGCTAGGACTCAATCAGAACAAGTTTAGCACACCTAGCGATTTGCCCATGGTTCTACAAGATTTGTAGTTGACCATCTCGATTCTCTTGCATTTTGGGCCCATACTGACTTCCTGTGTTTGCCTGCCAGTATCTTACCGGAGGGTTCTCTTTGAACCTGGTTCCTGCTACCACTGGCTGGACCACATATCTCTCAGGATGTTTATGGGCTCTGTCAGTTCAAAACAGGACACTCACCTTGGGAGGGAGAAGACTGCCTGCCATGTTGATAGCCTTGCCAAGGCTCACTTAAACTACTGTATGAGACAGATTAGACTAAGCAGAAGTGACTCGAGAGTAAACTTTGCAGATGAGCAAGGGATGTGAATCCAGTCTCTATGCAACACTAGAACTGTGCTACATCACACAGCTGCTACGGTACCAAACAGGTATGGTATGCTGTGTAAGAAACCCCAACCATTTTGTCTGCTAAAGCCCAACCACTGTTGGTGAGCAACAACCTGGCTCAAAACTTCACAGGGAAAGTGAAATGCTCTATGCATGAACCCCACCCCCCATGTGATATGTTCACACTGTAGGGGGTTGGACTAGATGACACTGTGGGTCCCTTCCGCCTATACAATTTTTGTGTGTGCAGAATCCCAAGTGCAACTGTCTACTTACTGCTTGCACCATGATGTCCTTCCAGTACATGTCCACTATTCCAAACTTCCTCCCCTCCTCTGGCATTTGAGCAATAATGTCCTCAGAGCTGAATATGGGTTCCAGATAAAGCCACGTTGCCTGGCATTTTAACCAATTGTCTAATATTTCCTGCATCACAACAAGCTTCTCCTCCCACCTCTGTAAAGAGATCAATGTAAAGGTCTTCAAGGCACTATTTTTAATTCTCACTCAGCAGACTTGAGGCAACATTAAATAACAGGCTTCATTCCCCCTCCCTCCTTTCATCTCTCCTGTTATATCAGTGTACCTACAAAATTGCGCGGTGTTGTAACAATCCTCCCCTCCCAAAACTGATTAACAGTGCTTCTCAAACTTGTTTTTCAAATATCATTTGGAAATAGCTTTTTTTCTATAAAAGAACCACCACCCTCCCTAAAAAAAAGGTTTATAAAGTTGACCCTCAGCAATGACATTTGAGAATGTGTCCTTGCTAAAGTGGTCAGTTTAAACATAAGCCCATTTTTTTTCTATATTTGAAATAGGGATATAAGATTCCAATTTATCTCTCCAGTAAACCAATCCCCAGAACTACTGTTTGGAAGTTGTCAAAGCCTTTCATAAGTTGCAGTGCCAGATTTGTATTTTGCAGACTACCTATCCTGTTCACACACAGGGTGAAGCTCAGCTGGAAAGATAGGAACAAAGCAATTCTGGAGAATGAAAGAGAGAGATCTTGTGTTAAGGGCGAGGAAGCACTAACAAGCTGTCAGAGTTAAAGGTAACGCTTCAGCCCATGATCAAATATTAATAGGAAAAGCCCTTTGGACTCTTGGTTGGAGCAGCCCTTTGACAATCCATTATTTTTTGCTCCTCCTTTCATCAGTAAGTCACATTGGGAGGCTTCAAATTCAACCAAGCACATAAATCACACTAAACAGCAGGGAAAATCACCAAAAACAATACTCAAAATTGTGTGGATTTCATAAATGTCAAGCGGCTACAGACAGGTTTTGTAATGCAGGTACCAGAGTACAGTTGCAGAGTTGTAGTCAGCTAAGTTTTACTCAAAATAGACCTGTTAAAATTATACTCATTATTTTCAGCGGGTCTTCTCTGAGTACCTCAAGCTGCAATCTTAACCCTGTCTATTCTGAAGTAAGTCCTACTTAATTCAATGGGGTTTACTCCCAGCCTGACAAACCAACTAACAGACTTTCTAAATGTGCTGACTGCATAACAGAGAATGTTACAGATTTGTGCTTTCTGCTAAGAGATCTGATGGCTAGCCTTGTTTGGGATAATATTTTTAAAAAACACAGAGTGGTATACAGGTATATTGCAGAAGGAACAGGGGTGTGTTATACAGTTCACCAGTGTGATCTATTATATCCGATGTCGCTGAGCCAGAACTCCCATCATCCCTGACCACTAGCCATGTTGGCTGGGGCTGATGGGAGTTGTACTTCAGCAACATTTGGAGGGCCACAGATTCTCCACCCTGGCTTTAGATGTAGTGTAGAATGCAGATTCCTGTGCCCCATCTTCCCAATAAGCAAGCTGCTCACCCCCTCCAAATACGTCATGGGGATGTTCTTATGCTAATCCCCATGGAGGCGCACAGAAACACAGACAACCCTGTTTCTCCTTACCCGGCATTCACCCTCTATCGGTTTGATGAATGGAGAACCACACATTGTCTGGGTCTTGACAATGTGATCATCCAGCAGAAGCTGGATGTCGTCGATTGCAGACAGAATGCTGGTGTCCTGCAAAGAAGCCACACTTAGTTGAGGTAACTTATTTAAACCCCATTATCACTGTGTTATGCACAAGTGGGGCCTGTAGCAATATGTTGTTCCTGGACACACCTTGAAGCACTCCACTCCCTCTTTTCTACTCCTAGTTTGAATACCAGTTGCTGGGAATCACCAGTGAACGCTGTTGAGGTCCTAGTTTTGGGCTTCCCATTGGGGCATCTGGTTGGCCCCTTTGAGAACAGGATACTGCCTTGGTAGAGCATTGGCCTGATCCAGCAGGTTCTTCCAATGTTCTTATGACTATATAAGCAATCACACTCACAGCCTGAACATCATAAATAGATGGAATGATTATACACGCAATCCTATTCTTCCCCATATGACTCTTGCTGCCAGGTTTACAATTTTTGTGTCATCACATGTGGGTAACCTGCTCTTTCCCCATGTACCATATATTACAGGAATGCATGGTGCTGGTGTAGAGAATCTCCAGTCAATACAAACAGTAATAGGCATACAAATAGCAGCCTTCTGTATTCAGTGCTGCTACATGGAAGTGGTTATCACCAACCAACCAACCAACCAACCAACCAACCAACCAACCAAAACACCATCTTGGGGCATATCTTGCTCCCATAGGCACTATGGTCAGACTGGCAATGGGCAGCAGCCTCAGGTGATTGAGGAGCCAGCTGTGAGCCAGGCCAATGGTCAGAACTAATTAGTAATGAAGGACTGAAGGACAACCAGGGACAAAAAAAGGAAGCCAGGACTGGGGGACAAACCGAGAAGCAGGACTGAAGAACAAGCCAGGTGCCAGGGCCAAAGAATACAGGTACATGCCAGTAGTCAGGAAGACCTTGTGGTTCAGTCAAGGTTTAGCTGGAAAAGGAAGCCCTTTTAGATTCCTTCTTGCCCATGAAGACCTGGTGGCCAGCTTGGGTGGGTGCGGTCTAAGGAAGCTGCCACCTCCAGTTCACTGGTTCACCACTGGAGCAGCAATAAACAGATTTCAGCAGCTCTTGACAGCTGCCGTTCAACCAGAAACAAACCCACTGATCCTCAGTAAGGTAACATAACTGAGAAAATAACTATTGTCCCAAGCACAGTTGCTCGATCGCAGAAAATGTACTCACTGTGTCCCTGTATTTTACAAAAGTGAAACAGATATTTGCCCATTCCGATTTCATTTTCTCCAGGTTTTTCTCTAGAGAGTACTCCTTGCTAGCTGCTGCTCCAATAGGCTCTAGTCTAAATGAAAATGGGAAATAAAGCAAATATGTGAGTTTCATATTGATTTACTCAGTCAAAGCTGCAATTATCTAAAGCCTGGGTGGGGAACCTTTGCTCTTCTAAATGTCACTGAACTACACCCCCCCCCATCAGTGACCAGTGGCCAAGTAGGCTGATTGGGAATTGAAGTCTGGAGGGATTTTAATTGACTTAAGAGACTCTCATCGTAAGAGTGTGAAGCTGGTTTGAGAAACAACAAAACAGCAAAGTTTTATAACAAAGCACAGGATGCAAATGTATTTTGGATCATGTTGTATGAAGATGGATTAAAAATCCAGCACTGGAATTACAGTGAGTCCACAGCAAATGGAGGTGTGTCCAGAGAAGATGGCTGTTATCTGGAGAAGCTTTCACCACAGAGAGCTCTCCATGGTCCTGACCCTTAGCTCTAGAAAAAAAATTAGGGAAATAGCACTTTAAATTGGAGGTTTTCAACCTTTTAGGGTCCACGGCTTTCTTGACCAACTACATTCTTTCTGTGGCATCCCTGTGGGGCTCCGGGGCCCAGTTATGTCACCACTTGCCCGCAGAGCTGGCAGGCCCTCACCCCTTTTCGAACACCCTCCCTTGTGGAGTGTTTTCTCAGCCTTCCTCTTCTCCCCTCTCCTTTGGTGTCCTCTGGGTAGCCGCAGCTGTTGCCCCTGGTCTCTGAGCTCCACTCTCCCTTGCTCCAAAGAGAGGTGCCTCCTCACACTGCCCCACAGGGGCCTGGGAAGCACTCCCTGGCCAGCCCCAGAGGCACCATTTGCCTGGGGAGCTTGCAGCCAGGGCTCCTACAACAAAGAGCCATGCAAGCCTTTGGGAGGCAAAGACCCAAGAGACCATCGGAGGCGGGAGGGAAGGAAAGAGGGACAGAGGCCAGTGTTGCCTGCTGCACCCCTGACCATCATTCAAGGCACCCCAGGGTGCCATGGCACACTGGTTGAAAACCAATATCATCAGCAAACTTGACTACCTCACTCCCAAGAAAAAAGAATGGAAGCTTCTGGTGCTGGGAAAAGTTTTCTCTTTCTTTGCCTGACCTACACCTTCCCACACTTGGCTCCTGCTTGAAATAGGGGGTTAATGGGCAAACTATGCATGACATTATATGCATTTCTGCATTTCAAGTGCATGGGGGTTTTTTAAAGATGCAAATAGTAAGCAACCCTACACATGAGGCCCAGTTCAACAGGACTTACTCCCAAGCAAGCATGCATAGGATTGTACTCTTAAGCTACAATCCCAAACACACTCACTAATGACACAGTGGGGCTCATTTCTAAGTAAACGTACAACAGAACCATGCTGTTAGGCTTTGAGTGCATTTTTTTAGCACAGATGCACACATGTGGGAGCATAATGGGCACAAGAATTGCATGAACTTAGCTCCTCATTGTTCTGGAGCAAGACAAGATGTCTCCCCACATACATTTTTTCCTGAAAAGTTCTGATTCGATTCTAAAGAGTTTCCTAATATTCCACAAAAAAATAACTGGGGCAGTGAGCAAAATTGCAAGGCTTTAAACAGTTTCAGGAAATATCAACTAGAAATCAAACTCTAATGTTGTTAATGCATGCAACAAATATTAACCAGATTAAAAGATCTGGGTGTTATTTTCTTACTTATCAATGTATTTTGATAGACCATATTCCAACATGTTCATGAGTGATGTAGTTTCATCAGGTCTTATCTCATATCCAACTATTTCACTTATCTGGAAAAAAAATGGACAAAACACAGAAAAGGGGTTTGTACAGGCATGGCAATACTGGTCCATCTTATGGGCCTGTTGTAAGAATTACCGAAATGCTTACATGAAACATTATGCTCCATATCTGTAACTAAACCTAAATCATAATTGCAGTGAAAAGGACAACAACGTGTGTGTTGTATATTACAACGTCCTTTTCTAGGGTTTACAGATTTCATTTGCTTAGCTAATTGTTTCCCATAAAAAATCCCAAAGCAATAGACCCCTGACTTGATGAGGCTTATTTGATATCAACACAAAATGGAACCTTTCGTGTCATTGGCCCTGTCCTGTAGAATGCATCATGACCCCTGTTAAGGTCTACACTACAGTTGGCTAATACGCGTGACATCAATGATAACAATGACACATTCCCTCCGCTCAATCATGTCCATGCCATTTCGGGCATTTGAAGGGGGCTTAATTTTTTTTTTAAAAAAAGAATAACTTCTTATGAGAGTGACATAAGAAATTCACACTAAAATGCTGATCAATTTTCACAAGGACTTCATATGCAAACTGATGTGCAAATGTGCAGTACTGAACCCAGGACTGGGAATATGAGAAACAGAGAGAAACCATAATCGACAGACTTCCCCATCGCTACCTGTTCCCAATGCCTATCCTTCATCCCTCGATTGCAGGCAATAGAGAGGACAGGAAGATGTTGCTTGAACTTGTCGATCTTAAATTTCACATTCTCCGCTAAACGCTTTGGTCCAGGTTGATCTACTAAGGTCTTTGTCAGTTTGTACATTGTCCGCCACATGGTGGCAACATCTTCACTGATTTCCTCAGCGTTCAGCTGCAGGAGAGGTCCTGCATGTGAAAAAGCAAACAAGCATTTTGTAAATCTCAAAACCCAAGTTTTCTCTGCAAAGATTTACTGGCAGGTATTGAAGGCACTGTAACAAAACCAAAGCCAAAATCAATAACTCCTAGTTAAATACCAAAAGCACCGCCTTAAATAATACATGCCCATGCAAGAATATCTCAGGCTCAGAGATTTTCTGCCTCAAGACAGGTGCTGTACACATAGCTGCAGAGAAAAGAAAATGGGAGATTACTTTCTAACAAATGAATATCTGGGTGAGGGCAATTTCATTTTAGAAGTGCCTTCAGATGATATTATTATTATTATTATTATTATTATTATTATTATTATTATTATTATTAAATCTTCTGCTTTCTGGGAAGGGAGCACACATTTTATTTTCTCTCGTAAAGATCAGTAAACATAATTTTTTTAAGACACACAACTCAGTTGCAAGCAACTTATCTTCGTGCATGAAAAACCTCACCATTCATCCATTCCTCAGACTTCGTATGGAAGTTGTAAGCAGTCACCCAAAGCTGTTCAAAAGGTATTTTGTTTGTGATGATAGTCTGCAGCAGTGGAAACTGGCTTTTCTCTCGTTCCAGTAGCTCCTCTTCCTTATTAATAGCCTGTAACACACACATACACACACATTATTTTAATGATTTGCTGCAGAGCTCTTGGTGTATGTGTGTTTTCAATCCAGCATTACAAAGAGAGCTAAAACAATTTCTTTAGAGAAGGGGGAAATTCAGATCTAAGTCTCCCCACATCATTTCCTTATCAAAATTTGCTACAACATGGTCTGTGCATGCAGAAGAACACTAGAACTCAGGGATATCCAATGCAGCTGAATGTTGGAAGATTCAAGAGAGATAAAAGAAAGCACATCTTCATGCAGTGCATAAACTATGAGACTCGCACCAACAGGAGGCAGTGATGGCTACCAACTTGGGTGATTTTAAAGGATTGGACAATTTTGTGAAGCTGAAGGTTACCAGTGGCTACTAGCCACAATAGGTATGTTTTGCCTCCTCAGCAGTAATGCTTCTGAATACTAGCCACTGGGGATCACAGGTGGGGGGAGTGCTCTTGCACTCATGTCCTGCAAGGGGGGGCTTTTCCCACAGGCATCTGGGTGGCTGCTGTGTGACTAAGATGCTGGACTAGATGGACCATTGGCCTAATCTAGCAGGTTCTTCTTAAGTTCCCCTCCCTCTGTTGCTTCACTTGGGTTGAAGTGTGAGCTCCTCAGGACAGAGACTGCCCTCTTGCACTTTGTGAAGTGCCACAAACTTCCCCCCCCCCATGATAAATATTACTACTGTAAATAATAAAACTATTCAAAGCTGGTTGCTGTGAACACAATTGTGTTCCAGAAAAGACCACTGGTCAACCATTCTCAATACCCTAGCCTGCATAATTGTACTCACTATCAGACATATTCAGAATAGTAGAGCCACTGAAATCAATAGGCATGACTAGTTTAGGTCCAATTATTTTAATGGGTCTACTGTGAATAGTTAGATGCAAACCAGAGGAGCTCACTTCTGCAGAAACATGCACAGGTTGGCACTGTAAAATAAATTAAGGCTGCAATCCTAACCTCACTTATCTGGCATTAAGCCCCATTGAATTCAGTAGGACCTACTATGGAGCAGGTATGGTTAGGATTATGCTAAGTAAGCATTTGTAAATTTAAAGCTACGGAGAGACTAACTTCATATTCAGAAAGAGCAGCGTCCAAATTCTTAGACAACTCATTAAACTTTTCAACGTTGTTCTTCATTTCTTCCATGGTCATGACATCCTTCTTTCGGAAGCTTTCAACTTCTTTGTTATAATTTTCTAGGATAGCCTCGAATTCAGAGCACCTGGTTGTAAGCAAAGACAGCAAAGCATTCACTCATCTTATAGCTTGCTCCTCAATTAAAACAAACAAACAAAACCCCCAAAATCAGTAAGTGAAGTGAATAATTAAGCCACTTGGAGGTTTTGTTAGTCTGTTAAAGAAAAGTGGGATATAAAATGCCTAGATTGAATAAATAAACAATGGACCTTTAACTTAACTCTGCAAAGCAGAGGGTGAGCAACCTGGCTGCCGAATTTGGCATCAGCTGAAGCTTCCGAACCGTCTTCAAAGGCAGCCCTATGTATAACGCATTGCAGTAATCTACTTGGCTCACTTTCCCCAATGGTAGGGCTACCAAGGCCCATCTTAATGGCTTGGGAAGGTTCAAATGGGAGGCGGCAGTTTCTGAGGCCACCTCCTCCTAAGTTAGTAACTTACCTTTTGATGAGACAGAGCTCCACGTGATCCCGTCTGTTCATCAGCTGATTCCTTGCGGTTTCAAAGATGACCTCAATCTCATCCGGCCAATGCAGAACAGTACTGTTCAGCTTTATATCATCACCTAGGAAAATGTTATACCTTAAATTAATCTGCACATCTGTTCTGTTGTGGCCATTCTTGCACTCCTTCGTATGTCATTTTGTGATGCTGCTGCACCAAAAAGCTAACTCAAATAAACTAAGTTGAAGGCTAACAAAATCTTTGACCAAGCTCTGGTTTTTAATGCAAGTATTTGTTGTTTATTTATTGTATTTCTATCCCACCTTCCTCTTTAAGGAGCTTGAGGTGGCGTATATGATTCTCTCCTCAATCAATCCCAACAAGAGCATTGTGAGGTACTGGCCCAAGGTCACCCAGTAAACTTCCTGGCAGAAGTGGAAAATTGAACTTTGGTCTTCCAGGTCCTAGACCAGCCCTCTACGTTACACCACACTGGCTCTCATTAAAATGGCAGATTGAAAGCACCCTATTAGAATAGGCATCCTCCTTTCTCGTGTTCATAGGTGTATGTATCACTTAAAAACAAATAAA
This sequence comes from Podarcis bocagei, assembly GCF_964188305.1. Lineage (NCBI taxonomy): Eukaryota > Metazoa > Chordata > Lepidosauria > Squamata > Lacertidae > Podarcis > Podarcis bocagei. The sequence continues at coordinate 42,702,193 of NC_138139.1, forward strand.
GGATTATTTTAAAAACATTGCTTCAGAATTATTGCTTTCACTCATGAGCAAATTTAACAAATGAATCAATTAAAGCTCATGCAATTAATCAACTAAGATTTGTTTAGCTGGGTGACAGTCCTAAGACCAGCCCTTAGCTTGGATTCTTCCTTTGTTGTATTTTTCTTTTCAAAAACGTACAAGGAAGATCAGCGTAGTCCATCAGGAATTCCAGTCTGTAGATAGCTTCCCTGATTTCACGACGCAACTTAAAGACAGTGACGTCACTGGATTTTTTCAAATAGGCCGTGGTGTCAACCAACTCCTCAGTGGTCATAGGGACATCACTGACTTTGTCTGCAATTATGCTGTACTGGTTGCAAATGCTACAGATGGAAGCAGAAGAGGGACATGTTAAACATCTATCACAACGAATGATTTTTTACGATATAGTGGTATATAAATATTTGCATAAACAAACAAATGTGTTAGGCAAAGTGACATACAAAACTGCGTTACATCAGCCAGAATTTCTTGCAGAAGAGGGAGAGAGAAAGAGAGAGAGAGTTGCATTAAAATCTGTATATTAAGAGAAATCTGTACTAAAATGCTGGTTCATTATCATAAGGACTTCTTTAATAATATAAAAAGGATCCACAATCTGTTGTGGCAATGTGAAGAACTGAACTTAAAAGGGGTGGGGGAGAGAGAAACTAAAATGAATAGATCCCCCCCCTCCCATCATGGTCATGTCCCATTTATTTGCACATACCTCTGGTTTACCTCCCTGTTTTCTTCCACTTGGAACTCAATCAGCCTGTCTTTCAGCTTCTGAGTCCGACAGCAAAGATCCTCATTCAGCTTTAATGCGTCGAGGCAGAACAAGGCCAGAGGGACTGTGACGTGCAGAGACGCAATTTCTTTTTTCAGTTTCGTCAAACCATCAATCTTCTACACATGGATGATATTGCCATGGTTATATGGTGGTGACAACAACAGTAACAACAATCACATTATCTTAGGCTATTTTGGACATGTTGAAAAAGAGAAAAGAGCAGTCTACAAAGGCGTTTCTTTCTTTCTTTTTCTTTCTTTCTTTCTTTCTTTCTTTCTTTCTTTCATTCTTTCAATTAGTTTTTATTAATGACTTTCTTGTGTAACAAACAAACAAAGTAAAGTACATACGGTGTCTTCACTTTCAATTTATAGTGTCTTTTTCACAATTCATTTACATTCAGTATGAGACACTGTTATCATATGCATTATGTGGTTGGGGAAAAGGAGAGAGGAGAGAGAGGGGGGAGAGAAATGAGGGGAAATTTGATCTTTCATTTTATTGCATAGTGTTTGTGTAGGACACTCCCACTGCATGTGTTGATTTGTCTCTATAATGGGACACCCTCTCCAACACAAGGGCATTAAGTGTCTATTGCACTATCTATGCATCTCGTAGATACCTTTCTCAGGTCCTTTAATACACTCATTCAGTCCATTGCAAAGAAACGCAATGGTGTTGCTTGTGCTCAAAAGCCATAAGCAAGGTTGTGCCTTTCCCCACAGGCCTGGCTTTCTGCACTCCTGATCTTGCTTGAAAGTGCTGATCCAGAAGTGCAGGTTGACCCCCTTGCAGAGTCATGCCCTTCAAATGAAAAGCTCTTCAGGATAAAGAAATTGCACTGGCTTACATTTGTAATTTAGCTTTTAGTTATGCTATAAGTCATTACCTCCACAAAATCATCCAGATCATGTCTTTTGCTTAAAAACTCAGTCACGTCATTTTCTGCATTGTTATTCAAGAGATCGCTGTACTTCTCGTACACCCTTAAGTATCTTAAACACAAGGGGGGGAAAGATAAAAGAAACATAAATTCTCCAGAACAGGATCAATGGTAATGAATATATGTTTTTTAATGTACTTTTATGCCATCATGGAATTCAAAGTGGCATAAATGTGGTTCCCAGGCAGTCACACATTCAGGCACTGACCAGACCCAGATCTGATTTGCTTCAGCAAAATGATGACCTCCTGTGCCTTCAGACCAGTATTTGCAGTATGAATAACTATATTTCATGATAATTTTCTCCCAAGTCATTTCCATTGTTGAGACAAAAAATGAAAGAACATAATGTCTGAGAAATCTACTATACATTTTGGAAAGTTGTTCAGGGTTTTCCCTGCTCAATATGCATTTGGATGCTTCTTAAGATATTTAGGCCAGATTTGGGTTCCCAAAATCAAGGAGCAGGTTTTCAACTATTTGATTGAGAAAACTACCAGCATATGCTTACTTTCGCGGACCAACAAGATTGTGATTAAATATCTCAGCAGTTTTGTTCACATATTCTGAAACCAATGATTCATCTGCTTGGACAGTACGAAGAATTAGGTCATCCCCTTTTAATTCTGGGAATAGTTTAACTTGTACCTAGAAAGAGGAAGCAGGAACCATAGTGAGCAGAAAGGGATAAACACTGTATGAATGCATCATAGAGAAAATGTTTGTTTCTTGACTTACAGGTTGCTATTGCTGTTGGTTTTTAAAAGTGAGCTATTTTACCCTGCCTAAAATTTGGGGAATTACACTATAGATTTTTGGCTCCTATAATATCCTAGAATTCATTTGATACGCTATTGTAAATGATTAAACAATAGCACAATCATATGAAAGCATTCTAGAAACTAAGATACAGTTGTTGTTGTTGTTGTTGTTGTTGTTGTTGTTGTTGTTGTTGTTGTTGTTGTTGTTATATATTTAGTTATACCCCGCCGTTTTCTCTGATGGGACTCAAGGTGACTTACAGGTAAAAACAAGAATTGCTAAAAACATAGAAAAAACCATCATTTAAAAACAAACATTGGTAAAATTAAAACAGTATACATATATAAAAACTGTTTAAAACATACAAATAATTACAATAAAAGCAGCACAGCACCCGGCCTTTCATTAATAGCAGTCAGTTCCCAAAAGCCTGTGGTTCACACATAATGCTTAGCTGTAGTAAACTATAGTACTGAGCTATAGTAAACATTAACCAACCATGGCTTATGAGCGTGGTTTGTTCATGAATAAAAAAACCATGGCTAAGGTGCTGGGCCAAATTCAAATGGTCAAATTAAAGCATGGCTTAGCATTACATGCACCTACGCCACTGTTTTCAATTAGGATTTGCATGAGATTGCAGCTGAAGTCTGTAATCCTATGTACCATACCTTTACCTGGGAGAAAGTCCTACTGAACATAATATAGCTTACTTCTGAGCAAACATGGACATGATTTTGATCTTAATTTTACTTTTACATACCTTTGGAAGACCCTCAGAATTTTTCAGAACTTCCATGAAGCAGTGATACAGTAAATCCCAACAAGCTTCCACATCTGGCTCAAATATAATATCAGGCTCCTGCACTTCCAGTTTGATGACCAACATTTGTGGTATGAAGAATTGCATTTCATGATACGTTTCTCCAAAGTCATTTCCACCCTCAAGACAGAGAATGAAAGCATGTTACATCTAGAGACTCTTCTTCTGCTATATATTTGGAAAGTTGTCTGTCTGTCTTTCTGTCTGTCTGTCTGTCTGTCTGCCTGCCTGCCTGCCTGCCTGCCTGTCCATCTGTTCCCTATGCATGCAGACACCTCTGAAGATATTATCACCCAATATGAAAACCCATCCTTCCAGAGAAGGATATATTTGGATACCATCAGATGCCATTCTGAATCAAGATGATGGATTGAACCTTTCCAAACTAGACGAAAGTTAACCAAATTTGGCAGGATTGTATATTATTATTCATCCAACAGCAATAGAACGAAAATACTAGGGCTGTCCAATGGAGTCTGGCGAAGCCTAAAACTTGAAGCAAATTGGGTCAATCCAAACAGAACCAGACCAGCCAATCCAGGGCTGTCAATATAGGTGATGGGGGTGGGGAGGCAAGGTTAGAAGGAAAGGCAGGAAGCCTCTACTGAGAGCAACCTGAGGCTCTTTGCAAGAGGGCTTTCAAACAGCCCTGTACTGAAATTTGGTTTAACCAACCTGTTCCAAACAGGGGAACATGCACACAGCCCAATTGAGCAGAACTAAACTCTCAGCTCACCAGCTAGTGTGTGGAGGGTTCAGTACTGCTCTCTGCTGTGTGGCTGGCTGGGGGAGAAGGAGGTGTATTATCTTCTTCCCTATCCCCTCTCCCAAACGTACATTTAATTAGGGTTTTAAATGTAATTTGTTGTTTTTAATCAGGGTTTCATTTGACTGGAGGTGAGGGATTTCTGGGGATGGACTTTTACTTGAGGTCTTCTATACTTTTTGTCTGTCATCTATGTTTCCAGTTGATACTTCGTTATGACACCTTGACTACCATCTGATGGAATAGCAGCATTTGCTCTTTTTTAATCATTCTGTTATTTCATCACCTGCTGAAAATGCTTTTGTTTTCACCAAGTATTTTTAGAGAATTAATTTGATTCAGTGTTGGTCACTTCTTCTCTATTTTATGGTTTTTTAGTTGTATGATATTCCAGCTATTTTACTGTACAGCAATTTGATGTTTATGAGTTGTCAGTTTATTTTAAAATCTTATAATGCAATACAGTCGTACCTTGGATCTCAAACGCCTTGACTCGCGAACAAATCAGCTCCCGAACAATTGAACCCCGGCAGTGAATGTTCCGCTTTTTGAATGATTTCCGGAAGCTGAAATTCTGGCACAGTTTCCCCAGCTTCCAATTGGCTGCAGGAGCTTCCTACAGCCAATCAGAAGCCGTGCTTTGGTTTCCGAATGTTTTGGAAGTCAAACGGACTTCCGGAATGGATTCTGTTCGACTTCCAAGGTATGACTGTACAACTACAATAAATGCATAATATAAGATCAAGCTGTATGAATGTCTACAAAGCACTGAAAGTCCAGGTGACACGGTCAACCCTGCATACCTTATGTATCCTAAAGAAGGAAAGGAGATCCGCTAATGAATTAATGACCATCTCCCGTAGCTGTAAAGACATGAGGACGGCTACCGAAGCAAAATATTCTTCTATCAGTTGAGAAGAATCAAAGTCATTCTGGGGAGCAAGATGCAGCCAGTTTTGCTTCTGTTCAATGAACAGTTCTGCACATGTTGGAATCCACCTGTAATGTGTAAGTTATCCTATCAGCATATGTCAAGATTGTTTTAAAACGATGAGTTGTAAAACAGCCTTCACCAACCTGGTGCCCTCCATATGTTTTGGGCTGCAGCTGATGGGAGACATAGTCCAAAATATTTGGAGGGCACAAGCTTGGTGGATGCTTCTTTCCCCACCAAGCTCCTCCATTTGGCCCATGACTCGGGCAAGTCACGCCCACATGCCCTAACCCTGATGTCAGATGGTCAGGTAAAGACAGAGCTTGGCCCAAAGGGGCTTGGAAAATCCCCTTGCAGAGCACTGGCCAAGTGCCCAATGAGCAGCTGGTTGTTGGGCACTTGAGAAGTGATGCACGATGCACTTTGCAAACACTGTGTGGGGTGGGAAGAACGATTGGGTCTGTCAAGCCAAAAAAAGTTCCCCACCCTTGCTTGATTGCCAGTAGCATTAATTCATGCTGCTCAGGGCATTTTCTCTAAAGCCTCTGAAATGTGGTGGACTCCTGCAGGATTTACTATGACCAAAGACAGAAATGAATGGCTTTAAAAGCGAGGTTTTAGAACATCACACAGTTATTCTGTTCACACACATCTCTGTGAACTTAAGAAAAAGTAGGCGGAACAACAGAAGTTACTTTTATCTTTCTAACAGCAGGTTGTTTTGGGTCATTTCTATGAATAAAGCAATGTCATAATCATCATTCACATAAAGCAGAAGTGGGGAACTTCTGGCTCTCCAGCTGTTGCTGGACTCCAACTCCTATCAGCCCCTAGCCAGCATGGTCAACCATCAGGGATTTTGGGAGCTGTAGTGCAACACCAGCTAGAAAGTCATAGGTTTTCCAAAAGCACTCTGACCTGTTCTCAAGAATATCATGAGCTTCTTGACAATGTTTTCGGACCAAGTCTTCAAATTCGCTGGGCAGTAGTGGCAAATCACCCTCGAGGATTTCCTGGGTACGAACAAACCTCAGGTTACAAAACCTAAGGGAGGGAAGGGAAAAAAAATGCATGGCTGTGATGAACTTGACATAATGATGTGGAATAAGGATTAAATGCAATCATACCTTCCCGGTCTACGGAACATAGGAAGCTACCTTATAACAAGGCAGTTCACTGGTCTGTTTAGCTCAGTACTGTCTACATTGACTGGGGGCAGCTCTCCAGCCCTACCTGGGACCTTCTCCAAGCAAGACAGTTGCTCTGCTAATGATCTACAGTCCCTCCTTTAGGGACACTGAAAGCTGCCTGATGCTAACTCAGACCACTGGTCCATCAAAATCAGTATTATCTACTATGGCTGCAAGCAGCTCTCCAGGGTTTCAGGCAGGTGTGTCTCCCAGCCATACTTGGAGATGTTGGGATTGAACCTGGGATACCTACTTCATGCAAAACAGATGCTCTGCCATTGAGCAACAGCCCTTGTACTGGAACCAGCATAGCACTGAATGCAATTTCCTACTGTATACAGCACAAGGGGTCCTCTGGGATTGCTCCTGTAAGCCACCAGAAATATTTCTGGACTGATCTATACTCACAGCTGAGGGAAGGGCAGTTGGCTCCATAGCCAATATTGTTCAGTAATATAAGGTGATTGTGAGCAAGAAGATACTGTACTCCACACAATCTCATCAATCTATGGCCAGTTAAGAGTTTGCATAGAAAGCAAATAGAAACTTATTACTTAAAAATAAGTTAGGGGATATTTATAAGCCAGGCGACTTACTCTGAGAACCAGAGGCGTTGCAAAGTAAGCATCATAGGATTCACTGTGAAGAGGTGACCTTCGTTCCAGCTTCTCACTTCTTGGTAGATTGTGTGCCATGGAACTGGTGCACGAATCACTCTTCGAGGAAAAGGCAATGGAATGTTGTATATAAAGAGTCTTTTCCTCTCCTCTGGATCCATCAAGATGTAATCAACTAGGGTAAAACCACACAAAGCATGGGAAGAAGAAGGAAACTCCGTTTGGATGCAGTTTGGAAGCAATGGTTAAGTGTGTGCAGCACGTGCAGAAGGCACACTAGGCCATACAAAGAATCCTAGGAACTGTAGTTTTTAAAGGTGCTGAGAACTGTAGTTCTGATTATGCTAGAGACTCTGTGTCTAATAAATCAAATGTGATTACAGTTTGTTATTTTATACTCACACCGAAAAAGTGCCACCTAGGCAGCTTCCACAATCTACCTAAAGACAGGACCAGTCCTAGAAACCAGGTTGCAGAATTCCGGTGTTCAGCTTGCAGACCTCGTGACAATAAAAATTCAAGAATCACTGCCCATGCCAAACCACACTTTTCTCTTACCAATGTCTTTCATGAGCCAAATATGATAATCATTCTGAATCTCTTCGGTTAATTCTTTCAGTAACGTCTCCAGCATTGGGTTGGCGAGAAAATGACTTGGGATATGCTTTAAAATGCTATCCATCACTTCTTTGTTCTGTGGTGCCAGCATATCTTTCCGGATGCCTTTATGGATGTAGTAACAGTATCGCTAGAAAGTAAATACATATATATGTACAGATTTATTGCATTGAGTATAACAGGGAAAATAGGATCAGCAACATCTGGAGGGCCAAAGGTTCTGCACACCTGCACACCACTTAGGCTGGCTTCTGGCTCTCTCTGACCAGAGAGGCTGAAAAGGCTTCTTGTTTGGCATGAAACTTTCCCTGGGTAACGGTAGATATTCCTGGTGTCTTTCTTCTGCTTCACTGTAACTCCTGGCTTGGCTTCTGTCCCAACTTGATGACTGCCCAACATCTCAGCCCTGAGTATCTCCTGCCTACTGTTTGCTTACCATATTGCCCCCAATCTTCTGTTATAACCAGAAACCTGCAGAGTTTTAATTCAGGTTTAGTTCCTGTTCAGGTTCACATTGGTTCATTTTGCTTCAAAGAAGGAAGTACAGTGGTACCTCGGGTTAAGTACTTAATTCATTCCGGAGGTCCGTTCTTAACCTGAAACTGTTCTTAACCTGAAGCACCACTTTAGCTAATGGGGCCTCCCACTGCCGCCACGTCACCGCTGTGCGATATCTGTTCTCATCCTGAAGCAAAGTTCTTAACCCGAGGTACTATTTCTGGGTAGTGGAGTCTGTAACCTGAAGCGTATGTAACCTGAAGCGTATGTAACCCAAGGTACCACTGTAAATAAAAAGCTGCAGATAAAAGCAGGATGAATTCTGGATAAACTAGTCATCTGGAGGGGACCTGTGTTTCCCTGTGTTTCAGGAAACAGCTCCCTTACCTGCAGATCACTCTCTGTGGGTAGAGTTTTTCCTTTACTTATTTCCTCCTCATGCCTGAGCATCACAACAAGCTGCTCTTCTGGAGTTAGAGGCTGGTTGTCAGAATAACAGAGAACTCCTGTTTCAGATTTCTGCCTATCCGGTGTCAGTAGCAAATCAAAACTGTGTGCTTCCTCTGTTGCCATCACCCTGGAACTAAAAGCCGCCAGCTGAGTTGGCTAAGTAACCAGAAATGACATTTTGGACAACGCCAATCCCTACTATACATTTAGCATCCCCAAATGTTCAATATGTCTCAAGCTTTCTTCTAGTCCCCTTAGCCTGGCCTCCCCCAGCCTGGTGCCCTCCAGGTGCTTTGAACTACTACAGTGGTGCCTCGCAAGACGGAAAGAATCCGTTCTGTGATTCTCTTGGTCTAGCGGTTTTTTTCATCTTGCGAAGCAAGCCCATTGAAGGATTAGCGGATTAGCACTATTAGAGGCTTTTAGAGGCTTATCTGCTGATCGGATCAGCTGATAAGCGGCTTAGCGGCTTAGAAAAAAGGGGGGGGGAACCAGCAGGAACTCGCAAGACATTGTCGTCTTGCGAAGCAAGCCCATAGGAAATTCGTTTTGCGAAGCACCTCCAAAACGGAAAACTCTTTCGTCTAGTGAGTTTTCCGTCTTGCGAGGCATTCGTCTTGCGGGGCACCACTGTACTCTCATCAGCCCCAGCTAGTTTGGCCAATACTCAGGGATGATAGAAGTTGTAGTCCAAAACATCTGGAGGACTGATGACCAAAAGCATATCGTTAGGGAAACAAATTCAGCTAGAACAAATTCTAAATAGATAGAAATACTTGTATCTTATTTATTTATTTATTTAATCTCAAGTTGGCATATACAGAGCTTTTCTACATAGACTCTATCAGCAAAATTAACTCAACAGAAACTCTCATGTTGCACAACTTTTGTGCAAAGTGCAATAAAAAAGTAACATAATACATCAGGAAAATGAGAAGGGTGGGGAGATGTATTTAAGCTTTCCTTTCTGCTCACATTATTTTATTTAATGGAAAAAAGGAACTCCTATAAAAACTGAAATTAAGATTTACAACCAGGCAAACTAAAATATTAAATGGTTAAAGGATTAAGTGGGTTTGGAATTTGGATATTCAAAGTCATAGAATAGTGACAGAGTACATGTTCTGCATGCAAAGGATACCATTGTTCTCAAGTTTATAAGTTTATTGTTCTAGCCAAAGGCAGTGACAAACTTACTTTAGACAATAGTATGAATAATATAATACAGAACAAACATCCATAAAATTAAAAAAGGCTTTGCCAAGTTCCTGAGCATTAAAACACAATTTCCATTGTGCACCTCTGACAGCTCCAATTCTAGTATTTTTTTTCTTTTAAAAATCCAATTTTTTATTGGATAATGTAGGAGAGAGAAGTTACCAGAGACACCAACAAACTCAAATCCAGCTTGATTTCAGATTAAACCACCAAATCACCACAACAATGTACAGCAATTTTATCTAACTCATTTTCCCTTATTTTTTTTGCAGTCAGTGCATAGAGGTGACCTCTTGCATCTCTATCTAAGGAACAGTTAAAGAGATAATGAGTTATGTCTTCCACCTATCCACAAAGGATATCAGGTTAACTGTATGGCTGGGGGAAAATTCTGTTTGAAATTCTGGATAGCCAGTATTACTACTACTACTACTACTACTACTAATAATAATAATAATAATAATAATAATAATAATAATAATAAACTGCCCTTCATCAAAAGATCAAAAGACACAAATAAATAGTTAAAACAAAAACAACAAAACAATAACTTCCTCCCTTTCTACAAACACATTTAAAAGACTGAAGAATATTAATCAGCCATGATCATGGGCAGGGAGAATTTCACAGCACAAGGGCCAGATTCCCTTCTGTGCAACCTTCTGGGGGCCACATGCCAGTGGTGGGTGAGACTAGAGGCAAAAGTGGATGGAACAAGAAATATAAGTTGGCAAGTATCCTTACAGACTCATGCGCCCCTCTCTATCCTCCATCCAGAAAGAGACATTGAGTTCAAGGATGCATTCCAGGAAGGCAAATAACATTCATGCAAAGCAGAGCTAGTGAGGGGGGTATGGCCTGGGAAGAAAGGGTGTGGCTTGGAGGAGGTATGACCTGGAGGGAGTCCCAAGGGCCATAGAGTCCAGGAAGGCTCCCAAGCCTGAGGCTCCCTATCCCTATCATACAGGTATTGGATTAAAGGGCAGTGGAAGGACACTGCAGCACATAAGACGGAAACACTGAATTGCTGCATGGCTGTGAAAAGCACGGAGAAGCCAACATTAGAGTCTCGTATGACAGCAGTTGGAAAATGGCCCCAAACAGCTCAAATATAAAACATTATCTTGCCACTATATGCGGGATGTGAGCCACTTTCCCCAGATTAAATTAGACCTAAGCAACAACCAACCAGCAAGTAATGAAGACATAATTACTGCTTGGAACTTGCAAGTCTTAATGATAGCCTTTGATGTATTTCAAAAGTGAGCACTTTGATAGACTGAATGCTAATATTGTAAGCAAGTGCCCAAACATGGATGTGTGCAGCTATCTGCTGCTGCCTGTGTGCATAAATCTGTGTGCTTGAAAATAATTTAAAAGCTAGCAAACAAAAGAACCCATAAGGAACAATAGAGGGGAGAAGAATTTCCCGTTTTCAAATGTAGTCTTATGGGGCCTGAACCAACCCTGTGTAAGGTCTATGGGTAATATTTAACTACATTTTTCTCAAAGCAGACCCACTGAAATTAATGAACATGGCTAGATTTGGCCCATTAATTTTAATGAGTCCACTTTAAGAAAACTTAGTTGAATACCACCCTGTGCAACCTACAAATCCAGATCTTTTGCTGTGCGGGAGGCCTCTATCACAATCTCTACTCTACATTTAGCTCTGTGCTGGAAATATTCTGTCCTGTGGAGAGCCCTTTGCTCCCCATTTGTTAGATTTGTTCTGAGATGCTAGACTGGCCAGCGGGCTGGTCAAGATCTGAGCACTTTAGGAGGAACCATTATATCGATAAAGGACATTTGAAGCACATTATCGATGTCAAAGAATTTGGGGCACTGTAGTTGGTTAAGGGTTGCTGGAAATTGTTGCTCTGAGGGGTAAACTGGAGTGCCCAGAATTCTCTGATCTGAGGGAAAGAATGTGCTTTTAATGTGCATTAAAGTTGCAGTGTCTATGCAGTCCGGAATTATTTTCTTCCCTTGCTTCTCGGTTTTTCATTGCTGTGTGCTCTTAGCTGCCTGAGATAAAGAGCTAGTTTCTGGTATGTGTTACCTGGGTGAGAGAAGGAACTGGAAGAAATATGTGAACATCACACATGAGCCAAGTTAACCCATCATGAGAACACCAAGTTTTCTGGCTTATCATGGTATACTGGGAGCAAGCACCATGCACACATACTGCTCAGTTGTTCTGATGATCCTCTTCCCCAGTGTGAATGGCAGAAACAATCCAGGAAGTCAGCCCGGCAAAGTCATTTTGCTGCCAGACAAAGAGGATCCTCCCCCAGCCTCCCCTCAGTGGTGGATTTGGGGTCTCAAATTTCAACAGTGCTCTGTGCAGTGCTAATGTTTGGCACATGCCTACGTCCCCCGTTTTTCACCTCTCATTCTACATCATAGTTGCGGTGCCTCTAAGGCTCTGCACCCAGTGCAACCGAACCGGTTGTGCTCCCCTAAATCCGCCTCTCCTCCCTCACTGGCATAGCTGTCAACTTTCAGATTTGAAAATAAGGGATCAGCAGCCTCACCTGTCCTGGGGACAGTCTACGGAATATCTAACAATCCGGGATAACAGCGGGAAGCAGCGGGAAACGGTGCTGGAATAACGGAATGTCCCGCAAAAAAAGGGATGGTTGACAGCTATGCTCACTGGCAGCTGAATCTTCATTCAGTACTAGTGATAAGATCATCTCTTTCCCTGTACCTGGAAAGCATCAGGGTAGCTTAAGGCAAGGAGTCGCTTGAAAGCTTATGGAACAACAACTATCACCCAAGTCCCTAAGTATCCGTCAGATAAATGCACAGCTTATAAACTATACAATACCTGTCATAGTCATCAGCAACATTTCCTGATGAAAGTTTCTTCTTCTTCTCAGAGGGAGCAAATTCTTTTGGAGCTGTATGACTTGGTCAAGGGGAAAAAAACACTAGTCAAAACAGGAAAAGACTAGGCTAGATTTGGGGACTCTTGAGCTTTGCAAATTCTACCTGATCTGCACCTCCCAAACTTATGTGTTGATTTGAACTGAAGTTACCAGCTTTTGTACTTCCTTTTGTACTTACATTGCAGCAAATGCTAGAACAGTTCAAAAGACATAAAATTTTAATCTGCTAATTTTAATGTGGCTTTTTAAGAATTGCTTAGTGGGGAACAAAACAGACATATGTACATAAGGAAAAGGGGACCAAACTGGAAATATACAAAACAGAGCCAAAATATGCATGTGTCTGTTTATTAAACATAGGACTATCCATTTGCTTTTAAAGCAGGCTGGTGAGTCTGTTTTTTATAACAGAAGAGGCACATAGGGGAGTGAAGCAAACTCATATGCTCCCCTTCCTAACCTTGTTCTGATACCAGCCTAGTAGTGGCTGGTACCCCTTGGGATTGGTAGGGTGGAAGGCAAGGAGGCCACCAGTAGGTAGTGTCAGAGCTGATATCAGGTAGAGCCATTCCCTAGATCAGTTTTAAGTAACAAGGCAGGCAGGTGGAGGGGGGAGGCTGAGAGTAGACTGAGGCTGGTGGAGAAGTGCCCCATTCACCCTAATGGACAAGCATCCACTAAAATGAGACAGGCGTTTGTGTGCTAAAAGCAGCTAAAGATGGTCAGCAGGTTTCACGGCACACAGAAAGGTACTACTTGCTCAGCAGGGAAATACAGGAGCTTCTATTATACCTGCAATTCCCCACACCACTAGGAAATAGCAGCTGGGGGTGGCGCAATTTAGGTGAAGAAAATGGCATAGAGGAAAGGGGTAAAAAGCCTCAATCACTGGAACTTTCCAGATCAAATGCAAGTAGCCCTTGCTGTCATTCACTTCTTCCTCTCACTTGACAGATAGCGCAGATGCATTTAGTGTTTTTATTTTTAAAATAATGGGGGAAATAAGCATGCGACTCCCAGCATAACAAGCTGTTTGGCTGACAGCAATCTCCAAATTACTTTCATGTCAAAGAATGTTTGCAGACCTTGCAATTGCTAGAAGAGAGTCACAGAATATCAGCAGCCATTGGTAAGAGAAGGAAGATGTCCCTTTTATTTCTGTTACCCACCACACCACCCAGGCCCATCAGTACCCAGCACCCTTGGACACCTGCCTGGATCGTAACAGGGCATAAACCAGCCTGGGCTCCCTGACTCAAAAGTCTGAGCTGCAGTTTTAAATTTCTCAGAATGATTAGGGCACTCTGGGAAACTTAAATTGCTTACTCATAGGTGCTTGGCTACTGAAGCCAAGAAAATTGCACAGCCGAAGGCTCATCAAGGTGGGAAGGGGCATGGAAAACATAAGAAGAGCCGCACTGGATCAGGCCAATGGCCCATCAAGTCCAGCATCTTGTTCTCATAGTGGCCAACCAGATGTTTATGGGAAGCCTGTAAGAAGGATCTGAGTGCACCAGTGTTCCCCAAACACATTGGAGCACTTTGCTAAGGGAATGCTTAGACATAGATTTCTCCCTCATGGCACCCCGATAGCTGGGCGTGCAAAGCACTGCTAGCACCAGTGCTGTAGTGGAACAGCAACACAGCAGAGTGCAGTGCCCAGTGGCCACACTTTTTTTTCAAAGCAGGAGTAGTGATGCCATCTACTGTGGTAGAGTTTTGCTACATACACACCATACATTTAAAGTGTATTTAAAGCACATTATCCACCCCAAATCATCCTGGGAACAGTAGCTTAAGAGTGCTGGGAGCTGTAGCTCTGTGAGGGGTAAACTACAGTTCCCAGAATTCTTTGAGAGGGGGATATGGTTTAAATACAGTATATGGTGCATAGGCAGCCTTTGGCAGTGTTTGTGGAATGCTCTTCGCAGAGAAGCTTGCCTGGCACCCTCAGTACATATCATTAGGCACCAGGCAAAAATGTTTCTCTTCAACCAGGTGTTCAGCTGATTAACATCCTAAGGGTTTTTAAATGTGTTTGTGGGAGGGAGGTTATCAGTTTTTGTATGTATTTTGGATTTTCATTTTATATTTTTCTGTTGTGAACCACCCTGAGATCTTCAGATGAAGGGTGATATACAAATTTAATAAGTAATAATAATAATTGTAAGCTTGAGGGAAGAACAAAGGCTGGGCCAACACATACAGAGCTTGCCAGACAAAAAGACAGGAAGATAAACATGCATTTGACAAGAGACACAAGCCTGTTTTCAAACACATAGGATACGTGGAGAATGTCTTGTGGTCCCAGTTGGCTTTCTTGCCTTTAAAGGTGAAACTATCTTACGCAGATCTTTCATCTTCAAGTTCTGTGCAGTGAGGGTGTAATTATTGGCAATGGAGTTGCTGGGGCTCCGGAAATGACGCTGCTCTTTAAAGGGAGCTGCCAAAGTCCAGGATGCTCTTTGCATCAGAGAAGGGTAAAAGCTGCTATTTTGGATCATCTGAAATGGAGTGGGATGGGGAGAAAAAATAACAGTTTATATTCTGTTGCGCTAGCCGGCAATTTCTTTAACTGATATAAGGTAATGACAGTGGAGGCTGGTGCCCATTGGGACTGGGTAGGGCAGAGTCGGGAAGGGGGTGCCATATCAAATGGCTGCTTGAGCTAGAGTCAACGGTAGATGAAGCCAACTATTTCTGGTTTTGCCCCTATTATCTTCCCTGCTGAATTGTACAAGAGCACCACTGAGACAATGAGACTGACAATCAGTGCTACTCGCTGGACTAGTTGTAAATAAAAAGGTAGGCAGGTACAGGCACGGACTTAGGTAATATGGCAACCTGAGCAAGGACAAAATTTGGTGCCCCCTATTGTGGTTATTAATATTGCACATTCAGAAGCAATAGAATGAATAAAAACTGAAATAAAAATTGTCCAGTCCAAAAATATGGTTCAAAAGCTTTACTAACAGAAATTGCTTCAAAACAAACATGAAACAAATAATGTTACATCCAGATAATCACATAATATCATGTGCTGATTCCTGCACAGGTAGAACATCTTAGAAATATGAAATAACTTCATTCAGAGCTGAAATCAAAGCTCTGTCTCTCCAACACAGTCTCCATTAACTTGAGGCTATGTTCCTAGAGAGAACCATTTGCACATCCTTTCTTCTCTAGTGCCTCAGAACAAACACCTAACTCACACACCCAAAATGGACACATGAATATCTCATGCGATCCAACTTAAACACCTTGTGGGAGCTAGCAGAGATACATTCTCAGTTAATCAGCACCTGTCAAGCTCTCTAAGAGCTTTTGTTTTAGCTCAATGGAACTTTCCAAACCATGCTATGTTTTTAGCAGTACACATACAGACATATACAGAGTTATTTTCCATTTCAGTGCACATTTAAACAATTATACTTAACACCCCCTAAATATTTCTTATTTTCACAATAATTCCTTTTGGTACAGTTCCTTTTCAGATCTTTTCAGTACGTAACCATATAAATATATGTTTATTATTGCTTTTGTTATTTTGCGCCCCCTTGGTTCAGCACCCTGTGGAGGGAACCGCCTGTGCCGCCTTAAATCTGGTGTGGCAGGTGGGGATTGGCTGAGAACATATTGAGCTTGGTGGGGCAGTGCCTCATCTGCCCTACAGGACTAGCTTCCATTGGACACTTCCAGTATCACAGACCAGTGAAAGGGCAATGTTGAGAGTGGGAAGGAGGGTGCCCACTGTATGCATTTTGCCCAAGCTCCTCTGCACCCAGTACCGCATGTAACAAACCCAGTGCACAGATTGGGTACAGCTCACACATTATTAGGCCAGTGGATTCTACAAATACACATCAGTTATTATATATTATGGCCAAAGTTTGTAAGACAGGTCAGAGGGCAGCCAGCAAAATCACAATGCCCCACTGTGGAATGGCTTGTCTATGCTTGCCCAGACTTTAGCCCACAAGTCAGGCAGGCACACACAAAACCATTGCAAAGAGGCATCCAAGAGAAACTTCTTCCCTTCCTCTCTTTACTATGACTCGACCATGCTTATTAGAAGAAGCATTCCTAGTCCCAGTAGTTCATCTGCTATCTGGGTTGATGTTACTCTGGCTCCAGTGCACTCCCACCACCACTGTTTGAATCCATGTACATACGACGTTATTCACAATGCAGAACTATTCTATTATTTCTTGTGAAATGTAACTGTTCGATGCACATCCTCATAAAGCACATTTCATTTGGAACCAATTACTTGTAGCCGTGCTTTATGAAGAACAACGAAACCATGCTTTATTAAGAATATTTCTTCTGTAGGATCTGGAACCCTGACTCGCAACACAAAGAACCTGCCTTCCCAGAGTACCACTCATCTCCCATAAGCAGTGCCTGATGGTGCTTTAATAGATGTAACCCAGTGGGCAGTATAAGAAGTATACATACCTGATACAGTTCAGAGGGGTCTTCTGCAGCCAAACCTGGCAAAGGTGGCAACTCTGGTATTTGTTTGGCATGGCTCATATTATAGATGGAATCATTCTGTTCCTAGGAATCATTAAAAAGGAAAAAAAGTAATGTGTTAAGAAAGCCTATAGGACTAGACGGATATACAAAGCCCATCTAGATACAGTGGTAGATGGGGACCATTGGGATTGATAAGCAGAAGGCAGGGAAGCCAACAGTAAGTAGGTGAAACCAGGGCTAATGATAGGCTCAGCAAGACCCAATGACAGAGCCAACAAATTCTAGTTTTGCCCTCCATCCTCCTCCTTCCCGAGTTCTACAGGGGGCAATGCTGAGACTAAAGAGGGGGGAGCCAACAGTCAGAACTACTCTTTTGGAAATGGAGTGGGGTGGAGAAGGAAAATAGCAGTTGTGCGAGCCGGCAATATCCTCGACTGAAATAAGTGGAGGTTGGTGGCCATTGAAGTTGGTAGAGCAGAAGTCATAGAGGTCAAATGTAGGAGGCTGGTTGAGCTACAGCCAATGATAGATAGAGCCAACTAATTCTGGTTTTGTCTCTATTCTCCTCCCTTCTGAATTCTACAAGAGCAACACTGAGACGAAGGGCAAAGAGGCTGACAGTCAGAGCCACCTTCTGGAGTGATTTTAAGAAAAAAGGCAGGCAGGTGGAAGCTAGCTGAGGGCAGATGGAGGTTGGCTGGGCAATGCCCCATTTGCCCTAATGGACCAGTCTCCACTGTCCAGATGCAGGCATAAGCCTTTTTTGTACTGCTGCCTAGGAGTTGTGTATGACACATCAGTATCAAAACACCAGTGAAATCCTGAATTATGTATATATCATAATTGAACGGTGGACATAATTAAACACAAAAGACAAGCGGGGCTCTGCTAGGAGCGCAATGGAAGGCCGACAATACCATCTCTCCAGCTCACACGAGGTAGTTAAGAGGCTGAGATGGGAGTAATCAGCCTCCCAGGGTTCTTCCCGGTGGAAGGGAAGATGCAGTCTCATCCGCAGCTGCCCACAAACCACCCCCAAGTTTGAAAAGAAGGAGGGAGGGCACTGGATGGAAAGCCCTTGAGCGAGCTCGGGTCTCCTGGACGCTGTCTATATGAGCACTCCAAGTTCCATTTCTTAAGATAAAAGATTGGATATAAGATTTATGGACATGCTTCGAGCGAAGAAAGGGTATTTTATCTGCTAATTAAGCCAGCCACTGAGATGCCAAGAGTGACGGATTGGAAGAAAGATAACATCAAAGAATAACATCTAAGCCGGTATGTTGAAACGGAACGGAAAGGAGGGGGGATAAAACTTTTTCTTTTCCTGCTACGATACTACCTAACAACTGCCCCCCCCCCAGAAGATCCATCTATACTACTTATAGCAAGTGAGATCAGAAAATATAAACTGTGTGGAAATAATAATATTAATTAAAGCCTTTGTTTTTCGAAATATTTGGAAGAAGATAAAAGACTCTGTTGTGACGCACTATTTAATCGGGATCCGCCATTATGAGACAGACTGTGTTGCAGAGATTAATAGTCATAGGAGGAGGTGAGCCCTTACTTTGTTATTACATCTATATCTCAATTTCGATTTGGCAAACCTCCTCTGGAAAGACTAATGTTTGGAGCAACCTGTCTGAGAAAATTAATGAGCAAACACCTAGATTATATTTCATCAGAACTGAGAAAAGATGGCGTCTGCCACCCGAGAAGGACTTTTGGATGGATTCGGCATAAATACCAGCGTGTGAAGATATACTGCAAATAAAAGATTTACCAGCTGCAAAAATAATAATAATAGGGAGAGTCATACAAAGTTCACACAGAAGCATAATATTGCTCATTTCAGCTCACCTGTGGAAACAACTCAGAGGCTATGAAAGAAGAAGGATAATAACAAGAAGATTTAAAGAAGGGACTAGTGGACACTTAAAGCAGTAGAAATATGAGGTGATTGGACCCCACTGAACTTGAAGCATGGGAACCCCCAACAAAAAATTATAATTTGGCAAAATATTTGGACTTTATGATATGTATTTGCATAATTTGGAATATTTAATGTGATTTGATTGGATTGTTAAAATGGAAAACTTAATAAAAATTATTATTTTAAAAAAAATAAACACAAAAGACAAGCTGCTTGTGGTGCTCATATTTTTCAATTTGAACAGTACTAATTGGTATTCTAAAAAAGCTCTGTGTGCGATTGTCGTCTTCTTCACACATACTCAGGTAAAATTCTTACCAAGGTTATAAAAAACCATCCCGGCTCTATCACTTCAGACTGCAGAAGTGGGCTCTTATAATTGAATGTTTATTCACACATTTGTAAAAAGGAAGCTCTTTGCATGGGGGGGGGGATGACGCCTGAGGGATCAGACCAAAGGCCCATCTTCCTGGAAGCTCTCAAGCTGGGCATGAATGCAACTGCCTTCCTTAGCTGCTTTTCTGTAGCAACTGACATTTCAAGATACACTGCCTCTGATGAAGCTTCCTGAGAATATAGAGGTTCTGTTTAATTATTACAGCCACTGACAGTTCTCCATAAACTTGTCTAATCCCATTTTAAATCCATCTAATCAGCAGCCATCCACACATCCTGGGGCTGTTAATTATCCACAAATTAATTATGTGCTCTGTGAAGAAGTATTTTCTTCTTTCCTGTGTTGATTCTACTGCTCATCAAATTTACCAAGTCACCACAAGTTCAATATGACAGGAGCCCTGTTTAGGGAAGCTTTTAATATCTTAAGGATTTTAATATTTTGTTGGAAGCTGCCCAGAGTGGCTGAGGAAACCAGCCAGATGGGTGGGGTATAAACAATAAAGTATTATTATTATTATTATTATTATTATTATTATTATTATTATTATTATTATTTGGGGACTACAGTTCCCATCAGTCCAATGGCCATGCTGGCTGCAGCTGATCATAGTTCCAAGCATCTGGAGGTTGGGAAAGGCTACAACAAGAAACCAATGTGATTTATATATTCCATCTTTCATCCATCATGGAACTCAAGGAAGGTTACATTTAAGAAATTTATTCATTCAGTTTCTAAACCACTCTACACCAGCTGTGCTACCAGTTCAGTTTACAGCACCAACATCAGAATGATAAAAACACTAAAAAGCAACCCAAAAATATAAAACCAGCTTAAAGAGAAACCATATGAATGGATGGTCTGAAATCCAAGGCAGCAGCATCACGTTCATTCAGACCACTCCCTGGGTCCATGCCCTGATGTGCTAGTTTCCAGTGGGGAGGACTATTATTACTACTTTTATTAAGGATGTGCATGTGATCATCTGAGACCCCACTGGAAATCTAAAACAGTGCAATCCATATGCACATGGAAAGCTGTCTTATATTTTGCCCAGTACTGTCTACCCTTAGGAAGAACTTCTTGACAGTATACAACCTGCCCAGAAGTGGAGTACACTGCCTAGCAAGGGGTGGACTCTCCTTCATTAGGTAGAGTCTGGATGGCTACCTCCATTAGCAATGGTTGGTCTAGATGGCCGCTGAGGTTCCTTCCACCTCTGTGATTCTAGGATTGGCAGCAGCATTCCAGGGTCTCAGGAAGAGAAAGGTCTTTTACCAACCTCTGGTACCCAACTCTTAGTTCCTCTTGCTTCAGTCCCATGCTTTCATTTAAAAGCTAGACAAGCCAAAGTGTTTTAAGCAGGAGCTAATCAATATGCAGAGACAGATGCTACTAAAAACTAATCCTTTTGAAGCTGTTTCTTCCAGACATGTACACTGGTTAAGCCTATTCCCTAAACTAACACTTTCCAGCTTATTACACCTGACAGCAGCATACTTCGCAAAAGGAGGGAACTCTCATCAATATTTAATCCCACAAAGCATCTGAATTCCGAATTCAGTAGCAAGAATAATTAAGTACTCCTAACAAGAAAAGGAGGGCCTTCACACAAGATTTTCAAATCTCTTTCAGCTTACTGTCTTCATCCCAAGGTCCAACACAGTCAAATCACATACACTTACCCTTGTAATCTTGGCAGCTTCTCCTGGATTCATTATGAACGTGTATTTGGCTCCAGCTGCTTTTGGATTGCTTCAAAAGTACTTGTGAGATGTGTATCTTCCCTACAATAAATTGTTAGCTAACACTTTTCTCTAAGCACCTAGAAACACAGAGATTAGGGAATCGTTTCAGGATTCATATTCAATTCAAAAACTTTCGGGGCTGTTATTCTAAGGATATTTTCCCAACATCCTTTCAAGCCATCAGCTGGAAATAAATGAGTCTTCCATCTTTGTTCTATCTTTATTCCATCTTTGGTCTATCTCTCCCCCCCCCCCCCGCACCTTTTGTGGAATAGTTGGAAACAGGGCAAGTTCACACACTTTTAGAGAAGGGAGCTGGACATTCATGCAATCCCAGAGTGATTATGAGAAAGCAAAGTGGACCATGGCCTGTTCTGCCCTTCCCAACACCCTTACTGAGTGCACATTAAGGGATTAAGGAATGGGGAGTGGGTATACTTCTACCTGTTGCTGCCCTAGTTACCTGCCTCTGTGCCTGGTGGCTGCTTGAATGTCAAAAAGAACTTCTATAACACTCTCACTTCTCAGTCTGGGTAGCCAAGGTGACAGCATTATTGTCACTAGGCAACGTAGAATGACTCCTCTCTCCCTTCCCTTCTCTTCCAGCTCACCGCCGCCCCCCCATCTACCCAGTTGGCTGGAACAGCAGCTTTTTCTAGTCCTGATCTCTTTCAGTTGCTGTTTGTGAAGGACAGTTACAACTGAAAGTCCCATTGATGTGGTAAGACGAATTATCAACTCAATGTAGAGCTGAGAGGAGAGTTGAATCAACGGGATGGCAGGGAATCTTAACACTTCAGGATGGGGAAATATTCAGTTGTGCAAATTCTGCTAATGCAGAAGATTGCTACTTGCCTGATAAGTAGGACAGCCTGATGCAGCCATGTGTCACCAGTCCTGATAGTTCTGCATTGGCTAGCACTGTGCTACCAAGCCCAATTCAAGGTATCAGCAGTCCTAGTTTATAAAACTAGCCTAAATGGCTTTTGACCCAAGTACCTGAAAGAAGTGACTCCACCAGTTATCAGTCATCTTGGGTCCTACAATTACCATAATTGGCAGGGGAGGTTGTCAGTGCCACCACCTCTGTCTGCTGCCCAGTTGGCTTTGATGGATGACAGGGCTTTCTTGGCTGTGATTCCCTCCTTGGTGAAGTATGCCTGTTTTCCTCATTGCTGGTTTTCAGGAAGAATTTTAAAAAACATTCCTGTTCGCCCAGACATTTGATGGCTGAGAGATCCTGCCCATGACAACCATGGAAGTCATAACTGGGGGGGGGGGGTATGTGATCAGCTTTTAGCTGATTTGTCCTCTATTTGAAGGACAGTCTTATTTGAAGGTGCCCTCTCTTTGAAGGTCACAACTGAGTCCAAATCTGGTTTAAATATTCAAAAGCCCTATCTAAGTAGAGGCTGGGGTCCCTTGATGTTGCCCATGGTGAAAAGCTAGCATCCCGACAAGAGACTGAGCAGCCACACCTGGGCAGACTCACCTGGGCACAGCCTTCTCCATTAGAATGAGATGTGTTGTATTTCTATTTACTTTTTCATTATTATTAAATACATATAAATTAGAATATGCATTTTTTTGCAAATCTATTCCATTTTTGTTGATGCACTTCCTCTTTGGGCGCGACATGTAGGCCGCCAAATATGCATATTCTATCACAATTTATGTGTATATAAAGGGTACTGCTCAGTGCCTGAGGGCCCCAGTCCTGCCACTCAACACCTAACCTAGAGTGGGGACTGATGGGCTCTATAAACTAAGGACTGCTGCTGCTGCTGCTGTTACTGGGCAGAGAGGGCTCCGTTTTGTTTTTCTTTTTTGTTTGAATTGCTGTTATTTTTCACCTATGTCATTTTAAACTGTGATATTAATGCTGTATTCTTAGTTTTAGATTTTGATTTATGTGGAAATTGTTTCCCATCTGGTTGTGTATTATTTTTTTTTTTTGATGTGGTTTATTTACTGTTTATGACTTTTGTAATTATGTAAATCTTGTTATGCTGTAAGTCGCCTTGAGCATTGTTTTTTAACTGTGGAAAGGCGGCATACAAATAAAAAATGATGAAATGATGATGCATATATACATATGTGCGTACAAACATATATACACACACACGCACTTCCAAAGCTTACTGAATCCTTTTTCTTTTTAATTCCCCCCACTTTAACTGAAGTCAGATTTTCCCTTTTGATTTTTGTTCTTTGTACCTTTGCAAACCGCTTACAGCCGATTGTAGGGGCATGGCAAATGTTCACATATACAGCTATACTTGTGGAAGATATATCTATATGCACACCTGCACGTGCACACTGGTCTCTTACGAATCGGGTTGCTTGCCAGTGATTCCTGTTTTAGACGGGGACTTAACGATGGAATCCTCCTTTGCTAAATACAGTAATTTCCTTAAAACGCGTGAGGCGTTTCACCAGCTTCCGTTGGCTTTCAAAAAGTACCGTATATTAACCGTGCCCTGCCTTGAGGCCTTACAAACTGCCGTTAAAAATAAATTTACCGTTTCTACGCGCGCGTGCACGTTTATAAAAAAAAAAGGTTACGCATATCCCTCCCTCTATATATACATTCTTTTCCCCTCACAGAAAAGCACCTTGCTAGAATACCGACTGGGGGTGTGTGAGTTGTGTGTGGGTATATTTTATCGGTTGCCTCGAGGCGGCGGGAAGGAAGCGCCCGTGGACAAGGGCGAGAGAAGGGGAGCTTGGCGCTCGCTCGGCCCGACAGTGTGAGGAGCCAGGCTGAGGCGGGCGAGGTGGGCACGAGGACCGCCCGCTCCCCTTCGCCGGGCGCTGCTGCTTCTTCTTTGTAGGCCCTGACGGGAGAGGCGGGCCCGGCCTCCTCAGGGCGCGGCGCGGCATCCGCGCGTCGAGCGACGCTGGCGGGAGAGAGAATGAGGCGGGAGGGCCGCTGCGGCGCTCGAGCCGGGCTGAGGTAGGAGGGCCGGGAAGGGAAGTCGTAGGGCCGCTTGCTGGCCTCCGGAGGCCTCAACCTCGGTGGAGGAAAGAAAGCGAGGCCTTCCCCTAACTCCCACCCCATCGGGTCAGTTCTAGTATGGGGTGGCAGACAAGAAAGGGGCTCTCGGGACTTCGAGCAGAGATTCAACCGGGGCAGCTCTCCCGAATATCGCACCCACCCAACTCCGTGCTCTGCGTTTGTGGGAAAGCGAGCAGGCGGAGATTCAACAGGGCAGCGTGGTTTCTCTCTCTCGCTCTCTGCCCCCCCCCCCAATATTTCACCCTGACCATCGGATGGGAACGGGATGCTCATCATATGCTGCAGCTTGTCCTATCTCGCCCGCCCCTGTTGAGCCCCGATTTTGTTGCCCTTTTAAACATTTTAGGTCGTTTAACTTTTCAGGTGTCGGCTCTTAACCTTCCTCAGCTTAAATCTCTCTGCGCCTTTGTCACCACATTTTTAGGTTCCTGGTCTTCAACCTTTTCGGATCCAGGACACCCCCCACCCCACCTCACCCTCTTTAACCCGAACGTGCATTTGGCCACGGGGACCCATTTGGTAATCTTTTGCCATATGTTAGTTAGCATGGTGGAAGTGCTCCTGCTTGCGACCCACCTTGGGTCAGGCCGTGATCCACTCGTGGGTCCCGACCCACCTGTTGAAGACTAGGGATTTAGGTGAATGTGTCACCAGAGCTTTGTGTAGTGTGCAGCCTGCCCCCCACCAACTGCACAGGATACTTTAACCTGTGATGGCTTATTATCAGAAAAGTATGGCTGCATTTGTTTATTTTAATTTTTTTTTTTAGTTTACTATACTTTATTACTATCCAGCAAAACAAATACAGCCTTGACTTGTGGATCAGTGAAGAGAGAGGCTTACTGCAGAGTGAATGGACACAACAGATGGACCAGATTTCAGCAAAGTGTAATTTGCTGGGGCAACTCAGCCAGTAACTTTTGATATGAGAAGTTTGCCATGCTAGGACTTAACCTTTAAAACCCTCAGCAGGGCTTGGCATGCAAATACCTAAAGGAGTGCCTCTTTCCAGATTCCTTTCCTCAAACTTAAGGTGTTGTTAAGCGTCTCCTGATGTCGTCGTAGTGCATTTTTGAAAGAGTGGAAGGAGCAACTGGTGATAGTAGTTTGGGGACAGAGAGGGAGATACTGGAATGATTGCAAGCAGAAAAGAGGGGTGCAAGTAGAATGGATGAGCCAGGCCCAGTGTTAGAAACAGATATAAAAACTATTTGCCGTATGGCCCCATAAACCTAGGTTACAGGTGCACTAACAGAATGTTTAGGCGCTTTTTAAAAAACAGGATTACAACACTGAAAATGAATTGTGTGTATTGTCAGCTCCAGCTAAAACCTGACTCACGCCATAGCAAGCATGGGGAGGGGGGTGGTACTGTTTTTGTTTGTTACTATATTATATTTTTTGTGTTTTTATGTTGTAATTGTCCTGTGATCCTCAGGTAAAGGACAGTATAGAAATTTAATAAATAGTAATAGGTATTGTTTGATTTGTGTACATGCAGGACAGAATTTGAGTGTGATGTGTTATTTGAGTCAGTGTTGTATTGTGTGAGGCTGTGTACATGCCATACATTTAAAGCACATGTCGTCTCCCCCAATAATCCTGGAAGGTGTAGTTTGTTAAGGGTGCTGAGAATTGTAGGGTAAACTGCAGTTCCTGGGGGAAGTCATATGCTTTAAATGTGCCTTACATGTATCATGTGTATTCAGGCTGAGTCAGGGTGTGCTTTGGCAAGAAGGAGGCTGAAGAGAGATAGTTTAAGTTGTTTTGAAAACTATGCTACTATAGTTTCACTTTGGGGGATGTTATTTTTTAAAATTGCATTGTTCCATTTGTTTGTTATATATGCATATTGTGTTTTGTAAACTGCTTAGAGACTGCCTTAGTGTTAAGTTGCATTTAAATACAGTGGTACCTCGGTTTACGATATTAATCCGTTCCAGAAGTCCATTCTTAAACCAAAGCCATTCTTAAACCGAGGCACGCTTTTCCTAATGAGGCCTCCCGCCACTGGTGCCCTTCCACCATTTGGCTTCCCTTCTTAGACCGAGGAAAAGTTCGCTAACCGGAACACTACTTCCGGTTTTGCAGAGTTCGTATACTGAATAGTTCATAAACAGGGCTGTTCTTAAACCAAGGTACCACTGTATATGTAGTAAATAAGATCTTTAGTTGAGGCTCTTCTTCAGGTGCCTTCCCTAGTGGGAGGTGCATCATAGAGTTACAAGGAAAATGACCTTTTCAGTGCTGGAGCCAGAAGTATGATTGGTGCCAAAATGAGACTTACTTCCGATTAAACATATTGTACATTATTACTACTCTTATTATGCTAAGGGTGGATTTCCTGTGCCTCTCCATTCTCTCCTCCCTTTTGCTTTGTTTGGTCAATCTGGAAGATGACACACTGAAAACTCCTACATGACAGCCCTTCATACAAATAAAACAGGACTGACTGTTGATCACAAATTATTGTTCCATGGATGGTATATGTTTATAGGTGTATTTATTACCAAATAAAGGAAGAATTGTTATGAATTAAGAGGACCAGCTATATTTAAGCTTTATGCTCCTCCTCTTATTCCAAGGTTTAGTTTAAATACAGTATTTTCAGATTAAAACCTACCTTTATAGTTAGACGTTTTTTAGTATATAACTATTTATTTGAATAAATAGTTATTTGAAGGGACGTGGGTGGCGCTGTCTAAACCACAGAGCCTTGGGCTTGCCGATCGGCAGTTTGAATCCGTGCGACAGGGTGAGCTCCTGTTGTTCGGTCCCTGCTCCTGCCAACCTAGCAGTTTGAAAGCAGTTTGAAAGCAAGTAGATAAATAGGACCACTCCGGCAGGAAGGTAAATGGCGTTTCCATGTGCTGTTCTGGTTCGCCAGAAGCAGCTTAGTCGTGCTGGCCACATGACCCAGAAGCTGTCTGCAGACAAAACGCCCGCTCCCTCGGCCAGTAAAGCGAGATGAGCATCACAACCCCAGAGTCATCCACGACTGGACTTAACAGTCAGGGGTCTCTTTACCTTTACATTTATGTATTTGAAATGCCAAACAATGCAGCAACAACAAATAGTCAACAATACCCAGTCTACTTCACTTTCCACTTTAAGCTCAAAATATGTGCACACATAAGTTTAACCCAAGATATTCCACAACCTTTGTAATGTTTCCATTGGCCTGCCTATCAGAAAATGTTTCTGAGTGCTAGCAAATATTAGGCACTTGGTGTGAAAATAGTATAATTCGAAAAATAATAATTTCCTCTCTTTCTTTCTTAAGATTTGGTGCTTAAAAATGCACTGATTTCTTATTAGCACAATTCAGTATTTGACCTAAAAGCGGCATCATGTCTAAAGAGATGAAAGAACTCCAGAAAGGGTGGCACTCAGTCATGGAAACTGTTCATAGCAACCCACATGTGAGTTATGAATTTTGTCATTCTATTATGATACTTTTTCTTGTCTTTGGGGGTTGTCTCAATTACAATTGCACTGCAGATTTTTAAAAAGTGATTTTGAGCCAGTTGGTATAGTGGCTAGAGTGTTGGACAAGTACACGGATTGGGAACCTCTGGCCTGTGGGCCAAACTTGGCTCACCAAGTCTTGCCATTTGGCCCGTGAAACTATTTTGGGAAAGCCACGCCGACCCCGCCCAAGGATTCCAGTAGTACAGATATCATAATGGGGTTGGGTTGGGCAACAGCACCGTGAGAACTAAGCATGCTTGGTATGCGTGGGATGCTGATAATTTGTTGAAGAAAAGGAAGCCAAAAACTCTGTGGAGGCAAAGTGGAATGGAATATTGTTGTGGAGGGCATCCTGGTATACATGGTACAGAAGACAACAGAAAGGGCTCTCCACCAGCTTTTAGTCTGATAATATTATTTTTGCCTGTGTTCTGTAGCTCAGAAGCCTCCACTAGCCTTTGCTCTTAAGAAACATTGCGACTTCAATTCTCCTATATAAACAAGGTTTCACCTTCACAAAATCGGTCAAGAACCTTGTTCTAAATGGATTTGCCACATAATACCTTCTTTTTAATGGGTTCCCCACATCTTTGTGCTTGATGCAACATGCAAGTTCTGGGGGTGACCAGTGTCATACTTAATAGGATAGCCCTGATGCATTATTAAAACCTGCTGCTGCTGTAGAGTGAGAACGCTGACCTCTGAACTACTCCTCTTTCCTGTTTTCACCTTCAGAAGAAACCTGCAAATTAAATCTCCAGTTCTAGTTTTAGCTCCTGTGTTTGCACAACCCTCACCAGCTTTTTACAAAAAAACAAAACACAGAACAATAGCCACCTTTCTGCACTGACACACATCAAAGGAGAATGTCTTCAGTTGCATACAGGATAGAACTTGTCAAGCTTTCAGCTGTTAAATAAGGCATGTAGGAAAAGCATTTTACACCAGCCTACCTTAATTTGTTGGCTTCCACATGTTTTGAACTACAATTCCCATCAGCCCCATCTAGCATTACTGAGTTAGCTGGGAATTTGGGGAGGGCACCAGATTGGGTAAGGCTGTTCTATACAGACTACCGTATTTTTCCATGTATAAGATGCCCCCATATATAAGACACCCCCTATTTTGGGGGACTCTAAATTAAGAAAACACCCCTCAGCACTACCCATGTATAAGATGAGCCCCAATTTTAAACCTAATTTTTTGATTAAAAAAAACCTAGTCTTATACACAGAAAAATATGGTAATATTCATAGCATGAGAAGATTTGTCTAATAATATTGCTAAGTAAGTGATTTCTTCTTGAAGTAACTTCACCATAGCTGTCAACGTTTCCCTTTTTTAAAGGGAAATTCCCTTATTCCGAATAGGATTCCTGGGAAGGAAAGGGAAAAGTTGACAGCTATGAACTTTACTTCCCAGAATTGTTTGTTTGTTAATTTGCTTAGGATATTTAAATCTTTATTCTTTTTCGCTTTATGTTGCAGGTTGTTGCTTTTATGAACTCTCGAGTTGGCCAATACTTAGATGACCATCCTTTCGTTGCCCTGTCAATGTTGGTCTTCATTGCAGCGTCTGCAATTCCAGTTGCATTCTTTCTGGTTTTTGTTGTTGCCACAACTGTAATTGCCTGCATTGGAGTGATTGTCATGGAAGGTATTCTGTTTTGTTGTTGTTTTTATGCTGTATGCTGGTAGAATTCCACCCAGGGCCTGGTTATGGCTCAGTGTTAGACCACATGCTTTGCATGCAGAAAGTGTGTTTCAGTCTTCAGGTAGGGCTGAAAATGTCCCCGTCTGAAACTCTGCAATGACAGATGATGATGATGATTATGATGATTTATATCCTGCCCATCTGGCTGGGTTTCCCCAGCCACTCTGGGCGGTTCCCAACCAAATATTAAAAACACAATACAGCGTTAAACATTAAAGACTTCCCTAAACATATAATTGCAGAGTTGGAAGGGACCCCAAGTCTAGTCCAACCCTGTGTAACACAGGAATCACACAGCTAAAGAATCCCTGACAGATAGCTATCCAACCAACCCCTTGTTTAAAAACCTCCCATGAAGGAGATTCCACCACCTTCCGGAGGATTCTGTTCCACTGTCAAACATACTTCAACATGCCTGCATATCACTGATGATTTGTGTTTTGGGAAATCCCTTCCCACATGAAATGTATATATCTTGGAAGTGCTGACTTGAACACTGTGCCATGTTTAAAATCTTCTTACTGAAGCACAGAATCTTATCTCTGGGAAGATAATTATATTGCCAAGATGCTTCTGGAACCTTGGCTTATTCTTATCCTCAGAGGTAAGTGTTTCTACAGTGGTACCTCGGATTAAGTACTTAATTTGTTCCGGAGGTCCGTTCTTAACCTGAAACTGTTCTTAACCTGAAGCACCACTTTAGCTAATGGGGCCTCCTGCTGCTGCCACTCCGCCGGAGCACGATTTCTGTTCTCATCCTGAAGCAAAGTTCTTAACCCGAGGTACTATTTCTGGGTTAGCAGAGTCTGTAACCTGAAGCGTCTGTAACCTGGAGCGTATATAACCCGAGGTACCACTGTATATGACTTTCCTCCTCTGTAGTTTTTAAGATAGGGTCAGCCAGCTCACGGTCCACAGAACGCATGGAAACATAAGAACCATCTGGCTGGATCAGACCTTGTAGCCATCTGGTCCACCACTCTGTTCTCACCGTGACCAACTGAGCACCCATGGGAAGCCTGCAAGCTGAACCTGAATGCAGCAGCACGCTCCCCACCTGCAATTCACAGAATCTGGTATTCAGAGGCATACTGTCTCCAGCAGTGGGGGTAGAACATAGCCATTGTGGCTTGTAGCATTTTCTGTGTCAGGTTAGGTGAACAAGGTACCAAAAACAAGTTCTTCTGTAGCTGGGTACACATGGAACTGGCAGACTTCCCTCCCATAAGGATATGTGAGGACAGCACCGTACCTGTGCTACATAAGAAGTGGAGCTACATGTACTGGCTTTTTAAATTACCCCCCCATTCAGAGATAATAAATTACCTCCTTCCCGAATGAAAGGTGCACTTGGTAGTCAAGACATAGGACCTCTGATACTGCTTTAGACCTGGCAAGAGGCCAATCTCCAACAGTCAAAAGAGAAGTCATCCCAGTTTACTAGATGAGCAGTTGGGCATTATGTTATGGGCTACTTTTGTAGAACATGTGGAACTGATACCTCCACATATAAACATAGATATAAATATATGTGATGGACATGTGTGGAGGTATCAGTGTTCTGGGATCAAACTTTCAATGAAATGGATAAAATTACTCAACAATCTTCTTAATAAAGACCCCAGAGCTTGCTCTACAAAATTTAGTTTCAGATGATAATGTGAACTTGAGAGATAACCCCCGATAGGATACTTAACTTGATAACTGCACATATGACTACTTCCACTTTTTAGAAGGATCTTAAAGGAGTTAATTTAACAGCTTGGTGCAAAAGGATTTGGCAGATAGCCCTAATAGAGAAACGTACATGTAAACTGAGAATCAGCTAAAGGAAATAAACATAGAAACTTGTTTCTGAAGGACTGGTGAAGCTTTATCACTTAGAAATATATTTTACAATAAAAGGAAAATCCCTCTGTATTTGTTTTCTCTTTTTCTGATTTTTGTTTTCTCTTTTTCTGAATTTAAATACTGTAACTCTGCATTATGGGAAAATTGTATGCACATAGAAGCCTACTGGAATTTTTGTTTATGATTTTGTTCAGTTAGTTGCGGTCTTGATTTTGTAATAGTCTTAAATTTTTGATTAGTCATGTTTGTTATTCAACTTTAAAAAGAAAGAGAGAGAGAGAACAAACTGCTTTTTGTTCTTTGCAGGTTTTGTAATCTCGTTGGGAGGACTCACCCTGCTGTGTGTGCTTGGCGGATTGGGCATGCTATCACTGGCGGTGTCTGGAGTGCTCAGTGTTTGTTACATGTCTCTTACTACTCTGCTCAGCTACTGGCCCACTCCAGAGTAAGTGTCCAAAGACCCTATCATGAGGAATTGTGTTTCTGATATACTGTACTGTGATAGCAATTATAATTTTGTTAGGGCGGGAGGCATTTATTTTAGAAGTCATTCAGGCAGACTTTCCTGTGGGCGGTTGCCTCACCTTGCCTCATGACTGGGCCGGCCCTATCCTGGGGGTACTTAAATTAAACTCATTATGTGTGGAGGAAGTGTAAATGAGCTCTCCCATGGCCCCCATCTTACCTTTTTTGTGTGTCATTTGTACATTGCGCACCCTGCCCATATATAAGTAATGCTATTACCAGATCTGCTTGTGTGTGAATCTGTACCTGGCATGCATGTTTATGAAAGCAACCCTTGGGGGGATCTTTCCTGGAGAAAACTGTGCTCCATAGATGCCATTGCAGTAGACACAATTACCTTAGGAATGCCACTGTTGCCTTGTTTATTTGGGGAAATTGGCAAGGAACAACAAATGCCAATCTATGTGAATATAATGTTCATTTTCATAAAAATGGTGGACAGCAATCAAAAAGGCTTTGCAGCTTGAAGCTCTGGTTCAGAAAGATAGAATAGCAAGCTGGTTCATTGTTATAAATTACACAGGCTACGCAAACTAACATTGCCTGGGCCATAAGTTGAAATAGTTTCTATTAATGATATGGAGATAGCTGGGGAAAAAAACCCTGCGTGGCATGTAAGTGAGCAGTAGGGAGCTAGACAGAAAGCAGTGGATACCTGAATGCACCAGGGGGGAAAACTCAAATACAAGGAGCGAGGTTTGAGCAAGCACAATTAATTATTGCTTATTAATGCTAATTAAAGGCATCTGATTGCATTCAATATGGTAGAGATACTGAGGAATGGTTAGCTTGCGCACATCATCATTCCTCACATCCACTGTTGTGAGGAATCTCCCTGTAGACCAGTTACTATAGTCATGCTATTTGGTGGGGACCTCTGGAGCTTCCCCTGCTATAAGTTACTTCAGCTACCACCTCTTCCTCTGATTCCTTGTAACAGCACCATGCTCAGAGCAGAGCCAAACTAAACACTTAATTCCCAGGCATGTACAGAGTTCCAGTTGAACAATGATGCTCAGAAAAAGTACCTGCTCTTAAGCAATCTCGGGCAACAGTGCTTTGTCACACCTCTAAAAGACCTTGAGTGGCCACTACTGGTTTGAATAGACAGTACTGCACTCAATGAAGCAATGGTCTGACATAATCTTTCTCCATATAGTCATTCCCATCTTGCTCTAATCATACATACACACCAGCTGTCCCTGTTTTCCAGAAATGCCCCCGGTACAGACCCCTGATAAATCATTCTCTGTATTTTCCCTCTTGGGGTGCCTTTTCAAAGACATTAGTCTGCAGGCTTCAGCCCCTCCATCCTAGATCTCTAGAAGTGCAGTCTCTTAAGTGTGTGTAACTAATGCGCACGCACGTAGCAGCATGAGCATGAACATAAAGCGCACTGCAGGCTGTTCCATGCTGCTAAAGCTCAGCTGGAAACTTGGATGGAATTGAAAAGAGGTTTAGACATATTCATGGAGGATAGGGCTATCAGGATGCACTGTAGCATTCAGAGGCAGTATGTCCCTCAGTGCCTTATGCTGGGGAACAAGAGCAGGAGAGAGTGATGGGTCTCCTACCTTGCTTCAGTTAAGTCCACAGAACAGTATTTAGCCTTCTGTTCTTCCACATAACTGAGTATGTAGTCAAAAGTGAGTCAGAATGATTGTAAGGAGATAGTAACTTCTGTCAGGGCCTAGTCAGAGGTTCTGAAGGCTTGGCAAGAGAGCCTTTAGACAAGGTTGCATCTTGTATCTTTTTAAAAATGGGATTGCAATCTTGTACTCAGTACACAGCTAATGAAGAAGCACTATGTAAGGGGTTACATTATAGTGCCACCATCAGCCTGCTTTTGTTACTGCTAAGCTGTTTAGATTGCATTTGCTCTTGCAGCAGAGAGGAGAACAGAATACAGTGATACCTCAGGTTAAGTACTTAATTTGTTCTGGAGGTCCGTACTTAACCTGAAACTGTTCTTAACCTGAAGCACCACTTTAGCTAATGGGGCCTCCTGCTGCCGCCGCACCACCAGAGCACGATTTCTGTTCTCATCCTGAAGCAAAGTTCTTAACCTGAAGCACTATTTCTGGGTTAGCAGAGTCTGTAACCTGAACCGTATGTGACCTGAGGTACCACTATAGTAGTAATAGCAATAGTAATAGTGATAGTAAAAAAAAAAAAAAAAATTATACTCTGCCCACCCCAGCCACTCTGGGCAGCTCCCAACAGAATATTAAAAACACAATGAAACATCAAACATTAAAAACTTCTCTAAACAGGGCTGCCTTCAGATGTCTTCTAGAAGTCAGATAGTTGTTTATTTCCTTGACATCTGATGGAAGGGTGTTCCACAGGGCAGGCGCCACTACCGAGAAGGCCCTCTGCCTGGTTCCCTCATTTCTCGCAGTGAGTGAACCGCCAGAAGGCCCTCAGAGCTGGACCTCAGTGTCGGGGCTGAACAGTGGGGGTGGAGATGCTACTTCAGGTATACTGGGCCGAGGCCGTACACTGCTTTAATTGCACAGTAAAAAACTACATATGTATGTCACCAGTTGCAATACTCAGTGCAGCTGCCATGTCAAGATCTGAACCTTTGGTTTGACCAGCGTTAAGCACCAGAACTCATGAACTGAATTACATGTCAGATGTACCCCAGTGCTCCTTATTAATCTGTTTCTACTTGGTGCTTTGCCTTTAGCCTACTAAGGACATACATTCTGCTGTCATGGCCATTGCTGCAGAGCCATCTCTCTTGACAAGGATGCTGCTCCTTATGAAGCCTAAGGCAATCATGCCACACAAATAGGGAATCATACCTAAAGTTGAAACTACTTTTCAAAATGATACTGCTAAAACGGCATTGTCATCCCTCTTGCAAAGCCAAAATAGGTGACATTGTGCTCTATTGAAAAGCGTTTTGAAGATCAGTGGAAGAGACAGTAATTGAGAATAAGGAGAGACAATAATGAGAATTGTTCTGGAAATTCTGAATAATAGGCATGCTAACCTGTGGTACTTGGATTTGTGTGAGCCATGAAATCAGAAATCTGAAGTGTTGTTTTTCCCCCCTCTTCTCTCTCCTTCAGCAGTCTGTCAAAGAAAGAAATAGCTAACGGAAGCAGGTTTCTGCCCAGCAACCCTCCTGCCTTAGACCAAGATGATGCTAATAAGAAGACTGAATAAATTTGACTGGTGCTTCCAAACACTTCCAAGAGCAGCACTTTTTAAAAAAAATGCAGATTTTTGAAGGAATTGTTACATTTTCATGACTACTTGCCTGTCAGAATGCTCAAGTCTTGGTTTCTGGGATAGTAGTGATAAGAACAGTGAATACATTGGATTGGTGCTTGGAATAGCATCCTTCAGTAGCACTTTAAAAGTACAGAGTTTTGAAAGAACTTTTACATTCTTGAAATGTTTACCTGTTAGAATGGTTTATTGTTTCTGGAACCTGGAGACCAGTTTTCCTTCCGGTTGTCATTATAATGACTGAACCATCATTAAATGTGTTGTCATGTGCTGGACAACTCAGCCACTATAGAACAGGGTCCCATTCTCTTCTTCCATGTTTATCTCCCATGTAGGTCAGTGGATATTTTGTGTGAGAGGGAGTACTGCTGGTCTTACAGCTTGTTCAACTTGGAGCATGAAATTCTTCTAACTAACAGGAAGTAAAATTCAACAGTGCTGGTAATAGTACTTTTTTGAATGTGGAACAAGACATTAAAGCCTTTAAAAAAATCTTACAACACTCATTGTGATAATTGAGCTAGTACCTTGTCAAAGATACAGGTGGAAAACAAGTAGTTAAAGGGCGTATCTCTCTATGAGTGTGGGTTTTGTTTTTTAATAGCTTGAGCACTTTTGTTGTGTTTTAAATTATTCAGAAGTGATATGCTTCTAGTTTGGTCTTTCTCATGTTTTCCAGAGGTTTGGGGCTTAGCAGAATACCAGACAGTTACGCATTGTGCCTTATTTTATGTGAGTGTTTCAAAATTAATGTATTTCAGACCAGGTGTTTTCATGCTCAAACTTTTTTTTTTTTTAATAATAGCAACACTTCTGCTGTCTCGCCTAACTGGTAATGCCATTGTAAGACATACTTTGCCACTAAACAGCTACTTGTTTATCCAACTTGTCTCTGTTTGCCTTTGTATTTTTGGATCCATTTGCACCACCAGTGAATGTGAGTGTGTACATATATGAGAAAGAGACCCTTAATAACCAGCTAAAACACATATTTAATCTGTGTGTTTGGTCCAAACCCAAACCTCTTCTACCAAGGACCCAATGGCACTCGCCACTGCCACAGCTGATTTGCAATTATGGTCGCGACAAAAACCACCCAGTCCATAGGGCAACAGAAGTAGCGGCATCATGTTTCTAGACAGTGGGAGTTGCACAGACTCTGGATGTCTTTTGAGACACAGGTGGGGACAATGAGAGTTTGAAACCTGCCAGTAGGCAGCCAGACATGGCTTGAACTAATAATGAACCTTCATCAAAAGAGAATCCATTGCCTTGGTGCTGCTGCTGAGAATGCACTGTCTCATTTAGCTACTGATCATGTTTCAGATGGGGGTGGCAGTGCAGAAGAGAGTATCCATGGATTCGTTTATACTGAATATATGGGTGGAGTCATATTTAGAGGTCTTTAATTGTAGAGTTGGAAGGGACCCTGAGGGTCAAATGGTCCAACCCTTTGCAATGCAGGGATCACAGCTAAAGGACCCCTGACATTTTTGAGAAGGTGTCGCTAAGGTGTCAGGTGGCTTGTATGCCAGTGCAGTTCTCCCTTAGGGCAGAAGTGTCCAGTGACATTCAGAGCAGTTGGGTGGGTCAGCCCTCCACTAAATAATGAGATCTGTGGGTACCAGCTCACAAAGCTCTGGCACTGTGCAGCTGGGATAGCTCAAGTTTGTAGAGCATAAGATTCTTAATCTCAGGGTCGTGGGTTCAAGCCCCATCTTGGGCAAAAGATTCCTGCATTCAGAGGACTGGACTAGATGGCCCTCGTGGTCCCTTCCAACTCTTGTGATTCTATCTCTTTCATAGACTTTACACACTGTTGCTTCTGAAATCCTACTGAAATGGAGTCTTTATAACACCTTTGATGGATGGCTCCCTGGAATTTCGAACTCTGGAGCATACTAAATTGATACATAATATTTAAGGCCCCTCTATTTCCTTTGCATTGATCTAAACACATTTGCTGAAGGATAGTGAAAGAGTTTGCCACTAATTGGCTGCTCTGGCTGCCTTCCCTGGTTGAAAAGGTGAGCTAGAGTCCTCCGTTAAAAAGCAGCAGCGTTACATAAAGCACAGGATGCTTGCTCCTAGCTGCATCATTAGGAACCGCAGGAGGAATGCTGATCCCACTGGAACTGCTTCTGTCCCCAAAAGAGGCCTTGGGAGGTTCCCACGGTTTAGTGACAAGAGCCTGTAGCTTTTGCATGTAGATGCTCACCAATCCAATTTTAAAAGTCCAGGTGGACTGCAAAAAGCCTCTTAACTGGGACATGGCAAAGCCGCCAATCCAAACAGTACCAATGGCCCAGTGGCCTGATCTAGCATAGGACAGCTTTTGTGTGTTTATATGTGCTTCAAATTACCCCTGGACTGGAAATGAATGACATTGGAGAACAACCCCCCGTCCTTACATTCAAATGTAGAAAGCAGAATTGCGCTCCCTTGCTTGGGATGAATTCTCCATCTTGGTTGCTAAAAAGGTAAAGGACCCCTGACATTTAAGTCCAGTCACAAACAACTCTGGGGTTGTGGTGCTCATCTCGCTTAACTGGCCGAGGGAGCAGATGTTGTCCGCAGACAGTTTTACCAGGTCATGTGGCCAGCATGACTAAGCCGCTTATGATGAAACCAGAACAGCGCACGGAAACGCCGTTTACCTTCCCGCTGGGGCGGTACCTATTTATCTACTTGTACTTCGATGTGCTTTTGAATTGCTAGGTTGGCAGGAGCTGGAACCAAGCAACAGGAGCCCACCCCGTCGCGGGGATTCGAACCGCCGACCTTCTGATCAGCAAGCCCTAGGCTCAGACCACAGTGAGTTCCATAGAATAAAGCAACCCAGCCTTCCACAGGGGTGGGTGGATTATCCCTGGGCAGAGTCTCTTCCAGGGTTTATCTTCTATTTGTTTAATAATCTGCATCCTTTTCCTTTCCCGAAGGCAAAACCAAAGTGGTCAGCGCCATGGTGGCTCGTACCCTTTGGGACTGTTAGGGCAGGTGGCAAGGAAGCCAACACTCGGCACCGCAGGAGCCAATGACAGGCAGGGCCAACTCATTCTAGTTATGCCCCCATCCTATCCCTGCTCAGTTCTACAAGGGCAACACTAAAACTAAGGAGGGGGGGGGTACTGACAGCAAAGGTCGCCCAGTAGACCAGCTGTCAGTAGGCAGGTGGGCACTGCCCGAGGGCAGATTGATGTTGGTAGGGCAGTGCCCCATTTGCCCTTATGGACCAGCCTCCACTGGGTTGGCAGGCTAAAATCAATTTGTAAACAATCATGCAAGTAACTTAAATTACAAAGCCAGAGCCATGTGTGCTCACACACACAGCATGCATTAAAAAATCCAATTTCATAGCAGCAACAAACAGAGCCGATAAATTGCTTCATTAAAAATATGTTGAGACCATTTTTCAAGGTAAAAAAAAAAGCCCTCCTGGGGCAGCTGTAACCTAAAAAAGCAGCAACTTATAAAACGCAGTTACAGTAGCGTGACATGCTGTGGGCAGATTTCCTGCGTTGCAGGGGGTTGGACTAGATGACCCTCAGGTTCCCTCTCTACTACACTGTACAAATGAGGCCAGAGATAAGACTTCGAACATCCCGCTTTAGAGCAGCTGGCTGGTTTTCAGCGGCTGTACTTTGAAGCCCTGAATCAAGAGTGGAGAACCTTTGGCCTTCCACATGCAGCTGAATTGCATCCTTGGTCCTGGTTGCTGAGCTGTTGGGAGTGGCAGCTCAGCCACATCTGGAGGACCAAATGTTCCCCATCCCTGCACTAAACAGAGAGAGAGAGAAGGAAAGAAATAAAAGTCTGCCTGGGGAAACAGACTCGGGAACATGTAATGGAAATATTGATAAAGCCTAATTGCTTTCCTCCTTTGTCAAGGAACTAAATTAACCAGGACTTGAGTTGCTTTGTAATTTTGCAAGCGAATAGAGAGGGAGAATCTGTTTTCCCTCTTCCCTTTTCCATCCATATGTTAATTCTAATGGTAGAAATTCCCATGGAGAGGTTTATTCTCTGAACAACAAAATAAACCAACTCTTAAAGATTTGAAGGGCAAAGAAGGGTCTGTGCTTTTGAAACAGCCTCTTCTTATTTTAAAAAGCGTCTCGGGAGGCTTGCAGACAAGGAAATGTCTAAAGATGAAAGGAGTCAGTGGGGGCCAGTGCTTGCTTTCTCCCCCCTCCCTGCATTATCTGACTGTTTTGTTTTTCCTTCAACTGGTATCAAGATAATTATCAAGCATTTTGTTTAAAATGGAAAGCAGTATTTGTTGCTTTCTGGACTCAGGAGTGAATGCATTTAACAAGTAAGCCTTTGCAAATACACAATGCAACAGAGTATTAGGGAAGGGGAATTGAAATGCTGAGATGTTGAACTTCAACAGTTGCTATCGCTGCTGTACATATTTAAAATTTTTTCCTTTCTTCTAGATTGTGTCAAATGAATTTGTGTGTGTGTTGCTTGCTACCTTGTGAACTGCCATTTAGACTGCTGTTTTAAATAACAGAATCGGATATTTTGTTTTTATGTCTTGCTTTTTGTATATAGATAAGCTGCCTTGGGAGGGTTTCATACATTTATTTATTTTTTGCCCTAAAAGTCTTTAAAATAAATTACAAACAGGCTTCCTCGTTGGCAAGAAATGGGAAGCATTTCTAATTAAGAAACCAGCAGTCGGCATCTCAAAAGTTTGATACTGCAGTCATCACAAGAGCTAAGAGATTAGTTGGTGACTAGTGCTAATCAGCCATCTATCAATTGTTCCATTAGCTACTTGATGAAATTCAAGTACATTTTGGCCTGACCAAAGCTCAATATAGATGGGCACTTAGAGACGACTGAAGATAGTGCTAGTCTTTGGGGTGACAGAGCTTGCACTTGAATAAATAAAAACTGCCAACTCCCACCGTATCCTATACAAGGAAGCCCCATGGAGTTCAACAGAACTCTCCCCCAATTAATGTCCTTAAAGGTAAAGGGACCCCTGACCACTGGGTCCAGTCGTGACCGACTCTGGGGTTGCGGCACTCATCTTGCTTTATTGGCTGAGGGAGCTGGCATACAGCTTCCGGTTCATGTGGCCAGCATGACTAAGCCGCTTCTGGCGAACCAGAGCAGCGCACGGAAACGCCGTTTACCTTCCTGCTGGAATGGTACCTATTTATCTACTTGCACTTTGACATGCTTTCGAACTGCTAGGTTGGCAGGAGCAGGGACCGAGCAACGGGAGCTCACCCTGTCGTGGGGATTCGAACCGCCGACCTTCTGATCGGCAAGCACTAGGCTCTGTGGTTTAACCCACAGCGCCACCCGCGTCCCAATAATTAATGTCCTTAGCAGGGATCAATACATTTTCCTGAGCCCATGGGCACATTTGGAAACCAGCGGCATCACATAGGAACAAAGGAAACTTCTTTACACTGAGTCAAGTCATGGGTCGGTCTAGCTCAGCATTGACTGGCAGCAAGTTCTCCAGGATTTCAGGAAAGGAGCTTCTCTCCCAGCTCTACCTGGAGATGGTGGGGATTGAACCTGGGACCTTCAGCTTGCAAAACACATTCTCTGCCAGTCAGCTGCAGCCCCTTCTCCAACACACAACATACAGCAACCAGCCACACTCCCGAGCCTTCTTTCAAGCAGCGCAGGGGACCCTGCTGTGGGGTGCAAGGGAAGGCCTCTCTGGGTCCATGCACCACCGGCAGGCATCCTGTTGGTGACCCCTGGTCTATGGGGCTGCAGCCTAGTTGTGTTTGAAGTATGGCAGGGAAGACTCCATATTTAATATGGTGTCAAAGCCATGATTCTTCAACATCAACTTCGTTGGACTGGTCATGTTGTATGGATGCCTGATGATCGTCTTCCAAAGCAACTACTCTATTCCCAACTTAAAAATGGAAAGCGTAATGCTGGTGCTCAACAAAAGAGGTTCAAAGACTCTCTCACGGCAAATCTTTAAAAATGTAGTATGAACACCAACAATTGGGAAACACTGGCCTGCGAGCGCTCCAGTTGGAGAGCAGCCTTTACCAAAGGTGTCGTGGGCTTTGAATGCACTTGAACTCAGGACGAAACATGCTAAGAGGAAGGCATGCTTTGCAAACCCTCACCATGATCAACTCCCACTTGGAAACCTATGTCCCCACTGTGGAAGAGTGTGTGGATCCAGAATTGGCCTCCACAGCCACTTAGGGATTCACTGTTAAAACTGTGTTCATGGAAGACGATCTTACTCGGCTATGAGTGATCGCCAAAGAATAAGTAATATGGTTGCACGCCACCCAAACCTCCGAATGGTGCAAGATTCCAGGAGTTCAAGGTTTGTGTTTCCTTTGGAATGAGGGGTAGCGGAGACTGTGGTGTCTTCATGATATATGGTTTATTTAAACATATGTACAACCTGAGCCTACGAAGGGTCTTGCTTCTCCCATAGCCACAGCCTTGGATGTGAGCAGAAATCAGGCATGTCTGTCCATCACAGGCTTCAGCCTGCTTCTTCCCCTAGCTTCTAGCTTGCACACACACATCTCTGACCTTTGTCTTTCTAGCTACCAGTGAGTTGAGGGAGGGGTCACCCCTGTGTCTTCTGCCACCGAGCCTCATCCTTTGTTAGCTTAATGACCCATTACCTCACTAGGAAGAGTGATTATTCTCTCTCAAACTAGCCAACTAGAAAATTTAAGCCATGTTTGCTTCATGCTTAAATGGAGATTTCAAATGGCATTGCACATGTGCAGATAATCGTGCATGCACAGATGAGAGCTTCACGAATAGGTGTTCCGGAGGCTAGAATAATAGAATTGTAGGGCCGGAAGGGATCTCCAAGGGTATTCTAGTCCAACCCCTTGCAATGCAGAAATTGCAGCTAAGGAATCCCTGACAGATGGCCATCTAGCCTCTCTTTAAAAACCACCACGCTCCAAGGCAGTCTGCTCCACTGTCAAACAGCTCTCACGGTCAGAAGGTTCTTCCTAACATTTCATCGGAATCTCCTTCATTGTTATTTGAAGGCATTGGTTCAGGTCCTCTGCTCTGGAGCAGCAGAAAAACAAGCTTGCTCCAGCTTCCATGTGACAACCCTTCAGATATTTGAAGATGGCTATTTTATCACCTCTCAGTCTTCTCCAGGCGAAAACATGCTCATCTCTCTCAACCGTTCCTCATAAGGCTTGGTTTCCAAACCTAGTTGCAAGGGTGGGAAACCAAGAAAAAGCCATACAGGTTGGTCGAAGACATCTCCCCACTTCCCTGATGCCAACGTCACTATGTAAATATAGCTTTAAATGCCATAGGAGAGGGAATGAACCTGCAAATTTCTCCTACTTCCAGGATCCCCCTTTTCATCTGCATGCTGCAAAGCTGTTGCAGTGACGATATTCTAGACTCTGTTTCTTTCTACTCTGGTGTCAGTTTTGTCCTGATGGTGGAGCAGAGAGCAAGCAAAGTCTGCTTTCGCCACCGCTCCCTGCCTTTGCAGTCGCTTTAGAGCATCCACTCCGCAGGGGAAACTGCTGCTTCCAGCTGCACAAAAAGAATCGCTTGGAGAATGTTGGTTTTACAGGCTCTCCTGGGGATCCAGCCTCCCTCCCGTCATTCTTCCGTATGAAACAGCAATGAAAGCATGGCATCTTCCGACCGCTGATGGGATCCCGTTTCCCTTCCCTGAAGGATGGATTTCCACGTGAATCACACCGTGAGCATGAATGACAGCGCTCCAAATATCTCCAAGACAGGACAAAACTTTTCCCACAATGGTAAGTCAAGGGGAGGGAGCCGTAGTATTTTGAGACAAGAGGAAGGGATTCTTTTCGATGGGAACTTTATATGGATTCTCATCTGAATCTCTTTCCATGTCAGACCCACCAACATCTGTGTGCATTAGATTTATTGCAAAAGGAATTGGGGCAGGTGATAGCTGCACATTAAACATTATGTGTGTCTATGTGCAGGAACTAGTGTATGCATTTATATAGGCAGCCACAGCTCTGGAACTGTGTGGCATAGGAACATGTAGAGTTAGGTGTGCAAAGCTCTTTTAATTTGGAGGCTTCTGCATGCATTTATACCACTGTTATGTTCTGATATGCCCACGAGAAATGCTCTTTCTCCCGCTGTAACAAACATAAATGGTGCTGTTTTCTTCCAAACGCTTTGGTAAATAAGAGGCAAGGAGGATGTGCTATGTGTCTATTCCAAAGCCTTTTCCATGGAAAAAGCACATATAGACCCTTCTGAGTTCTTCTGATGCTTCTCTCCAGTCATATTTTGCAAGATTAGTGTAACTGCACATGGGTGCAGTGGTCTCGGTGCAAACCAGACATATCCAAAGAAAAGCTCAATAGAGGAGGCAGGTGATATTAGCAAGGCCGGGGAACCTGTAGCCCTCCAGATGTTGCCAGGATACCACTCCCATCCTCCCTGTCTGTGCTGGCTGGGGCTGATGGACATCAGAGTCAGAAAAACATCTGGAGGGCTTATGGGACATTGGATACTTTTTCATTCTATTGACCAAAAATAAGAAATTCCCTGCAATAAGGTGCTTCTCAACTTTTGAAAACATTGTTTTGCTGGGAGCTTGTTGTAAACCAGGGATGGAGAACCTGTAGTCCTTCACATGCCATTGGACTCCAGTTCCCATCAGCCCCAAACAGTATGGCTGAGGACAGAACTTGGAGTCCAGGACATCCACCCCTCCATCCCTGCAATAGCCCTTAATTCACAGAGGGGCAAAGGCAGAATGAAGCTAGAGGATAACACTTTGTGCATCTGACCAAGTGGAAATGTATGTCATAAGCTGTTTGATACCACAAGAGCATCTCCCTTTGTATCAACCACCTTGAGCCCTGAGATCAGCAGGGGAGGCCCTATTGGTGGGGCTGTCACTGTGGGCGGGGTATGTGTGCCCAGGTGTTGCTGACCCTTGACATTCCATTTGTGGAATGCCCTCCCAGGTGAGGTGCACCTGTCTCTCTCATTAACAGCTTTCAGGTGCAATTTTGAAACATCCCTGTTCACTCAGACATTCTATGGTCTGAAAGATGCTATTCTGGACAACCTTGACATTGTTTTGTAGGAATAGGTCGATTATCAATAATAATCCACAGGGTGGACATGGTGAACTTCATGAAGAATTTGTAGGAATTCCCAAAGGTGCCCAGGGTGGACATGGTCTTAGAATCCTCTTCAACAACTGAAATGTCCTCTGTGCACCAGATAAGCTCAATAGAAACTTAATATAAGATTGTGATGTAAGCTGACACCTGTTGCTTGAATCACTATCTACTAAATACTGTTAAGTAAATATGAACAGTACATTGTTCCAAAATAATTATGTCAAAACATAGGTTGAAATTTAAAAAGATATGTCAAGATGGGACAAGTTAAAATTGTCATTGCTGGACAAAATTTCAGTAATAAAAATGAATGTTTTGCCTAAAAAAAAGAGAGAGGAATAGGTTGATTATCATTATTTTTAAAAAGAAGGTTTTCACTGTCTCTAGAAGCATGCAGCTGTATTGTTTTATTATTGACACGCTTGCCATTCTGGGCTCCTTTGGGAAGAAGGGTGGGATATAAAATTATTAAATAATGCTACAATGTAAGTAGAGACTGCTGGATCAAGCCAATGGCCCGTCTTGAACAGCAGCCCGTTGTCCCAGTGGCTAACCAAGGACTTGTGGGCAATGGGCAAACAGGACCTGAGTGCAACAGCCCTCTCCTTGCTTGTGCTTCCCCAGCAACTGGTAGTCAGTGAAGGGTAGAGCACAGCCACCCTAGCCTCCATTGATAGCCT
The DNA here is from genome assembly GCF_964188305.1 of Podarcis bocagei. Classification (NCBI taxonomy): domain Eukaryota; kingdom Metazoa; phylum Chordata; class Lepidosauria; order Squamata; family Lacertidae; genus Podarcis; species Podarcis bocagei. Next base: position 42,746,901 of record NC_138139.1, read on the forward strand.
TATCCTTTGTGGACAGCCATGTGAGCACCATTTGAAGTTATTCTGTCTTTCCTCTCCTTCCCCGCTCCCCCGTTGGAAGGCGACATCAGCCCTGCAAGCTACTCTACCTTCATCATGCCCACCTTGTTCGGCATCATCTGCCTGTTGGGCATCATCGGCAACAGCATGGTGATCTGCGCCGTCTTCAAGAAACCCAGCCCCACCAGCAGCGTCCCGGACATCTTCATCATCAACCTGTCCATGGTGGACTTGCTCTTCCTTCTGGGCATGCCGTTCCTCATCCACCAGCTGCTGGGCAATGGCGCTTGGCACTTTGGAGAAACCATGTGCACCATCATCACCGCCTTGGACGCCAACAGCCAGTTCACCAGCACCTACATCCTCACCGCCATGTCCATCGACCGCTACCTGGCCACGGTCTACCCCTTCACTTCCACACGCTTCCGGAAGCCCCCCGTAGCCATCTCGGCCATCTGCATCCTTTGGGCTCTTTCCTTCCTCAGCATCACTCCCGTGTGGATGTACGCAAGGCTCATTCCCTTGGGCGGAGGCTTGCTGGGCTGTGGGATCTGCCTGCCGGACCCTCAGCGGGATGTCTACTGGTACACCCTGTACCAGTTCTTCCTGGCTTTTGCCATCCCTTTCGCCCTCATCACCGTGGCCTACAGAAGGATCCTGCTGAGGATGGCAAGCTCCTCGCAAGCCCTGACCGGGCAGAGGTGCACCAGGCTCCGTACCAAGAAGGTGACTCGGGTAGCCATCGCCATCTGCCTGGCCTTCTTTGTCTGCTGGGCCCCTTTCCACGTCCTGCAGTTGGTCCAGCTGGCCGTGCCCCAGCCCACCCTCGCTTTCTACTATGCCTACAATGTGGCCATCAGCCTGGGCTACGCCAACAGCTGCCTGAACCCTTTCATCTACATCTTGCTTGGGCAGAACTTCCGCAGGCGCCTTGTCATCTCCGTCCGGCCTGCGGATGCCGGAGAGGAGGTGACCCAGAACCAGGTCAAAAGCGCACGGGGACAGCCCAGCGAGTCTGGGCAGCCTCTGCTGCATTTGGTCTCTGTTTCAGCCAGGTAGGGATGAGAATATTACGGCCTTGTTCCCATTCTTAGACCAGTTAGCCGCAGGGACTGGTGATAGTCCGCTGATAGGAAGAAGAGAGGAACATTCACCTTATGCATGTAGCTCAGTACGGTCTGCAGCAGGAGTAGCCAACATGGCACTCTGCAAATGTTGTTGGACTGCAACTCTCATCAGCCACAGCAAGGAGCTGACAAGGATCAGGGTTTTCATTCACTCATTTGGTTGGTTGGTTTCATTGCATTTGTATACCTGAAGGAGCGTGTCCACCTCCATCGTTCAGCCCGGACACTGAGGTCCAGCTCCAAGAGCCTTCTAGTGGTTCCCTCATTGCGAGAAGTGAGGTTCCAGGGAACCAGGCAGAAGGCCTTCTCAGTAGTGGAACACCCTCCCATCAGATGTCAAGGAAATAAACAGCTACCTGACTTTTAGAAGACATCTGCTTGATGTTTTGCTGTGGTTTTATAATTTGTTGGAAGCTGACCAGTGGTTGGGGCAGCCCAGTCAGATGGGTGGCATTTATTATTATTATTATTATTATTATTATTATTATTATTATTATTATTATTATTATTATTCTTGAGGTGGTGTACATGGTTCTCCCCACTCTGAATTTAATCCTCACAACAACTCTGTGAGGTTGGTTAGACCGAGAGGCACTGACTGGCTCACCGTCACCCAGTTAGCTTTATGGCTGAGTGGTGATTTGAACCCTGGTCTCCCATGTTTGCCAACATCTGGAAGGTACTACATTTCCTAGGCCTAGTCACCACAGACTAGAAGTAGCTCTTCGGCATTTCAGACAGGGGACGTTCCCAGCCCTTTCTGGCGATACCAGAGATTGAATCTGGTAAGATGCAGTTCTTCCCCTGAACAGTGGCTTCCTACAGTGGTGGAATTCAAACCCACATCCTCAAAGAGATGGTGTTCTCCTGTGCCCTCCCAAAGCTTTTGGCTTGAGTGCCATGAGCTACATCCTTTGTAGGTTGACCTTAGTTCCATATGGTCATCTGGAATTACATGGCCAGAGTTTGAACAAAGTCTGATGAGCAGGAAGACAAAACAAAATGAACAGCCAAAGAAACCTGGGTGGGAAGCAGACACTTTAATGATAGATGCCTATCATCTATGGTTCTGCAAGGCGAGAAAGGGATTAGAAAGCTATTGGACAACATAGATTTGCTTCTGATTTATTTATTTATTTATTTATTTATTTATTTATTTATTTATTGTAGGATTTCTTAGCCACCATAAGGTGCCAGGGTGGGTTACAATAACACCACCATACAACATACACACCAAATCTATACTTTTGATCTGTGTGGAATTGGGATCAGAGCCGGCGCAACCATAAGGTAAAGTGAGGTAGCTGCCTCAGACAGCAGATTCTGAGGAGTGAAGGGAGAGGAGTGTGGGAGGAACAATCTCTGTGCGTCTTATAGTGTGCGCCAGCCGCACGAACCCCTAACCTAGCTTTCTGCCCTCTGATGTGGAGGTGGCGTCTGACGTAGGTTCCATCTGTGCTATAGATCTAAAGAAGCATATACCACTTTAAACAGTCATGGCTTCCCCCCAAAGAATTCTGGGAACTGTAGTTTGTTAAAGGTGCTGAGCAGGGCCAAGGCCATCGGAGGGGAGGGGAGGCGCCCCAGGAGAAGGGGAGGTGGTTGGGCTATTGGGCATCTTACCTGTTCTTTCACACAGTGGAGGAGGAGGCTGGGGCAGCTTGGAACTGTCAATTTGGTGGGCAAAGTGGTCTGGGTCTCTTAGAGTTGGTGCCTATGGTCAGCAGCTCTCCAGGGTTTCAAGCAGGGGACTGAAATTAGAGTGAAACCACTGGGATGAACCTAAGTTAGGCTAGGCATGCCCATTAATTTGAACAGGTCTACTAGGATTGGCTGGACGTGGGTGGCGTTGTGGTCTAAACCACAGAGCCTAGGGCTTGCTGATCAGAAGGTCAGCGGTTCGAATCCCCGCGACAGGGTGAGCTCCTGTTGCTCAGTCCCTGCTCCTGCCAACCTAGCAGTTCGAAAGCACGCCAGAGTACAAGTAGATAAATAGGTACCACTCCAGCGGGAAGGAAGACGACATTTCCATGCGCTGCTCTGGTTTCGCCAAAAGCGGTTTAGTCATGCTGGCCACATGACCCGGAAAAACTGTCTGCGGACAAACGTCGGCTCCCTCAGCCTGTAAAGTGAGATGAGCGCCACAACCCCAGAGTCGTCTGTGACTGGACCTTACGGTTAAGGGTCCCTTTACCCTTTACCTTTACTAGGATTGGCCACAAGCCAGGGTTCTCTCCCAACCCAACCTGGAAATGCTAAGACCTTCTTCCCTGTGAATAGATTCTATCACAAGGCTGTTGAAAGTTTGTGACACTCCAACTTGTAAACTCTCTCTCTCTCTAAATTTGGCTAAATCTGAAAATCTCTCTCTCTTTTTAAAGTGGGTTGTGATGTGTGCCATTCATTAACAATGTATTTAGAGAATCCTGTTATATATTCTTTAACGCTAAGTATATGAGTTTACCTGTACTGGTGTTTTGACCAATTGAATGATGCAACTTGAACCTGCTACGCAACAATTTAATTTTGTTTGGTTTCGCTTCAGACTTGGCGTGATGTGCTGGAGGTATTTCAGCTCATTTGATTTTTTTTTTTTTTTATAATCATATTTATTAAAATTTCCAATAATAACAGAATAGAAAAAATAGAAGAGATAAAGAAAAGAAAGAAAAAGAAAGACCAATTTTAAACCCTTATTTTCATAACCTTCTTTCTGGGACTCCCTCCTTCCCCTCCCGACTGTATTCCCCTTTCCCTACGTTGGTTCCACAAGTTCTCATTCCCAATTTAAACCTAATATGTTATACCTATTAGCCAATTTAAATTACAATCTTAACATCACTCCTCATCTTTAACAAAATAGAACAAAGATTTTTCCCCCAAGATCTGCCCCGTTTCCTTCCACAAATTCCCCCTTTTTTTTCCAAAACATGTTAAATCAAAATACCAAAGTTATATAGAAAGATAAAAGATAGAAGATAGAAGAAGATTCCAAAAGTTGGTTACATAGCCTTTGGATTCTAGAATTCCCCCTCCCTTCCCCGGTTTGGATTCCCCATGTCCATCAGTCTGTATGTTGTCGGCCTGGAGGTCTCATGTCCACAACCAAATTTTCCTCAATCCATCTTGCCGGTTTTCTTTGAATTTGCTTGTTTTGATAATGTTTAACTTCAAAATTCCAGTCTAATAGAGGCCTTTAATTTCCCTTGGTCATTGTTGCTCCTCCCATTATTCTTTCCGTGGCATAGTTGGTCCTTTGCTCTTTTGTTTCTTACTTTCTCAGGTTTCTGTCTTGTTCAGCTGCAAAACCATTCTTATTCTGAAATCTAGTATCTCTACAGAGGTTTGTTATTCAGGAACAAAAACTTACGTCCAGTTCCTACCTTACTTCAATAGAAAGATTCTATTGTGTTGTCACCTCTGTAGACAAAACAATATTTCAGTTTTGCTACTTTCCCAGGAGCTAAGACCAGTACACATCCCGGAGTAGTTTTCCACATACGCCACTTGTAATGTCCCAAAGCCCCTCTAGGGGGGTTGCAGTAACTTTGTGTCCTCTAATCCAAAAGTCAAGTTGTTGTTTCTTTTCCCCCCCGACATTTTGTATCCATATTTATGTCCAATTGTAACAAAATTAACCAGCAAAATACTTGTAACAAAGTCCTCTTTGTATTCTCAGGATTTGACAGCTACTTTGACAGCTGTCAAACTCTCCATCTCTCTCCGCCAGGTTCTCCGAATCGCCCCGGTTCCCAGGGGGGGTTGCCTTTTCCCTCTCACCCTCGACTTTTCTCCTCCAGCACAATTCTTGTAATATCCCATTGTGGAATTGATATTTTTTGTCAGCAATAAACTTCTGAATCAATCTTGGTTTCTCAGTCCTTGTTTTAGCATGTTTACAATCAGGTAGGGGACTGACTTCCTTTTTAGATCCCCCCCGCTCGTGCCGAATCCGAAAAAAATTCCTTTTTTTCTCCTCTTATACCCGGTTACCCAATTACTCAGGGGTTGTTGTTAAATGTCCGAATTTCCAATGGAAGAAGCCAGTGCTCTCCGACGAATGGCATGCGGCTGCGCTCGGCAGGGGAAGCGATAGACTCACAGTACCACGCCGCTCCCCGGCACCCGATCCGTAGCCTTTAAAAAGGCTCCTTCACGAGTCGGGAGGGCGCTGATGGTACCAGCCGAGTCCCCATGTCCACGGGCTCCGTGCCCGTGGTTTTTGAGGGTCCCCGCGTCGCCGGCGCGGTAGGACCCAACCCCTGCCGAGCAGACTCCCTCCGGAACTCGGAGGGAGTCCGCCATTCGGCGATGGCGCCAACCCGGAAGTCGGTATTTCAGCTCATTTGAACCGTGTCCTTGAAAAGTCTTGAATAAAGAGTATTCAGTGTGGATTGTGTGAGCAGCTTAAATTTCCAAGAATATAGGAACTTGCCATGTCTTTGGTTCTGAGCCAATGCATACATATTAATTTAAACCTTTTCTAGACAGATTGGGTTTATTTTAATCCACTGCCTACATAAAAGCATTCATTTAATTCCCACAGCACTCTCTGTGAAGGTTCTTTTTTATTTTTTCAAGTGTTTTAAACTTTGGTTCTTTATTAAAAGATTGAAGGGAGCGGGGGAAGAAACACAAAACATCCTTGGTTCAGCGGATGGCAGGCTGCCGCAGAAAATGTTTCTGGGATGAAATGCAGCAGCCTTTTTGATATCAGGGTTATTGTGATAAGATCAGTGAAACCAAAAGCATTTCTCATCCCTCCCTCCCTAGAAGGAATAGAAAAGTAAACAAATTGCAATGCATATTCTCTGTCCCTTTCTCTCTCTGTGTGTAAGCACCACAAGATGATGATAATAATAATAATAATAATAATAATAATAATAATAATAATAATAATAATAATAATAATAATAATTTATTTATACCCTCACCCATCCGTCTGGGTCTCCCCAGCTACTCTGGGTAGCTTCCAACAAAAGATTAAAAATACATTAAAACATCAGTCATTAAAAACTTCCCTAAGCAGGGCTGCCTTCAGATGTCTTCTAAATGTCAGATAGTTGTTTATTTCCTTGACATCTGATAGGAGGGCGTTCCACAGGGCAGGTGCCACTACCGAAAAGGCCCTCTGCCCGGTTCCCTGTAATCTCACTTCTCACCTCAGCACTGGACCTCAGTGTCTGGGCTGAACGATGGGGGTGGAGACGCTCCTTCAGGTATACTGGGCCCGTTTAGGGCTTTAAAGGTCAGCACCAACACTTTGAATTGTGCTCGGAAACATACTGGGAGCCAATGTACCGTAGGTCTTTCAGGACCGGTGTTATGTGGTCCTGGAGGCCACTCCCACTCCCAGTCTAGCTGCCGCATTCTGGATTAGTTGTAGTTTCCGGGTCACCTTCAAAGGTAGCCCCACGTAGAGCACGTAGCAGTAGTCCAAGCGGGAGATAAGTTTATAAGTTGTAGTAGAAATGGCAAACCTTTTTCAGAATAATGACCACATTCGTTTTTGGTCAAACTTCCAAAGCTCATATGCCCGAGATGGGTAGGGTCAGAGGAAAAAATGGACAGAGCAATGAAGGTGAGGGGAAGGCAATGGGAAGAGAGGCATTGTGCTGGCCGCCAGGCAATGGCTTCTTCCACCTCCAGTAGCCTTTCCCAGACCATGACAGGGAGAAGAGCAGTCAGAAGCAGCTGGGAAGAGAGAAGAAGAGTTCAGGGAATTTTTTTAAAAAATAATTTTATAAGTTGTGCATCTTTGCTTCTCAGTTTGCACTGTGTTGTTTTATGCACTGTGACTTGCTGCTATTTTTATCGATCATATTTCAGAAATTATTTATTGTAATTGTTAAGAGTGAATTTCTGTTTATTATTTGCTGATATTTATTTTTTCAGTGTACTATTATATTCTCGTGGATTATTGAGCAGTACTTTATTTGACAGGAGCTGTTTATTTTAAAGTTATGTGTGTTTTTTATTATGACATTTTTGTATTGCATCCGATTGTTGTAAGGTGTGTGTGATCTTTGTTGTTTCTTCAGCTTGTAAAAGCCTAGGGTATAGTGATATTAAAAAGGCGGTATACAAACTAAATTTGAAGTGAAACGAAATGAAGAGGAAATGAAATAAATGAGGAGATGGAGAACACTGAGTTCCACCTTGAGCAAATAGAAGGAAGGTGAGACATACCAGTAAATGTGATCAATAAATAAATCTTTGTCAGTCCCTCAGCCAATTTACTGTCACAGGATCCCTCATCCCAGTCTTAGGCAGTTATACTGATCAGCTTCTCTTCCTACACACCAGACTGGAACCACTTAAGCACCCAATGTCCAGTCATGATGGCTGTTAAGTCTAAAGATCTTTGAGGAAAGACCTAGATGAGCTCATCCTGTCTGGACCCTGTTAAAACAGGCAAACCCAGATCTTCCATTGCCTGCAGAATTGTGAAAATCTCTTTGCAGACCTGACTGGAATAACAATCATTAAAAAAAATTCCTTTCACTTCCATATATATATATGACACAGCTGCTAAAAAACAAAACAAAAGCGCAAAAGGGCACTTTGAACATTTTCATTCTTGCAGCCTGCGATTAATTTTAGAGACACTTTCATTGAAAACTCCCAAAGCCAATGCTTTTCTTCAAATGCCACTGTGGTGAATTGAACGATTATACTTATCTGTGACATAATGGCCCTAACAACGCATGCGCATAGAACAAGCACCTACAATCACAAATGGGTAGGAAATCTAAATTCCTGCTAAGAAAAACACGAGGGAAGTTGGGACAAAATATATCACTAATAATCACACTAATAATATATGGCAGTGATAACTGTCAAGAGAAACTGAAATTAACCACAACATCACTATACTATATTGTGGATGGTCCTCTTTGCAGTCCACGATGGAAGTCTTTAGAAAATCACAGGAATTTTTTGGAGCTGCTAATGCAAACACAAGCACCTAGGTTTTATCATGGCCTGCCAACAGATCACAAATAATATCAGTCAGGGTTCATCCAGCTCTTGCTCCTGAAAATGAGCTCTGTGATCTCTGTGCTATTTCCATCATGTCTGGCGTACCTCTGCCTTTGCAAGCTGCGACGGACAATTTCTTTCACAGTCAACGGAATGCTAACCTTCATGAAACGCACCAAGATTAAGCATACAGCACCTGCAGTGCTAAACTCAATTGCAAAATATTTGACAGAATGCACCAGCCAAGCGATGAAACAGCTTTGAGGGATACAGAAGGACACCTAAGATCTGGGCAGTAAACGTTGGCATATCCAGGAATGTTATGTATGTGCCAACCAAGGTGTGGTCTCACATCTTGTCTTGCTGTGACTTGAGCCCCAAATGATGTTGAGGGAACAATGCTTAAAAACTTGGGGGGGGGAGTACCTCTGCCCCCAGGAGCTGGCACCCCTGTTTTTTTGGGGGGGGGTACATGTCAGTGGGGACGCGGGTGGCGCTGTGGGTTAAAACACAGAGCCTAGAACTTGCCGATCAGAAGGTCGGCGGTTTAAATCCCCACAACGGAGTGAGCTCCCGATGCTCAGTCCATGCTCCTGCCAACCTAGCAGTTCGAAAGCACGTCAACGTGCAAGTAGATAAATAGGTACTGCTCCAGCGGGAAGGTAAACAGCGTTTCCATGCGCTGCTCTGGTTCACCAGCCATGCTGGCCACATGACCCGGAAGCTGTAAGCCGGCTCCCTTGGCCAATAAAGCTGAGATGAGCGCCGCAACCCCAGAGTCGGTCATGACTGGACCTAATGGTCAGGGGTCCCTTTACCTTACATGTCAGTGAGAGAGCCCTAGCAGAGATTTAGAATGACAAAACATGCAGCAAAGTAAAGCATGGAAATATAGGTTGCTAGACCTTTAAGATACCCCTTCTAAGTTTCTTCCAAAGCTACCCACTTCCCTTAGCAGAGAAAGAGACCACACCTTTAGTAAGTTTAAAATGCTTTACTTACAAACCCTTCAACAGGTTAAAGACCTCCAAGGAAGGAGAGTCTGCAACCTCCCAAGGGAGACGGTTCCACTGTCGAACAGCTCTTAGGAAGACACTCTTTCATACCACAGGTTTCCTGCACACTGTTCCAGCATAGGATATGCACCAGAATTTTCTCCAGTCGGAACCCCTTTTACAACGTCTTTCTTTGCTATTCATCAGATAATACTGGTATCAAGGCCACGAGCCACAATGGCTATGTCCTACCTCCGCTATCAGAGGCAATATGTCTCTGAATGCCAGTTGCTGGCAATCTGAGGCAGGTGGAGTGTTGTTGCATTTAGGACTTCCTTGCGGGCTTCCCATGGGTATCTGACCAGTCATTGTGTGAAAAGGATGCTGGACTACATGGGCTATTGGCCTGGTGCAATAGGGTTCTTGTGACGCAAGAGAGCCAAAGTTTTGATCAACAGACAATGCTATCCCAACCTCTTATGTGTGCCAGTGGTGCACCGATAGTATAAAAGCTCTGTTCCTTAGCTTGCCTATAACAACTCTGAATCAAACTCCAATTTCCCCCAACAGATTTTCCAACAACAAAAACTTAACAACTTCCACTTAGATAATGACAACGAGCCGTTAAAAGCTATTGATTGATTCCTGACAGAATCTAGGGAGCTTTCTTCTCCTATCTTTCCATACAGCTTGTTCCAAAAACCGATTAAGCCAAAGTACTTGATTGCAGTCCAGTGTGGTGCTGTTGACTTGCCTGTGAAAAATAAATTGGCTTAAATCCAGGTAGGCCAGTTTAAATGGCTTATAGAGGAAAGGGCAGATAATGCCAGCGCTAAGACCATTAGCCCATTATAGCAACCCTAATCCTCTGCCCTAACAAGCAAACGGAACAGCCGTTTCATTATAGACTTCTTGTCACTGGGTTTGCAGGAATGGGAAAATATGACAGTGGTTGAACAGGCATGTACAAGCAGAGGGGTCTTTTGCACCTGTCAATGGAACTGCAAGATTGACACCCTGCAAAAAGTAGAGGGGCAGATTAAAAGTTGTAAAATGTTAGGCCATAAGGCCATGAAATTAAGGGGTGGCAGTGAGTCTGTGACATTTCTATAATCAGCTGGTGATCTATTTTCATCTTTATGTGTTTTCCATTGTCTTATCACGGCTGTAGTCTGCTTTGATGTTATGAAATTGTGGTATACAAATATTTGTGATAAACAAATTAAAGGTCAAAGTTCAGATAAATGGCCCCAGTATTTGCATCCTGCACTTCTCTGTATGTTCAATTCACCAGGTGAGAGTAACCCTGTGCAGTTAACCATGGTGGTTCTGATAACGTGGTTCTTTAAGGTGCCCCAATATTCTTTGTTGGTTTGGTTGCCACAGACCGACGCTTCTGCTCCCCTGAGATTCACCGCTCTGATACACCAGAAAGACAGAATCCCTGAGAAATTACCGTATTTTTTGCACCATAACACTCACTTTTTTCCTCCTAAAAAGTAAGGGGAAATGTCTGTGCGTGTTATGGAGGGAATGCCTACGGGTGGCATGCCTATGGATTTTCCTCCTCTAAAAACTACGTGCGTGTTATGGTCGGGTGCGTGTTATAGAGCGAAAAATACGGTAAGTTACACCACAAGGAAGGTCAAATCAACTTCTGCAAAGCCAGAATGTCTTCTCTGCAAGAACCAAAACAACAGTTTAGCAGCAGCATTTTGGTTTCAAATTGAGCTGGTGGTTGCCACTGAGCTAAGAATCTTAGAGGCCTCAGCTAAGCTGAGGGTGTTGGGTCAGTGGCGTAGCGTGGGTTGTCAGCACCCGGGGCAAGGCAAGTAATTTGCGCCCCCTAACCCGTGGATTTGTGCCCCCTAACCCGTGGATTTGCACCCCCTAACCCTAACCCCCAGATGTTGCGCCCGGTGCTGCCGGCCCCCCCTGCACCTCCCACGCTACGCCACTGCGTTAGGTTTCTGTTTGCTGTGAATCACTTTTATTTGCTCAGATTTGAACCACTGCTCCTTTAGTGGATCCTGGTGGATCACATCTTTATTTGTTGCATAGAGAGAATGGGATTACTGGGGGACACCTATAGCGACAGCATTAGGGCTGATTTGACAGGGCTGACTCTAACAGGCAAAATGAGGCTGCCCCCTTCCTCCAAGCTTTCACAAATATTTCCATATTCAGCTTCTTTTGCTGCCCAAAAATTATAGAGTTATGAGAAAGGGACAAAACCTTTCTCCATGCCATCCATAACATCCCCTCCGACATTTCTCCCATGAAAATAGGGACGTCCCTTTCAGTGGCATAGCGTGGGTTGTCAGCACCCGGGGCAAGGCAAGTAATTTGCGCCCCCTAACCCGTGGATTTGCGCCCCCTAACCCGTGGATTTGCGCCCCCTAACCCTAACCCCCAGATGTTGCGCCCGGTGCGGCCGGCCCCCCCTGCACCCCCCACGCTACGCCACTGGTCCCTTTACATAATGGCAATTTTACTATTTATGCCCCACACATTTTACTAGCTTGCCCCAGCCACTCTGGGCAGCTTCCAACATATATAAAAAACATAATAAAACATTAAACATTTTTAAAAAAACCTCCCTATGCCTTCAGACGGCTTGGGGGGTTGGATAACTCCATACCCTCCGACATTTCTCCAATGAAAGTAGGGACATTTTAAAGAAAAGTGGGACATTCTGGGATCAAATCAGAAACCGGAATGGCTTTTCTAAATCAGGGATGTCCCTGGAAAATAGGGACACCTGGAGAGCCTGCCATAATTTTATAAACACATATCAGTTTGTTCCTCACTCACCTTTAAGCTAAACCAGTGTTTCCCAAACTTGGGTCCCCAGCAGTTTTTGGACTACAACTCCCATCATCCCTAGCTAGCAGGTCCAGTGGTCATGGATGATGGGAATTGTAGTCCAAAGACAGTTTAGAAACACTAAACTAACATCTCTCAGGATAGTTGTGAAGACAAAAAAGGGAGACAAGGATACACCACCCTGAGTTCCTTGGAGGAAGCATACTTGATTATTGCCTACACCAAACCACTGCCTTTTCTTGGATTTTGAGGCTGCATCATAGCGACTCGACCCATGGGAGTGCATGTGTGTACATGCGCATTAAAAGGGTTATCAGAAACGGTGTTATCTTTGGAAAGGAAGCCCTGCTCAGCCTGCAGGGGAACATCAAAAGCCAAACCAAAAGTGACTGATCCTCTGAATTATGCAAAGAGAAATAACTTCATCATCAAACCGCAGACCTGGGAATAAAAGTCCCGCGACAGAAGACAGAGAACTCAAGTGCCTAATCACAAGTGCAAGGAAGGTAGCAGGGCATCACGCATTCCACCCACACCCCTTCTCAAGATGAAATGCTTGTCTGGTTCAAAGGGACTTCTATATACAGGAGAAAGGAGCTGGGTGATTAGTGAGAGAGTCAGGTAAGGCAGGAATGGGGAATTTTGCAGCACAGAATTACGCCAAGGTGCTGACAAGCCCCGCGGTGCCACTCTGATTACATTCTACTCAGTGTAGACATGCTGGAATTGATGAATCTAAGTGAATACGTCCATTGGTTTCAAGGTGTCTACTTTGCATAGGGTGAGCACTGGATGCAGCCATTTTTTTCAGCCTCATTGAATCTTTAGGATAACTCTATGAATTTTGGGCTGAATCTACACAGATATTAAAAATGCTGTGAAAATGCTTTTTTAAAAAAAATACCCGTTTTAAAATATATATGGAATTTGCCATTAGCTCATCAGCACCATCTAGTGTCCCATTTGTATAATGCACTTAGAACACACTTAAAATGCTATATTTACAGCTGTATAGCTGAGTCCTTTTAGTTCAATTTGCACCATTTCCACCTCTGTTTGCAATTTTAAAAAAATCTGAAAATTCATGCCCATTTTTATGTTTTACATTGCACATTTAAATTCAAACGTTAAACATCCTCATCCTCATTTAGGATTCCCTGAATCCTTAGACTCCCCTCCAGGCTTCCATGGTTACCATTTTCAATCTTTTCCCACTGCTTCACATATTTTCTCTATTTTTCCTAGATAATCCATTTTTACCTTGGTTTCTAGTACATTACAAGCGTTACTCAAATCCTGCCAAAGTTTTTAGTTGTTTACAGTGTTCTTTAAGTACATTGTGAATTTTTCCCATTCCTTCATAAAGTTCCTCTCTTCCTGGTTTCTGATTTTCCCAGTCATTTTTGCAATTTCACCATAGTCCATCGCCTTCATCAGTCATTCATCTCTGGTCAGGACTTTATCTTCTTTCCATATCTGGACTAGTAGTATCCGTGCTGCTGTCATCACATACATAAATAGTCGTTCTGCTCCTTTGGTATCTCTGCACCTAAAATTCCTAATAAAAAAAGCCTCCAGTTTTTTCACAAATGTTATTTTAAACATTTTTTTCAACTATTTATATATCATCTCCCAGAATGCTTTTATTATCTTGCATGTCCAGCACATCTGGTATAACGTGCCTTCCTTCTCCTTACATTTCCAACATACATTTAAAGCAGTTTTATACATCTTTGCTAATTTTATACGTGTTAAATACCACCGATACATCATTTTCATATAGTTCTTCAGCTCACAGCATGCTGTAAATTTTAAGTCAAGGGTCACCTAGTTCAACCCCCGGCAATGCAGGAATCTTTTTGCCCAATGAGGGGCTCAAACTCACAACCCTGAGATTGAGAATGTCATGCTCTGCCAACTGTGCTATCCCAGCTGTTACAGACAACCATTGCCCGTCATTGGCTGTGGCTTCACATGTTGTTAGTCTCCTTGCCTTCTACTTAGGGCCCTCGTATTTACGGGACCGCCTCTCCTGGTATGCCCCCCAGAGGACCTTAAGGTCCATGTATAATAATAGTTTAGAGGTCCCGGGTCCTAAGGAAGTCAGATTATCCTCCACTAAGGCCAGGGCCTTCTCAGTGATGGCTCCAACCTGGTGGAATGCTCTGTCCCATGAGACCAGGGCCCTGCAGGATTTAACTTCCTTCCGCACGGCCTAGAAGACAGAGCTATTCTGCCCGGCTTTCAATTTGAACTTAGCCTGATCCTTTATTCCCCTTCCTTCCCTTCCCCTCCCCTTTTTATGAAGATTACCCGCTATGGGATCCCACAGCTAATTCTCCCCTGGTCTCCTCGCTGGCCCAAAGAGGACTAATTTAGCCAGCTAGTCCTGGTGCTCATCTAATGTTTATTGGATGGATTTCCCCCATAAACTGATTTTTGAGTTCTGAATTTATCGTTATTCATGTTTTATACTGTATTTTATGCTGTTTTTTGTTGCATCAATTAAGTGTTTTAAATTTGTTGTTAGCCACCCTGAGCCTGGTTTTCTGAACCGGGAAGGGCGGGGTATAAATAAAAAATTATTATTTATTATTACCCATCCCAATGGACACCAGCCACCACTGCTTGCAGGTCTAAAGAACCGCTAACAGAGCAGACCATGCTGAGTTTGATGGATAAACAGTTTGCCCTGCTCTAAAGCACCTTCCGATGATTCACACAATCAGGAACTTGAAGCCAAACTAGATAAAGTGATGGAGAGCAAGCCCATATATGTCCTGTGAAGGAAAAATGGTTTCCTCTGCATAAATCGATATATTTCGGTCTACAGAACTGAGACTGGCGTGCTGTGGCTCAGCAAGCATTTGAAAGGGATTTTGCCTTCCAGGCAGCAGACTGATTGCAACACAAGGCTGGCTAGATCCAGTGATAGATTTTGAACTGCAGGAGCTCTCATCACAATCGTGCTTCGTATATCACACTCATGCAGACAGGCAGAGAGTAAGCGAGCAAAGCGCAACAGGCCATTGCAAAATACACAATTTATTAGGACCAGCATAACTGCAATCAACCTGCATGTGGTTTCCTAGTAATAAGCACTATTGAACTCAATAGCGCTTACCCCTGGCTAGGGATGTGAAGAAAGTTGACTTCTTTTGAAACTGCTTATGAAATACCAAGTAAATTGCTATTTCATGCCCTCATCAAAGTACAGTGGTACCTTGGATTAAGAACTTAATTCGTTCCAGAGGTCCGTTCTTAACCTGAAACTGTTCTTAACCTCAGGTACCACTTTAGCTAATGGGGCCTCCTGCTGCCGCCACGCTGCTGCTGCGCCATTTCTGTTCTCATCCTGAAGCAAAGTTCT
This sequence comes from Podarcis bocagei, assembly GCF_964188305.1. Taxonomy (NCBI): domain Eukaryota; kingdom Metazoa; phylum Chordata; class Lepidosauria; order Squamata; family Lacertidae; genus Podarcis; species Podarcis bocagei. Next base: position 42,762,218 of record NC_138139.1, read on the forward strand.
TAACCCGAGGTACTATTTCTGGGTTAGTGGAGTCTGTAACCTGAAGCGTCTGTAACCCACAGTACCACTGTATGCACCTTGAGATTCTGTTAGCCTTCATGGGGTTACTGGAAAGAAGAAAGAGTCCCTACCCAGCGGCAGAGCAAGCCGATTGGGCACCTGGGGTGGCACGCATGCCTTGCGCCCAGGGGCGGGGCCAGCCACTCATGGGGCGGGGCCAGCCTGGGCAGGACGCTCTGTGGGGCCTCCAAGGAGTCTGCCTGCCTCCTCCCATTCAGCCGCCCTACAGCTGAGGGGGAGGCAGAGGGCGGACTGTTTGGGGCAGCACAGAGCCTGCACGCATAAGCCACCGTGGCTCTCCCAGGAAAGATGTGTGGCTCAGGGACGCTGCAGGCCCCGCGGTGAGTGCCATCCGGCATTTTGTCACCCCCCTCAGTGGTGACACCCGGGGCGTACCACCCCCACCGCCCCCCTTTCCTCCATCCCTGTCCCTACCAGAGAGGAATGGCAAGCTAAGCTGATGGACTATGCCAAAATGGCAAAGCTGACCGGAAAGCTCAGGAACCAAGAGGACAAAAACTTTAAAAAAAGAATGGAGAAAAATCATAATCTATTTAAGAGACTTCTGCAAGCAGATGAAAACATTAGCAGGATTTTAATCTCATTTGTAATGTAACAAATACTATGGGTAATGTGGTTGGATGCAAAATATAGAATATGGAATAATAATGCAGTTGTAAATGTTGACAATAGGACCCATGGAGGGGGTAATCTCTATCTATATATAGATATGTATTTGGATTATTATAAACTTTTATTTGTAAAATCAAATAAAAATGACTTTTAAAAAAGCCATCCATGGTGTTACAATGCCCTGGACCATATTTTCAATTCCCTCCCAGTAAATATTCAAATAATAATAATAAATAATAAATCTTTCTACATTAGCTTCACTTTATGCAAGTAATCTCCTTTCCACATGCATGGGACATCGGTAGTAAAATGACATAAACCAAAACAGGTTTTCTGAAATCCTCTTCTGCTGGAATAGTGAACAAATATAACAATAAAATATAACTAGTAGAAAACCACAAGGGCAGCCTTGTTTTGTGTGATCTTCCTTGGGTGTCATCAAGCACATTCGCTGATTTTAGCATGCCTTGAGTCAAGGGTTAGCTGGAGGAAAGGTATCCGAGAGGGTGAATAACAGGACAAGAGTATAAAGTCAAGAAACCAGACACATGACATATTGATCTCCATGGGGTGTTAGAAAAAGCCACTATTTGATCTTAGTGAGACTTATCAGCTGATGCCCAGAGATACCTGTTGGTGAAATAAAAACCGCACGTTGCCTTCATTTATGGTACTGTAATAAGTAATCAAATATGTCAGTCATTCGAGAATCTTGTGTTTTCAGTCTGCAAAAAAAGACCAGGATGGGGGAAGCTCTGTTCCTTCCTCCAAATCTTTTGGGACTCCAGCTCCCATCAGTCCTGGCCAAGCAACATCTAGAGAAATCACAGTCACCCCATTCCTACTACAGACTACTAAATTAGACAGCAAGAGAATTTGGAGACACTGAGATGGGTTGTTTGACTCATCCTGGGAACAGAAGAAAATATACACTCTATCAGTGTATCCATTTCAATGTGGCTGCCCCTGTTCTGTGGAACAGCACACCTGTCGAGTTATTACAGGTGCTCATTATCTATACTTTCCAGAAACTACTGTTTTCTGATGGGCTGTCCTAGCTGGATGTATGAGTCTCTACCATGGGTATCTACTTTGCATTTTATATATATATTCTGTTGTTTGGGGAAGGGTTGCAGCTCAGTGATAACAGCATTTCTTTGCATGCAGAAGGTCCTAGCTAGGTTCAGTCCGTGGCATCTCCAGGTAGGTGCTGCCAGTCAGCATAGACAATAGCAGCAACTGGTGGGCCATTTTCTTCAGGACCATAACACAGTTGGAAAGGGTTAAATTCTGACTCCCCATCTACACCTGCCCCCACCGTGGCCACTACTTACATTTTTCAAAACTGGATTTTTGCATTCATGCAATTGTGCCAGGTGGTTCACACTGTCTCCCCTACATAGTGTATTGGTTAGTGTGTTGGAGGGGGGTCAGCAAACATTTTCAGCAGGGGGCCGGTCCACTGTACCTCAGACCTTGTGGGGGGCTGGACTATATTTTGGGGGGGGGGGGAAATGAACGAATTCCTATGCCCCATGAATAACCCAGAGATGCATTTTAAATAAAAGCACACATTCTACTCATGTAAAAACACGCTGATTCCCGGATCATCTGCAGGCTGGATTTAGAAGGATATTGAGCCAGATCCGGCCCCCGGACCTTAGTTTGCCTACCCAGGACCTGTGAGAGCAGGGTTCAAATCTCATCCCTGAAGCTCCCTGGGTGACATGGGTCAGGTCACTGTGTGTCAAACCCTTAAACTTCCCTGGACTGGGACAATAATCCACAAAAACTCGAAAAGTAGCACACCATTCACAAAGAAGACTTGAGGGTCTCTCTACTGAAATAACCGCTTCATTAACATCAAATTTGCTTCCTTTGCATTGTGACTCTGGCACAGCAGCCCTCAGCAAAAATACCTTCCATTTCTCACTTGCCAGACCGGATTTGTGAGCACAGTCTTCTAGCTCAATTCTTCCAGTCAAAAGCTGCTCCTTTGCATCTATTTCCAGTCCTGCTTGAATGCCAGGAAGCAGAACAACTGTGGAATACAGTGCTGAGCGCTTTAATCAGTCCAGATAGTTTATTAAATTGCTTATACTTTTCTCCAGTTCCGAGATTCGGCACACACAGTCATTCTTCCTTCAAGTTCTTAATTAGTCTTCCAATTTGTGGCTTGCCTGTAGCTTTTCATTGTAAGAGACAGAAGGGAGGATTAGGAGACTGTATGATGAGAGAGAGAGAGAGAGAGAGAGAGAGGGGGGACTCTAAACTGCGGTTGCTCAGAATGGAGGCTTTGAATATTTGCTTATCCATTAACAAAGCCCCCCCCTTCAGCTTTGCAGAATATAACTTTCAGTTGTACCCTTCATTAAGCAGATGCCTGGGGCGAACATAACGAAGGTTGCAATACTCCCTGTTGTTGTTTTTAAACTTCCTAAATTGGTAGAGTCTCAAACAGGTCTGGTCAAAGGTTGCCTAGACCCGTTCTGGGTTGTGATTGCGCTTGTGGGCATGGCAGAGCACGGGAAGTTAATTTTAAAAAGGAACAAGTTTAACACATAGTAAATTCCTGCACTCTGCTAGGATGGTTAAACAGCCCAAAATTGCAGTTGCTTGCAAAAGTCTAAATCAGACAGGTCGGGAGGTCGTTTTCTGCCTAACCAGCTACTTGAAACTGCTGATGTTAGCTACAGGTCAGGAGGTCGTTTCCTGCCTAGCCAGAAACTGCTGTTAACCGAAAACCACTAGCAAGATGTTTCCTGCTTTACTTCTGCTTAGTAATGCAAGAATAAGAAGAGATACGAAGGGAATGCTTAGTTAGCAAAAGAAGACACGTGTACAAGGAGGTGGGAGGGAGTGCTTGGCTAAGCAGAAAGACAGGAATGTTTAGCAAGCAATAAAATGTGTTTAGCAAGCAATATTTGCTAGCCGATTGGGGAAGTCTGGGGGTATAAGAAAGTCTGCTGAAGTGTCTTGCTTTACAGCCAGTATATTTTCAGGAGAGATCCAGCTGGCTGTCTCTGAGTACAGAATATCTCTGTGCACAGATTTTCAATAAACTCTTTTTCTCCAAAGAAGATTTTGCTTTCCTGGTACTTTTGTTCCCTCCGAGGTCCGGGGATGGCGTGGCTAATGGATCCCTAGGTAAATAAGGCTTCATCTCTCTGGGGGCTCGTCCGGGATAAGCCCCCTCCCCAATACGGACCGGAGGGCCAGGCTCAACCAAGGTGAACAGCTCAGCAGCGTTTGCAGGCTCCCGTGCGCACCCCGCCTGTTTCGTGGGGGGAGCCAGCCACACTGTTCTGGAGTGGAGACATCTAGTTGAGGGAGAACAAGAGGACAGGACGGCGCCGAGGGGACAGGTCCGCAGCGGAAAAAGGTAAGCTCGAAGGAAAGGGCTAGGGGCCCGAGGGAAAGGGCCAGAGGCCTGATCAGCCTCACCTGGTAGTTGGCAGTAGAGTGCCCGTGCAGTAAGAATGCCACCAGGAAAGGAATTGGTAAGGTTTGGGAAAGGGAATGGGGCAGAGGGAATTGAGTGTTTTGTTGGCATGTTGTGTGTCAGATACTCTAGTGGATGAATTGTTGAATGAGGGCTAAGGCTTAGTGTCCCCTTGGCCGAGCGATTGTAGGGTTGTGCATTTTCTGACAAACTGTAGCATGTGGAGTGTGAGAGAATTTTGAAACCCTGTTAGGAGCAGAGTATCTGAATGCTTTTTAAATAACTGGAAAACAGCCACGAAGAGTGATGATTTGGGGATTCAAATTGAAAAACAAAAAACAAAAAACAGAGACTCAGAACTTTATGTGAGGTGGACTTGCTGACCCAGGGAACTGCGTGGCTTTGATTTGCAATTAATCAACCCCCTGTGGCAAATCAACCCCCTGTGGCAAAATATATTAAATGTCCACCCAGACCAGATCCCCTATATTTCTACATGGAAGACCAATGTAAAAAAAGAATCTACCATGGCTAAAGTCTTGCTGTGACAGCAACACACAGAACAGGATTTGTACAGTGAAGCCTCTGGTGTTAGAAGACCCAGAAGATGAGAAGAGGGGAGTGATTAAGCCACCACCTTACACTCCACCAACAACCCCCCCCAGGCCAAAATCAAGAAGCACAGGGAGGTGCTGGTGTAGGGGGAGGAGGACCTGCGAAGGAGGATAGTGAGACGGAAGAAGAGGAAGATAACGAGGAGTTTAGGAAGACACTAGATGATATGAATCAAGGAAAGAAAATGTGGACAGAAAGACAGAAAAAGAGACTAAAGGAGTTTGCAAAGCCATTTGAGGAAGAAGTTGGATGTAAGCCCCTTGTTAGCTGAGGCAGCAGAATGCTGCACCCCTGAAAAGAGGAAGAGATGGCAACGTAAGTGGGGACAGGCGGCGAAGAGAGTTATGTCTCACAGACAGTATGAGAAAACCAGGAAGGATCAGGCAGCCGGAGAAATGCCCCTTCAGAGGGTTTATGATCCACCAGCCTCTGTCCCAGCTGGACAAACGAAGGCACCACAGACAGCATATACCCTTTTCAAGTGCAGATGTTTGTAATTGGAGAAATCAGAACCCCTCTTTTGAGGAGAACCCAGCGAAGATCGTAAAATTGTTTGAAGGGATTTTTTTTTAAACCTATAATCCCACTTATGATGATGAACAATATCCCCTGGACTCACTACTAACTACAGAAGCATTGTTTGGCCACTGCATGAGTCAGCTAGGGGAATAGAGAAGGATCCTTTTATATGGGGCAGGAAACAGCAGCAGGCTTTTCAGGATCTCAAAGTGACATTACAACAAGCCCCAGTGCTTGGCATCCAAACCCCGAGAAGCCTTTTACCCTGTTCATAGATGAAGACCAGGGGGTAGCCAAGGGAGTCTCATGCCAGAAACTGGAAAATTGGCAGCAACCTGTCGCATACTTGTCAGAGAAGCTAACCCCAACAGAACAGAGGTTGCCCCCCCCCTGTATGAGAGCGATTGTGGCAGTGGCCACCCTACTCACAAAGGCAGATAAATTCACGTTTGGACAGGACACCACCTGTGTGACTCCACACGCAGTCCCAGCCTTACTTGACACGAAAGGCACCTATTTCCTATCACAAGCGAAAATGAGGAAGTGCCAGATGCTGTTATTACATTCACGCCTGAAGTTTCAGGTTACCACAGCCCTTAACCCAGCTACCTTATTACAGGTAGGAGAAGGTGAACAAGGGAGCTGCCCACTCAGTCTTACCTGTGCCTGTAACAAAACCCACAAACCAAGTGGTTAATATAATTGTGGCCACAGGTAAATCACAAAAGGCCCCGTTTTTGCAGTCTGTTACCTGCTGCCTAGGTGGCCAAGTAGTCCAGCACAAATTTTTGTATATACCAGAGTGTCCCATTCCTTTATTGGGCCGAGACTTGTTAACAAAATTACAAGCCCAGATTTCCTTCCAACCAATGGGGAAAGTAATGATGACAACTGGACCAGCAGGAGAGTTTTCTTTAGAAATGCCCCTGAGAGACCATTGGTGCTTGATGATGGTAAAAGAAGAGGAGGGAATCCTCCCTGTTAGCCTACTTCATGATGTTGACCCTGGACTATGGGTGGAGGATAAAAACCAATACCCCATCCCACGACAGGCAGCTGAAGGAGTGTGGGTGCATTTGAAGCGATTGCTTCAACATGGAATCTTGAAACAATGCCAATCACAGTGAAACACCCCACTGTTGCCAGTGAAGAAGGAAGATGGTGGGTGCCGCATATAGGCCCCAAAGTTCGGAAAAGAGGGAAGGATGAACAGGACTTTGAAAAACCATTGACCCAAGAAACAGGGTCTGATTGGGTGTCCATGTTGCCCTTGGCTTTGCTTAGAGTTTGTAGCCTCCCATTGAAACGTATTCACTTGTCACCCTTTTGAAGTGATGTTTGGGAGACCGGTTCCTTATGTGTGCATGCTTTCACCTATCCCTGCTCAAGATGTGGAATTGAACACTTATGTACAGTCTCTCTCTCTCGAGATTTTCTCTCTCAACCCAGGCCCGAACTCCTTGCGTGACCAGTTTGAGCCAGGTGACGAGGTGTGGATAAGACTGGTCCCAGGCACCACTGCAACCGTGCTGGAAGGGCCCATCTGCTCTCCACACCCACAGCTGTGAAGATCGCTGGCACCACCCCTTGGGTCCACCACATTCAAGTGGGAAAAGCTGCTTCAGATTGGACTGTGTCTCAGCATCCTGAAGATCCCCTCCAGTGACGACCGCCTTGCTGATATCTCTACGCGCGGCTGAATAATTGGATGGGAGGGGCGCCCGCAGGCAGCGCCCCCAACGTAGACATTTGTTCTCCAGCCACTTTAGAGGCACCACCAGGACTTTTGATATTGGTACCAGAACTCACTCCAGACGATGTGGAACCACGTTACACCCTTGATGAACAGCAGTGGACCAGCCAAGAAGGAGCAACGCTCCAGGAAGGACCAGACAGCCGTGTTTTTGTGCCCCAACATCTGGCCAGCACAATTGTAAAGAATTACCACGAGTCCACCCATTTGGGAGGCCCAGCTGCTAAAGCACGCCTTGGGAGAATATTCTACCTCAACTACCTGCTGCTATAACTAACTGCTGCTATATCCCAAAATGTGCCCTGTGCGCCAACCAAGAGACTGAGAACTATCACCCTTTGAACTTCTATATGGCAGGCCAACCCCTTTCGTCCGAGACATCCCCGCCAGTTTGGGGCAGATGGGAGATCACATCACCCAAGAACAAGTGCAATCCCTGTGTTTGTTGTGTGTGTTTGCTTCCTTTCCAGGTATTCCCTCGAGCGTACACCTGCAGTCCCGCGGCAGTCTCGCTGAGCCGGTTCACCAGTTCCTCTGGGTGACAGCGTCTGGCGACCCCCTCATCCCCAACTGCAGTGAAAGTAGTCGAGGTGATCCCCTGGGTACATCACACGCATCTGAAGAAGGGTGTCTGGACTTGCAAGAGAAATCCTGCTGACCCTCTGAAGTTGATCATCACCTTGTGTCTGACGCTACCAGGGAAAAAGCGTTAGGCCACGGGCAACGAGATCCTGCGACTAATCATCACAAGGACAGTTACAAAGACTTTCTCTTTTCTCTCTTATTTTCTTTATTGACTTGCTCTATGTCTTATTGCCCTGACCCTACCGAACCATACCAACCCTATTGGCCTGCTGGCCTCTGCTACGACTGGTTCGTCTTGCCGGTGGTAAGAGATGGCGTGCTCTTTGGCTATTGGAAACTGGGGTTTGATGAGATTACCGTATTGAGACACCCCACGGCCCCGTTGTGGCTCCTCTCCCACACCACTGTCCAGCACGCGTGGATAGTGCTCATACGGGAAGTTGCAGAGACGATCGAAATCTATCAAGTTCTGGACCGCTCTTGCTGTTGTGGGAGGGTAGTCAACTGTGATCTGGGAGGTAGAGCACTGTACCAAACCTCATTTGATAGACCAGGTCCTACTCTTAATCCAGGTGATAGATGGGGCGGAACCTATCTTGATGCAAGTATTGCAGGGGTGGGAGCCTTAACCAGGTGGGCATTGAAATTGCTAAGCAAGTGCCAGTAAGAATTGCCACCTCTGGTCACTAGGGAGGCAGCACAAGAGTTCAATCCACCCAACAGGGTTAGTAGAAAAATTGACCCACATAGTGGAAGCATCAGCTCCCGGGGGGCTCTCATCCTTGAGGCTCAACAGGTAGTCGGGCACAAATATCAGTGGGCTCTTCAACAATGAGCACACCCCCTGAATATTGGTGGGAGGAACCATGGAGATATTGGGTTTGGTGGGTAGGAGTGATATGTACCGCCCTTGTCATATGGATGTTCTCGTATTTCTGTTGGCATGAACGGTATCGTATTTGTGGGAAGAATAGGCCCAATAATGCTTCTATTGCTTTTCTGCTTCTGTATACCCTGCTTAATGCAATGCTTGCAACATATGATGGGAAAGATGATGTCTCGCATGATGAGACCTCGCGTGATTGCTGTAATGAGAGAATATAGACCCCTACCCCAGAACGAATCTAAGTAATAGATTGTTCAAAAGAAGAGGACGGAGTAAAGGGAGATGGGAAAGGTTTCTCTCAATATTTTCTGTGCTTTGTATTCTGTTGTTCTCAAATACTATCTACACATAGTAAATTCCTGCACTCTGCTAGGATGGTTAAACAGCCCAAAATTGCAGTTGCTTGCAAAAGTCTAAATCAGACAGGTCGGGAGGTCGTTTTCTGCCTAACCAGCTACTTGAAACTGCTGATGTTAGCTACAGGTCAGGAGGTCGTTTCCTGCCTAGCCAGAAACTGCTGTTAACCGAAAACCACTAGCAAGATGTTTCCTGCTTTACTTCTGCTTAGTAATGCAAGAATAAGAAGAGATACGAAGGGAATGCTTAGTTAGCAAAAGAAGACACGTGTACAAGGAGGTGGGAGGGAGTGCTTGGCTAAGCAGAAAGACAGGAATGTTTAGCAAGCAATAAAATGTGTTTAGCAAGCAATATTTGCTAGCCGATTGGGGAAGTCTGGGGGTATAAGAAAGTCTGCTGAAGTGTCTTGCTTTACAGCCAGTATATTTTCAGGAGAGATCCAGCTGGCTGTCTCTGAGTACAGAATATCTCTGTGCACAGATTTTCAATAAACTCTTTTTCTCCAAAGAAGATTTTGCTTTCCTGGTACTTTTGTTCCCTCCGAGGTCCGGGGATGGCGTGGCTAATGGATCCCTAGGTAAATAAGGCTTCAGTTGTTTTTAAACTTCCTAAATTGGTAGAGTCTCAAACAGGTCTGGTCAAAGGTTGCCTAGACCCGTTCTGGGTTGTGATTGCGCTTGTGGGCATGGCAGAGCACGGGAAGTTAATTTTAAAAAGGAACAAGTTTAAGATGTCCAAAAAGGAACTAATTTCAGTTCATGTTTGTCCCTTTACAAAATGAACTAATTTGGTTCATTCGAGTGATCTTTGGCAAAATCTGCTATGCTGAAATACAAAATGTAAGTGAAGGCACTCCTAGGCTCCTCAAGGACGAAAGGGTGGGGCCTTAATGTAATAGGAAAACATCAAAACACAGAGGAATATGAAACGTGATCTCTTATAAATTAATAATTTTATTGTCATTGTCATTTGTGGTGTTTTTTTTACATCTTAAGTGTGAACCAAGGATGGAAATGGCTCTATCAACTTACAGGTGACACCTGTAAGGAATGGCACAATCCTTTGCTCAGAAGTACACCCCATGCAACTAATGGGCCTTGCACGCATGTAAGCGAGTATAGAACCTCAGCCCACATTTCACTGAGTTATATGGACCCCTCATCCCTATTCCTTGAAAAGGTACAAGTCCCGCTCTGTTTAATGCAATTACAGAACATCCAAGTGTCCCTATTTTCCAGGGACAGGCCCAGATTTATAGAAGCTGTCGCAGTTTCTGATTTGATCCTGGAATGTTCCACTTTTCCTTATGACGTCCCTTTTTTCATCGGATAAATGTTGGAGGGTATGGTAGGATGTCCCTAATTTCATCAGTGTTGGGGAAGGGGTTATGGAGTTATCTGACCCCCAAGCTAGCTAAAGGTTTCTCTGTACAGTGGTACTCGGGTTACATACGCTTCAGGTTACACACGCTTCAGGTTACAGACTCCGCCAAACCAGAAATAGTGCTTCAGGTTAAGAACTTTGCTTCAGGATGAGAAAAGAAATCGTGGTCTGGCAGCGCAGCAGCAGCAGGAGGCCCCATTAGCTAAAGTGGTGCTTCAGGTTAAGAACAGTTTCAGGTTAAGTACGGACCTCCGGAAAGAATTAAGTACTTAACCTGAGGTACCACTGTATAGGGAAGTTTTAAAATGTTTAATGTTTTATTATGTGTTTATATATGTTGCAAGCCACCCAGAGCGGCTGGGGCAACCCAGTCAGATGTGTGTGGGGGGAATAAATAGTGAAATTATTATTATGGAATAGAGCCTCCCTATTTTCATTGGAGAAATGTTGGAGGGCATGCAATTATTTCCAGGGCATTTCAAGCTGGCCTGTTTAAGGCATATTCATCCCAAAAGGGGTGTCAACTATTTAACAAGCATTCATTCTGAACAGTTTGCAGGGAGGTTAAATGACATTGCATCAAAAGGGTTGTGCCACACTTCCCAGTGCATTTTCCCTTCACGTTTTTAACAGGTCCAATCTTTGGGGGAAATAGCTTTGTTGGGCAAGAGCTACAACTCAGCTTCAACTGTGTAACCTGAATCTGATAGTAGGCCATCAACTCCCCCCCCCCACCACCACCACCATGACTGTTAAAAACAGCAACCCTGTACGGTCTTGTTGATTCCTATAAGGCTGGCCCAATACATTTTGGCATCTGAGGTGATCCACAAAATGCCCTGCCAGGGAAGAAGGGGTGAGCGAGGATCTACATTGGGAGCAAGGGGGAATAAAGATCTGCATCAGAATCTGCTGCACCTGTGAATCCTGCTGCCTGAGGCGGTCACCTTACCTTGCCTCATATGTAGGCCAGCCTTCTTCCTACACAGACTCCCCAAAGCAAAATAACATGGAGTATCCACCAGCTCACTTTGTGGAATATGGCCACCCTAGTATACACACACATTCTGTTTTCAATTGGATTTACTCTGCAGGGCAATGCAGACTCAAACTGCAATGCCCTTTTTATTTTTGGAATGCAAGCAGTTTGTCAAGAAGTCATTTTCAGGGGCTAAATAAATAAATGTGCAGTAAGTTTCCACACAGGGATGCGGGTGGCGTTGTGGGTTAAACCACAGAGCTTAGGACTTGCCAATCAGAAGGTTGGCGATTTGAATCCCCGTGATGGGGTGAGCTCCCATTGCTTGGTCCCTGCTCCTGCCCACCTAGCAGTTCGAAAGCACATCAAAGTGCAAGCAGATAAATAGGTACCGCTCCGGCGGGAAGGTAAACGGCGTTTCCGTGCACTGCTCTGGTTCACCAGAAGCGGCTTAGTCATGCTGGCCACATGACCCGGAAGCTGTACGCCGGCCAATAAAGCGAGATGAGCACTGCAACCCCGGGGTCGGTCATGACTGGACCTAATGGTCAGGGGTCCCTTTACTTTTAAGTTTCCACACATTTACAGTATTTTCTGGAGAATTGAGCAGAGTTACTCATCAGCCAACTGAATACTTCCACCCAATGGCATAGTTGACAATGTCCAATTCAACAAGGGAGATATAAGCCGGTCTTTCTGAGTGGCTTATAGTATAACAAACACTTTATTTGCTACCCACTTCAGAGTTCTGAATGTGGCTGCATGCTTTTATATAGAACCATCCATCCACATACCCCTACACAGAAAAGCTAATATCTTCCCTAAAGACTCCCTATTTCCCTCCCAGAGCTATAATTCCCCAAGTTCCCTGTGAAGAGGGTCTGCTTGTCAAACCACTCTGGAAACTGTGGCTCTGTGAGGGGAACAGGGGTCTCCTAACCACTCTCAGCAACCATCACAAACTCGTTCTCCCAGAATTATTGGAGGGAAGCCATGATTGTTTAAAGTGGCATCATAGCGCTTTAAATGAATGGTGTGAACATGGCCTTTGTTACACCACACTGGTTCTCATACGAGAATCTGTCGTTTTCGGTTTCTTTCAGTTTCTCATTTTTCCACCCTTGAGTTCGGTTCTCCACATTTCCACATCAGTCTGCAGTTTTTAAAAAAACAACAACACACACACCCAAAAAGTCCGCATGAGAACTCATCAACATTTTAGGGCAAACGGTAACACCACATCACCCAATACAAAGCATTACACCAGGATGGGAGACCTTTCACAGCCTGAGAGCCGCATTAATGCCTGGGCAATGGTGCTGTGGGTTAAACCACAGAGCCTAGGACTTGCCAATCAGAAGGTTGGAGGTTCGAATCCCCGCAACAGGGTGAGCTCCCGTTGCTCGGTCTCAGCTCCTGCCAACCTAGCAGTTCGAAAGCACATCAAAGTGCAAGTAGATAAATAGGTACTGCTCCGGCGGGAAGGTAAACAGCGTTTCCATGCGCTGCTCTGGTTCGCCAGAAGCGGCTTAGTCATGCTGGCCACATGACCCGGAAGCTGTACGCCGGCTCCCTCGGCCAATAAAGCGAGATGAGCGCCGCAACCCCAGAGTCGGTCACGACTGGACCCAATGGTCAGGGGTCCCTTTACCTTTACCTAATGTCCCAAGGGCCACAGGTCAGTGGTGGGTGGGGCCAGAGGCTAAAGTGGGAGGAGCAGAGAACACAAATTTCCCCTTTGTCTAGTTCTATCCACAAACACATCTCTTTTATCTCTCCCTTCCAGGCAAGCAAGAGGCATTTTGAGGAGTTCAAGGGCACTTTCCAGCCAGGCAAAGACACTCCAGGGAGAGGGCAAAGCAGGGCTGTTATCTGTGTTCTCAGAACAGACATGAGCCAGAAGCTAAGAGAAAGCGCTTTTTTTCTACGTTACATAAAAAGGTGTAGTAGCAGGAAAAAGCACAGCCAGATGAGGGCTGCAGGCAGTTACCAAGATTTCTCTGCCAACCATCTCTTCTCATCGAGCCTCAAGTTGCTTTCTGCTTTTGGAGCTGTCTGCTGCTTTGTCCGCACCAGAGCTTTGATCTCGATGCCGCCAGCAGCTCTAACAAGCAAATCGCAGCAAGTGGCTCTGGTTCTCCCAGGGAACTGTTTCCAATTACACAATCTGCATTTTTGTTTCGGGATGAAAGGGCAGCGAAGTTGGCCGCCTGAGAGTGCCATAAACTCTCAGGGAGCAGAGCCTGTTTTGTCACTTCAAAAGCGTCAGAAGCGTCTGGCTTGTTAAGAGCCTAATAGCAATTAACGAGTACACAAAATGCTATCAATTCAACCAAGAGTTCTTACCCGCCAACATTTCTCCGATGAAACTAGGGATGTCCATTATTATTATTATTATTATTATTATTATTATTATTATTTTTATTATTATTATTATTATTATTATTATTATTATTCACTGCTCAGCTGACTGGGTTGCCGCAGCCACTGTGGGCGGCTTCCAACATATATGAAAACATAATCAAACATTCAAAAATTTCCCTTTACAGGACTGCCTTCAGATGTCTTCAGATTTCCTTGGCTCAGGAGTTGCATAACTCCATACCCTCCAACATTTCTCTGATGAAAATACGAACGTCCTAAGGAAAAGTGGGACATTCCAGGATCAAATCAGAAACCGGGGCGGCTTCTGTAAATCCAGGAATGTCCCTGGAGAATAGGGACACTTGAAGGGTCTAGCCTCAACTAAAAGTTGGGCATTTGGAGCTGCCAGTCCCATGTTATGGAGCATTCTTCCAGCAGAGATGCAACAGGCATCCTCGCTTTTGACTTTCAGGCGTTTCTCAAATACCTTTTCATGTTGACAGGCCTATGTACTTGTTTAAACCAGAGGTTTTCAATCTTTTTGAGTCCACAGCTCCCTTGAACAACTGCATTCTTTCTGCGGCACTCCTGTGGGGCTCAGGAGCCCAGTTATGTCACCCCTTTGCATGCAGAGCTGGCAGCCCCTCACCCTTTTTTGAACACCCTCCCTTGTTCCTTCAGCCTCCTCTGCCCTCTCCTTGGGAGTCCTCTGGGCAGCCGCTGCTGCTGCCCCTGGTCTTTGAGCTGCCCCCCTGCCTCAGGGGCATGGGACTACAGCAAGGGCTGGCGGACTGGCTGGCTGGGCTCCCCTGCCTGCTTGCTTGCTTACTCCGAGGCCACCTAAGCTCCTGGCAACCATCAACCCCTGGCAGTGGTGGAGCTTCATGCTCTGGCACCGGGAGGTGGAGAGCAGGCGGGGCGGGGCTGGGGTGCATCCCAGGGGCGTGGCTTGCATTCTGGGGGCATGGTACGCCGCCTGTGGGGGTGTGGTGCCCAGCACGAAGGGGTCAACCACGATGGCACCCCACTGGGATCGTGCTGCCGGGGGCGGTGTGCTCCCCCCGCACTCCTCTTCCTCTACCAGTGCCCCCTGGCCAATCCCAGAGGCACCATTCGCCTGCGGAGCTTGTAGTTGGGGCTGCTGCAACAAACAGCCCTGCAAGCCTTTGAGAGGCAGAAAATGCAAGAGGGCATCAGAGGAGGGAAGGAAGGAAAGAGGGACAGAGGCCAGTGTTGCCCGCGGCACCCCTGACCAGCATTCAAGGCACCCCAGGGTGCCCCAGTACACTGGTTGAAAAACCACTGGTTTAAACTATTATTGTTCAGCCAGTTATGTTAATGATTATTTTGTCCTGTATTGTTACTGATGTTTAATGTTTTATGGTACATATATTGTTACATACTGTACCACCCAACTTCTTGATGAGATGGTGGTATATAAATAGGTCTATAAATAAATACAATCATTGAATAAAATACAACAGTGGTGGGAAAGCTCGGCCATGTAGACCTAACTACACCCAGTAGGCCAAATTAACAAAATTTTAACAATCCATTTCCAAAAGCTATAAATAGGGGCAATAATTTATATAGAGCAGGGATAAGAAAACAAACTCTCCCAGGTAAACAGAGAAATCTGGAATGCTTGGCTCAACACAATGCAGAAAAAAACATATTTGTGTCTGTTTTTGTAGGATGGTGCTCTCAGCAGCTCTAAATTGTTTTGATACAAACCTTTTTGTATAAAACAATCACAGTCCTCTCCCCCAACTCCCCACCCAACCCCAAGGCTGCAGTGCTTAGTGCTTACAAGGGAGTAAGACCCACAACACACTGAAATGTACTTCCTTTCAGGAAACTTGCTTGCACTACAAGGATAAGGTATCAAACAACTATAAGAAGTTTAAAATAATCCTTTCAAACAACTGTCAAGTTCCTCCTAATCAGTCCCACACACAGAGGCTTCATTTCCCCATTTCAGAGCGAAATCATTTGGGCCTTGGAATATATTTTCTGAGGATGAAAGGGGAAAGAATCGTTCTGCTAGCTCAAAACACCATTCAATGTTGATTCAACATTTACAAAAAGAGGAAGAAGAAAGACTCCCACTCAAATGAAGCTCATTCTTTAAGAGCTTTGCAAGGGTCTAGAATGGGAGGGCTAATAAATTCCCAAGAGGAAATTTGCAAATTTGCAGTGAGTCTCATTGGATCTTTTCCAAACTGCTTGACAGAACCGACAGTGTGACTCTTTAGGCATTAAGTCTCCTCCTCCTCTTCCTCCTCCTCCTCCTCTTCTTCTTCTTCTGGCTGGTTTCCTTATAAAGGGCCAAAAAAATGATACACCCCCCCCACCCCGCTGCTGGTCGCTCAATATATTCAGTTGTAACACAGGATGTTGCAACACAGCCCTCCTAGCCAAGGGTGCCAACTTGAATAAAATATTGGTGGTGGGGGGAATAGCAGGTAAGCCCCACCCTGTATAATTAATCACATGATGTGGCACACACAACCATTTGAATGGATATTCCCCTCAACTTTGGGGGAGATCACAGCACCCAAAATGGCTGACACGATCTTGTGTTTAAAAACGGGATGTCCCGCTTCCCCCCAGAACAGTTGACAGTTATACTGTTGAACCGCTCAGAGAACTGTAACTCTGGGAGGAGAGGAGGGGTCTCCTCACAGCTTTGGGGGAAGCCGTGAGCGTTTAAATACCGTTTTAAATGTGCAGTGTGGATGTACGTAGCCTCAGTATAAGGCAGCGTCCTTTGTTAGGAGAGGCCTTCATTTATAACACAAATAGGCCTATTTCCCCTTGTCAAATGCTGAATAAAATGGAGTTGGATGGGGTGCCCTTACTCTGCACAGGCATTTGGGCATTGTGAGAACTACAGTGAACGTCCCTCAAGGTTATGACTGAGGAGATGACATTTTCAAGAACGATGCAAACAGGAGTGACCTTTGCTTCCTCATTTTTTTATCTCACCGCCCTGCTGCCTGTGGCTATTAATTAACTAGCTGTGTTTCCGGAAGCATTCAGCCATTGAATCCAACGGCTACACTGTGTGAGGGGGATTCTGCCTCAGACGGATCCTACCAGCGGGGAAGATGTCCACCCGGTACCACCAGGCAGCTGCCGACGGCAATCTGGACCTACTCAGAGAAGCCACCAGAAAAGACCTGAACACCTCAGACGCGGATGGGATGACACCGACTTTGCTGGTGGCTTACCATGGCAACCTGGAGGCTATGGAAATAATCTGCCGAAGAGGGTAAATTCAGAAGGCTTTCATAGATGCCACAATGTGTGTGGTTTGTTTGTTTTTTTAAAATCCTAAAACCTGCAGGGAGAGGGATGGGATAACAGGCAATAGGTTCTTTGTTTTAGAGCTGATCAGATTTCAGGGGATGAGGAGGGGAAGAAAGAAACCCCACCCTGAAGTTGTATCCCATGCTAGTCCTACACAGAGCAGACCTATTGAAATTAATGGGCCTTGATTTCAGTGATTCTAGTGTGAGTCGAACCTAGTTAGATACAACTTTTTGCCTTGTGTTTAAGACATAAAGGAGTCTGTTGGTGGTGCTGTCAGTTTGAGCTACCTGCTTGGTGGTGGAAGCCATGGCAGAGCCTTTTTAGTGGTGGTTCCTCATTTGTGGAACGCCCTCTCTACTGAGGTGTGTCTGTTTCCCTCATTTAGCACTTCTAGGGGGAATTTCTTTTTTTAAACAAAAATCCTATTTACCCAGGCACATAGGCGCCGACTCCATGGGGTTTGAGGGGGCTCGAGCCCCCTCAAAAAAATTTTTGGGGGGGCTCAGCCCCCCCAATAATCTCGGGCGGGCGCCCTTCCAGCAGAGCGCCGCCGCCGTCCCCCGCCTCCTCCCCACCTGCTCCTTCGCCAGCCAGCCAGCCGCGCGCCCTAATCGGAGAGCCCCGGCCGGAAATCCCGTGAGAACAGGGGAATCCCGACTGGCCACACCTCCCAGCCAGCCAATCGGCTGGCTGGGGGGCGTGGCTTGCCCTATTTAGGGCCGGAGCCACTTTATTTGCATATTCATGAGCTTATTTATTATTCATGAGCTTTCCCGGGCCCCCCCCCCCAATATTTTTTCTAAGTCCGCGTCTCTGCCCAGGCATTTGATGGATGAAAGATTCTTGGCAACCTTGGAATTATCAGTTCTGAGAGCTGGTGATCCTTTTAGAAGGTAAACTGTCTTTAGGAGTGTTTAATTGTATTCTTTCATCATTTACATGTTTGCCACTGTGGGCTCCTTTGGAAATAATAAATAATAACAGCAGCAGCAACCTAAGTAAAGCCTGCTGGGTAAGGCCAATGACCCATTGAGTCCAGCATCCTGTTCTCACAGTGGCCAACCAGATGTCAATAACACTCCCTCCTTCAGTGGTTTCTATTTGCTGGTATTCAAAGCAGTGGCGTAGCGTGGGGGGTGCAGGGGGGGCCGGCCGCACCGGGCGCAACATCTGGGGGTTAGGGTTAGGGGGCGCAAATCCACGGGTTAGGGGGCGCAAATCCATGCAAATCCAAATTACTTGCCTTGCCCCGGGTGCTGACAACCCACGCTATGCCACTGATTCAAAGGCATTACTATTTCTGATCGTGGAAGCAGACCATAGCCACCATGACTAGTGGCCACTGATATTTGTGTGCTCCATTAATTTCTCTAATTCTCTTATAAAGCAATCCAAGTTGGTGGCCATCATGGGCCTCCTGTGGGTTTGAATTCTGTGTTTAACTTGTCACTGTGTGAATAAGGACTTCTGTTCATCTGTCCTGGATCTTCCAATGTTTGGCTTCATGAGAGGTCCATGAAGTCTGGGGTTAGGAGACAGGGAGAAAAACTTTTCTCCATCCACTTTCTCCCATTTCATGCATAATTTTATAAGCTTCCTTCAGGTCACCTCTTATTCCCCTTTTCTCTAAGCTTAAAAGCCCCAAACACTGTAAGCTTTGCTTATAGATGGATTCGCTCCACCCTCTTGATCATTTTGGTTGCCCTTTTTTCCTGAACCTTTTCCAACTCCACAATAACCAGAGCAGGTCCCAGGTTCTCAGTGGACTTCCTGCAGGGGTGTGGGCACTCAACACATGCCTAACCATCCTGACCCTTGAGGAAAGAAGGCATCATTTTGTAGAGCCAGGGTGCATGCAGAAATACTGAAGAAGGTTAGAAGAAAGGGCCATAGCTCAGTGGTAACACATCTGCTTTGCATCCAGAAGGTCTCTGGTGCAGTTCTCCAGTTGTCAGGTTTAGCACTTCTGTCACACAAGACATGGAAAGCTGACAGTTTTACTAATTGAGGAATATTTAGCAATAACAGGCTTTCAGAGGTCCAAGATCCCACAGCTCATTCCTCACTGTTGGAGTCAGTTGACTCGACTGGCTTCTAGCTCCTCCCAAGGTCCTCCTCCGCTTCCTGCTGGTCTTCCTTTGTTCTAATCGCTTGCTCTGCCTCCTGCTTCTTGGAGACTCAGGTGCAGCCAATTTCTCCTTCTCAGGAGCTGAATCCAACCCCCTCCTACCACCTGCCTCCTACTTCTGCATCTAATGTAAGTTTGCTGCGAAAACTTACAGGCAGCATTCCAAAGCGAGAAGGGCTTCTCTCACTTGCGTTGTGTGAAAGAATCAAGTTCCTGTTTTCCTCTGCCTCTTCCTTCCCCCCTGCAGACTCCTCTCTGCCGGCCATGTCCCTGACACCAGTTCAACCCTACCTGGAACCCTGGAGAACCCTGCGCACAGTCTATGTAGACAAAACTCTGCTAGATGGTCCCATGATCTGACTCAGAAATAATAATAATGATAAATAATAATTTATTATTTATACCCTGCCCATCTGGCTGGTCTTCCACAGCCACTCTGGGCAGATTTCAACAAAATATTAAAATACAGTAATGCATCAAACATTAAAAGCTTCCCTAAACAGGACTGCCTTCAGACGTCTTCTAAAAGTCTGGTAGTTGTTGTTCTCTTTGACATCTGGTGGCAGGGCGTTCCACAGGACGGGTGCCACTACCAAGAAGGCCCTCTGCCTGGTTCCCTGTAACTTGGCTTCTCGCAGTGAGGGAACCGCCAGCAGGCCCTTGGTGCTGGACCTCAGTGTCCCTGCAGAACGATGGGGGTGGAGACGCTCCTTCAGATATACTGGACCGAGGCCGTTTAGGGCTTTAAAGGTCAGGTTCCTAGAATCATAGAGTTGGAAAGGACCCTAAGACTCATCTAGTACAATCCCCTGCAATGCAGGAATCTGCAACCATCCGGGGATCAAACCTGTGACCTTGCCGTTATCAGCACCAAGCTCTAAGCAACTGAGGTAACCTGGGCCACACCAGAACCATGGCTAGGAGAAAGTGGGGTGTATGTGGTGAGCGTTCTTCCTGAACACTGAAAGGAATGCTCCCAACAAGGAAACCTGTTTAACTCAGAGGTTTCCAGCCCAAAGAATTCAGAACATGGAAGACAATAATTTCTGTAGACTCAAAATTGCTTGTAGACTTCGAAATGGATTGAACAGAATTGAACCAGGCTTATTATATATATATATATTATATATATATATATAATATATATGTAGGTTTTGGTGTCTTCGGGTGTCTTCCCGTGTAAGAGTTGGGGTGTCTAGGCGACGTTTCGACGAGGTCTCACTCGTCATCTTCAGGCTGGTGCTTTCGGCTTCTTGTTACTAGAACAGAGCAGGATCTCAGTGTTTGAGTTCCTATAAATACTGTTGAGGGGGTGTGGTGTATAGCCTCCAACGTTCTGGGCAGAGAGGAAGTTCCTAGGTTAATGTGCCTTTTCTTCTTTTGTTCATTAATTACTTGAGGGATATCTTGAGTGATTACTTGAGTGATATTCTGAGTACCACTTAGGAGGGTCATTAGGTGTGGATTAGTTGCTAAAGCTTTCGTGTCTTGACCTCTTGACCTTGTGAAGAGTTTTTCTGAGAAGATGGCTGTACTGCATTTAGTTGTGCTCTGGCTTGGCTTCGTGTATAGGGGCGAGCTGTGGTTTTGTGCCCTGTGCCAGCCAGATCTGTGTAGGGATTGCAGGGGGGTGCAGCATCCGGAGGTGCCACTATGGTTTGGCTACTGGATGGTGTCTGTAATTTATCTGTGGAGAGGGTCTGGGTTTGGGTCTGGTGTGGTTGATTGGAGATGGCGTTCTGTGTGCCTCTGGTTCTGGTGTCGGTTTTTGTGGGGAGGGCTAATTTCCAGATGTCTGGCAGGCGGGACGTGTCGTCACGCTTGTTCATGTTGTGAGGGTGTTTCTCTATCTCGATGGCTTCCATGATTATTCTCTTGTGGTGATGTTCCATGTTAAAGAGCAATTTGGAATCTGCAAAATTAATTTCGTGTCCTGTTTCTTTCATGTGTTGGTAAAGAGAGGAAGTTTTTTCTTCTTTTTTGACGGCATTCTTGTGTTCTGCGATACGTGCATTTATTCGTCTGTTTGTTTGTCCAATGTACGTGGCTGGGCAGACTTTGCAGGGTATTTCATAGACCCCTTGGTTTTCTAACTGGATTTTATCTTTTGGGTTTCTGAGGATATTGGCTATTTTTTGGTTGGTGCAAAAGTAATAAGAAGCCGAAAGCACCAGCCTGAAGATGACGAGTGAGACCTCGTCGAAACGTCGCCTAGACACCCCAACTCTTACACGGGAAGACACCCGAAGACACCAAAACCTACATTCCTGTACCCGTGAAAATCTACGAAAGCATATAATATATATATATATATATATATATATATTTGCTTTCGTAGATTTTCACGGGTACAGGAATGTAGGTTTTGGTGTCTTCGGGTGTCTTCCCGTGTAAGAGTTGGGGTGTCTAGGCGACGTTTCGACGAGGTCTCACTCGTCATCTTCAGGCTGGTGCTTTCGGCTTCTTGTTACTAGAACAGAGCAGGATCTCAGTGTTTGAGTTCCTATAAATACTGTTGAGGGGGTGTGGTGTATGGCCTCCAACGTTCTGGGCAGATAGGAAGTTCCTAGGTTAATGTGCCTTTTCTTCTTTTGTTCATTAATTACTTGAGGGATATCTTGAGTGATTACTTGAGTGATATTCTGAGTACCACTTAGGAGGGTCATTAGGTGTGGATTAGTTGCTAAAGCTTTCGTGTCTTGACCTCTTGACCTTGTGAAGAGTTTTTCTGAGAAGTTGGCTGTACTGCACTTAGTTGTGCTCTGGCTTGGCTTCGTGTATAGGGGCGAGCTGTGGTTTTGTGCCCTGTGCCAGCCAGATCTGTGTAGGGATTGCAGGGGGGTGCAGCATCCGGAGGTGCCACTATGGTTTGGCTACTGGATGGTGTCTGTAATTTATCTGTGGAGAGGGTCTGGGTTTGGGTCTGGTGTGGTTGATTCCATAAACACAATATCAAAACAGCCTTTTGCACCAACCAAAAAATAGCCAATATCCTCAGAAACCCAAAAGATAAAATCCAGTTAGAAAACCAAGGGGTCTATGAAATACCCTGCAAAGTCTGCCCAGCCACGTACATTGGACAAACAAACAGACGAATAAATGCACGTATCGCAGAACACAAGAATGCCGTCAAAAAAGAAGAAAAAAACTTCCTCTCTTTACCAACACATGAAAGAAACAGGACACGAAATTAATTTTGCAGATTCCAAATTGCTCTTTAACATGGAACATCACCACAAGAGAATAATCATGGAAGCCATCGAGATAGAGAAACACCCTCACAACATGAACAAGCGTGACGACACGTCCCGCCTGCCAGACATCTGGAAATTAGCCCTCCCCACAAAAACCGACACCAGAACCAGAGGCACACAGAACACAATCTCCAATCAACCACACCAGACCCAAACCCAGACCCTCTCCACAGATAAATTACAGACACCATCCAGTAGCCAAACCATAGTGGCACCTCCGGATGCTGCACCCCCCTGCAATCCCTACACAGATCTGGCTGGCACAGGGCACAAAACCACAGCTCGCCCCTATACACGAAGCCAAGCCAGAGCACAACTAAGTGCAGTACAGCCAACTTCTCAGAAAAACTCTTCACAAGGTCAAGAGGTCAAGACACGAAAGCTTTAGCAACTAATCCACACCTAATGACCCTCCTAAGTGGTACTCAGAATATCACTCAAGTAATCACTCAAGATATCCCTCAAGTAATTAATGAACAAAAGAAGAAAAGGCACATTAACCTAGGAACTTCCTATCTGCCCAGAACGTTGGAGGCCATACACCACACCCCCTCAACAGTATTTATAGGAACTCAAACACTGAGATCCTGCTCTGTTCTAGTAACAAGAAGCCGAAAGCACCAGCCTGAAGATGACGAGTGAGACCTCGTCGAAACGTCGCCTAGACACCCCAACTCTTACACGGGAAGACACCCGAAGACACCAAAACCTACATATATATATATATATATATATACCAAATGGATTGAACAGAATTGAACCAGGCTTATTATATATATATATATATATATATATATATATATATATATATATATACATATATACAGAGACCCCTTCATGGATCACTGCCTTGCCGTGGCGAAGGGGCTTGAAGAACTCAGAGAAGCTATGAACTATGCCGAGCAGGGCACCCAAGATGAACAGGCCATAGTGGAGAGTTTTGACCAAACGTGATCCACCTGGAGTAGGAACTGGCAAGCCACTCCAGTATCCCTGCCAAGAAAACTCCATGGACAAAGACAACAGACATATAAAAGTTATGACGCTGGAAGATGAGCCCCTCAGGTCGGAAGGTGTCCAACATGCTACTGGGGAAGAGCGGAGGACAAGTACAAGTAGATCCAGAGCTGATGAAGCGGCTGGGCCAAAGCCGAAAGGACGCTCAGTTGTGGATATGCATGGAAGCGAAAGGAAAGTCCAATGCTGTAAAGAAAAATATTGCATAGGAACCTGGAATGTAAGAACCATGAACCTGGGTAAGTTGGATGTGGTCAAAAATGAGATGGCAAGAATAAATATTGACATCCTGGGCATCAGTGAGCTAAAATGGACGGGAATGGGCAAATTCAGTTCGGATGACTATCATATCTACTACTGTGGGCAAGAAACCCGTAAAAGAAATGGAGTGGCCCTCATAGTCAACAAAAGAGTGGCGAAAGCTGTACTGGGATGCAGTCTCAAAAATGATAGAATGATCTCGATACGAATCCAAGGCAGACCTTTTAACATCACAGTAATCCAAGTTTATGCACCAACTACTGGTGCTGAAGAAACTGAAATTGACCAATTCTATGAAGACTTACAAGACCTTATAGAAGTGACACCAAAGAAGGATGTTCTGCTCATTATAGGGGATTGGAATGCTAAAGTAGGGAATCAAGAGATAAAAGGAACAACTGGCAAGTTTGGCCTTGGAGATCAAAACGAAGCAGGGCAAAGGCTAATAGAGTTCTGTCAAGAGAACAAGCTGGTCATCACAAACACGCTTTTCCAACAACACAAGAGACGACTCTACACATGGACATCCCCAGATGGGCAACATCGAAATCAGATTGATTATATTCTCTGCAGCCAAAGATGGAGAAGCTCTATACAGTCAGCAAAAACAAGACCTGGAGCTGACTGTGGCTCAGATCATCAGCTTCTTATAGCAAAATTCAAGCTTAAACTGAAGAAAGTAGGAAAAACCACTGGACAGGTAAGATACAATCTAAACCAAATCCCTTATGAATACACAGTGGAAGTGAGGAACAGGTTTAAGGATTTAGATTTGCTGGACAGAGTGCCTGAAGAACTATGGGTGGAGGCTCGCAACATTATACAGGAGGCAGCAACTAAAACCATCCCAATGAAAAAGAAATGCAAGAAAGCAAAGTGGCTGTCCAACGAGGCCTTACAAATAGCGGGGGAGAGAAGGCAAGCAAAATGCGAAGGAGATAGTGAAAGATACAGGAAATTGAATGCAGATTTCCAAAGAATAGCAAGGAGAGACAAGAAGGCCTTCTTAAACGAGCAATGCAAAGAAATAGAGGAGAGCAACAGAATGGGAAGAACCAGAGATCTGTTCAAGAAAATCGGAAATATGAAAGGAACATTCCGTACAAAGATTACCATAATAAAGGACAAAAGTGGTAAAGACCTAACTGAAGCAGAAGACATCAAGAAGAGGTGGCAAGAATACACAGAGGAATTATACCAGAATGATATGGATGTCTCGTACACCCCAGGTAGTGTGGTTGCTGACCTTGAGCCAGACATCCTGGAGAGTGAAGTCAAATGGGCCTTAGAAAGCACTGCAAATAACAAGGCCAGTGGAAGTGATGGTATTCCAGCTGAACTGTTTAAAATTTTAAAAGATGATGCTGTTAAGGTGCTACACTCAATATGCCAGCAAGTTTGGAAA
Source organism: Podarcis bocagei (assembly GCF_964188305.1). Classification (NCBI taxonomy): domain Eukaryota; kingdom Metazoa; phylum Chordata; class Lepidosauria; order Squamata; family Lacertidae; genus Podarcis; species Podarcis bocagei. The sequence goes on from NC_138139.1 coordinate 42,787,174, forward strand.
ACTCAGCAGTGGCCAGAGGATTGGAGAAGATCAGTCTACATCCCAATCCCAAAGAAAGGCAGTGCCAAAGAATGCTCCAACTACCGCACAATTTCACTCATTTCACATGCTAGCAAGGTTATGCTTAAAATTCTACAAGGAAGGCTCAAGCAGTATGTGGACCGAGAACTCCCAGAAGTGCAAGCTGGATTTAGAAGAGGCAGAGGAACCAGAGACCAAATTGCAAACATGCGCTGGATTATGGAGAAAGCTAGAGAGTTCCAGAAAGACATCTACTTCTGCTTCATTGACTATGCAAAAGCCTTTGACTGTGTTGACCACAGCAAACTATGGCAAGTTCTTAAAGAAATGGGAGTGCCTGATCACCTCATCTGTCTCCTGAGAAATCTCTATGTGGGACAAGAAGCTACAGTTAGAACTGGATATGGAACAACTGATTGGTTCCAAATTGGGAAAGGAGTACGGCAAGGATGTATATTGTCTCCCTGCTTATTTAACTTATATGCAGAATTCATCATGCGAAAGGCTGGGCTGGATGAATCCAAGGCCGGAATTAAGATTGCCGGAAGAAATATCAACAACCTCAGATATGCAGATGACACAACCTTGATGGCAGAAAGTGAAGAGGAATTAAAGAACCTTTTAATGAGGGTGAAAGAGGAGAGCGCAAAATATGGTCTGAAGCTCAACATCAAAAAAACGAAGATCATGGCCACTGGGCCCATCACCTCCTGGCAAATAGAAGGGGAAGAAATGGAGGCAGTGAGAGATTTTACATTCTTGGGCTCCATGATCAGTGCAGATGGTGACAGCAGTCACGAAATTAAAAGACGCCTGCTCCTTGGGAGAAAGGCGATGGCAAACCTAGACAACATCTTAAAAAGCAGAGACATCACCTTGCCAACAAAGGTCCGTATAGTAAAAGCCATGGTTTTCCCAGTAGTGATGTATGGAAGTGAGAGCTGGACCATAAAGAAGGCTGATCGCCGAAGAATTGATGCTTTTGAATTATGGTGCTGGAGGAGACTCTTGAGAGTCCCATGGACTGCAAGAAGATCAAACCTCTCCATTCTGAAGGAAATCAGCCCTGAGCGCTCACTGGAAGGACAGATCGTGAAGCTGAGGCTCCAATACTTTGGCCACCTCATGAGAAGAGAAGACTCCCTGGAAAAGACCCTGATGTTGGGAAAGATGGAGGGCACAAGGAGAAGGGGACGACAGAGAACGAGATGGTTGGATGGTGTTCGTGAAGCTACCAGCATGAGTTTGATCAAACTGCGGGAGGCAGTGGAGGACAGAAGTGCCTGGCGTGCTCTGGTCCATGGGGTCACGAAGAGTCGGACACGACTAAACGACTAAACAACAACAAATATACAGAGAGAGAGAGAGAGAGAGAGAGAGAGAGAGAGAGAGAGAGAGAGAGAATACCTGCAATAATGCCTTTAGCACTGACATGTGTTTGTGGGAGACATAGGTGATCGAAATCCAGTTAAGAAGCAATCTTCTTCTAATTAGATTCACACAAAGGTACCTCAACCACTGCTTTGTAGCCTGTATTCATCTCTTTCAATCTGCTAGGGTTGGAATCTGCGTCAGTGCGTTAAACTGCTGTCTTGAACTTCCACAATGAAGGGCTGTCTGAACGGGGGAGATGAATATGGATTTTTGGACACATGTTGAATTGTTCAACGGGCCCAATGAGGAGGATAAGTATCAACAAGGAGGCAATGATAGTATGAGTTGGCGTGGACCCCAAGGGTCATGTAGTCCAACCCCCAGCAATGCAGGAATCTCAACACATGGTCTCCCATCCCATTTGAAACCATACCACACCCTGCTTAGCTTTGCAAATGTGCTAACAGTTTTATTGCTGCATCACCAAGAACGGAACCCTCCAGCTTCCTTTTTATGTGTTAGCCCCAGTTTTTAAAATACTCGTAAAATACATTATTGTTATTTATTTCATTTATGAATTGCCTCCTATGAGGCATCTCAAAGCGATTTCACAACCCAATAAAAATCTGTATGAAACAATTGCATATACAGTGGTACCTCGGGTTACATACGCTTCAGGTTACATACGCTTCAGGTTACAGACTCTGCTAACCCAGAAATAGTGCTTCAGGTTAAGAACTTTGCTTCAGGATGAGAACAGAAATCATGCTCCGGCGGCGCAGCAGCAGCGGGAGGCCCCATTAGCTAAAGTGGTGCTTCAGGTTAAGAACAGTTTCAGGTTAAGTACGGACCTCCGGAACGAATTAAGTACTTAACCCGAGGTACCACTGTATAAAACAGTTAAAAACTGTTATGCATACAAAAACAGATTAAGAAGTTACATGTATAAAAACAATTTCAAATCCAATAAGGATATTGACTGAGGGCCGTAGTACTGGGGGGGGGGGGGTGTCTGTGTAGAATAAAAGACTGCTTTGAGCTATGCTGAAATAATGCATAAAGCGAGGGAGGCTCAAGCCTAGGAGGCAACAGAGGCAGTTTTAGGGTAGTGTGACTGGTTCACCTGCAGTGTTGTGCTGAGGGGTGTTGTGCTGAGGGGGCGCCACAACAGTGCAGTGTAGAACAGAGGATGAGAGGTGGGAGGCACCAAATGTTGCACATTGTGTCACTGAAATTTGACAGCCCACTGGGGACAAATGTACCCCTCTGTCCAGCACTTGGGACTGTCCTCAGGCCACAACTTCCCCACCCAACCACAAGCCTCACTTGTCCTGCTTTGCGTCCTCCTGACGTAATTTTGTCGGGCTGGAATGTGCCCTTGAATTGTAACAGTGCCTCTTGCTTGCCTAGTTAGAAATATGACTCTTGCTCATCCGCAATGCAGTTCACAATGCAAAAGCAACGGCAGATCCATTTAAAGGACATCAGATGCGCATTTAAAGAACATGATCCCTCCTCTGGAAAAAAAAGAAAGAATCACAAGAACTGTAGTTTTGCTCTCACAGAGCTCCAGTTCCCAGCCCCTCTGACAAAATTCAGTTCCCAAGATTTGGGGGGGGGGGGAGAATCTTGTGTGTTGAATGTGCTTTAAATGTATGGTATGCCCTTACATGTGTAGATCCACCTGCTTTTTGCCTCTGAATCCACCGGTCAGTGCTGTTGTGCATTTTAAAGTGTATGCAGGAAAATACATCTTCAGCTGCATGTAAGCTTTATTTGTGCACATACAATCAGTGATCACTGGAGAGTCTCAGAAAAAGAGAACTCCAAATTCTCTGATGGAAAGCAGGTATACTTACAGGAAAACATTCTCTACAGCATCAGGGTCAGATAAAAACTACGGTAAGCTTCTAATAGGTTCAATTCCTCTTTTTTATATGGGGAGGGAACTTGTCTCCTTCCCAGTTCCTAAACAGATGATATTAGGAGCAGAATACAAATCCCAGGAAGTCCAACTCCTGTTATGCTTATCAGTAAAAGCTCATTTGGCATGTTGGCCCCAGAAAGTTGTTCACAACAGAATGTGGCCCTCAATTCCTCACTGCTGGCTTAGAGTGTTAGAACAGAAGGCAAACTTCAAGTATAGAAAGATAAAGCATTTCTTAGTTCCTGGTTTGGGGTGTGGCTTGCTCTTTCATATGCTATGTTTTATTGCCCATAAAAGCAACCTTTAAACAGTACAATTGCTTATCCTAAATTTACAGCCTAGTAAAATGAATTATTACTCCACAGACTTCACTAATGAAAAAAGGAACCAAGGCTTGTCATTACTGAGGTGGTCAAACTATATAGCCTGCTTGGGCTATACCACTTTGAACTGGTTGGGCGGGATGTCACATGATGAAATGTTCCCCTATGCCAGGGATTCCCAAACTGCGGTCTATGGACCACCAGTGGTCTGCAAACGTCATTCAGGTGGTCCATGGTGAGCCTGTTAAAATGCAGTTTAAAACCATGTAGTGTCTAGCACAGTGCATTATAATGACTGCAAGAGGCGGAAAGATCATGACGTGGTCAGCAAATGTCAAGTGGTCCATTGGAGAGCAGCAGGAATTGGAATCCACTCTTCAGTGCAAAATAACATTTTGAGGAAAGGCCATCGCCAAGTGGCAGAGCATGCTTTGCATGCAGAAGGTCCCAGGTACCATCCCCAGTATCTCCAGGTAGGGCTGGGAAAGACTCCCTCAAAACCTGAAGAGCCACTGTAACTCAGCACTCATCCAGACTTCCTTTTGCACAGCATGTTCCAGGCACAACTCTGTGCTTTAAAGCTGCGTGTTGGAGTGGTTTTGTTTTTTGCTTTGGTCTCAGTGCTTTCCCCAGGAAAACACATCTTTTGCCCCTGAATCACAGCAAAAGCCCAGTTGCATTTGCTCCGATTCAATGGTAAAAGGTGGGTTTCCCCGGGGAAAACCGCAGGACAAAAACCAAAAAAAAAAGCCACTGCTCAGACATGGAGCTTTAAAGCCTAAGAAAAGTGGCACAAAAGGAAGTCTGGATGAGCCCTTAGTGTAGACAGCAATGAGCTAGATTTTCAAAATAATGTTGCATGCCACTTCAATCTCAGAGCAGTGCAAGATTCCAGGGGCTCCAGGCGTTCACCCATGGCTCATGTTTCCTTTTGGAAATGAGGCACAGCGGAGACTGTGCTGTCTTTAGGATGTATGGTTTATTTGCACATATACATACATACACACACACACACACACACACACACACACACACACATACAACCTGAGCCTATGATGGAGGGGCTCACAGCATTAACACACCAAGGTGGTTTTGCTTCTTCCATGGCCACAGTCTTGGATGCCAGCAGAAACCAGCCATTACGCTCCCTAGAGCCATCCGACGCAGAGTCCCTGCTTTCTTAATGTCTTATCACCTTGCTTTTGTTAAATTAGTGACTCATACTTAGTGGCCATTTTCATGCTGAGCTGGCTGTTCCGGCAATTGAATCCCAGCTGGAGCTGGGGATTCTGGGGGCTTGATTAAATTCTAACACTTACTAAATCCAGGAATTATGGGGAATCTGGCACCCCCAAAGCCTTTGTTCTCCATCACAAAGGCAAATCCTAAATCTCAACGAGCGAAACTATCATTTAAAAAATGGGTCATCTTCCTGACTTGTGACTGATCACATTAAATTATCTAAGAGACAAACTCAATAAAAGTTTGTGCCTGGTCTGGATTTTATATAAAACCCTTTGGTATAAGACAACAGATGCCCTGCAGCTTATGTTGGAGAACATTGAATCACCGTGACCTGGACTGCAGGGAAACCTATTTGCACAGAAAGGCCCTTAATTTCACTGACGTCAATAGGTGTAAAATGAGATTTTAACAGTTTAGCTTAACCCAGTTATGGGTAAACTCATGAGAAGCTATATAGTAGGCCTATGCCTGCATACAAAGCAATCAAAGCTCATTAGAAATAATACTTAGCATCTGTGTAGCGCTTTCAAGTGTTCACATGCTTCATGTGCATTATCTATCTGCAATCCTTACAACAACCCTGTCAGGTAGCATTATTGTCACCCATATTGCTCAGAGAGTGGCTTGCCTAGTGAGTTCATGGCAGAAGCAAGATCCAAACCGTTGGTTGTGGTATTTGTAGCTTACAACATGATCCAGTATAAATCTACTCAGAAGTTAATCCCACTGAGTTCTATGAAACTTTCTTCCCAGCCAAGTGTGACTGTGACTCTGATGCCTTACACAAGATCAGTCCTCCTAAAACGATTTAGTTCAGCAATTCCCCAACTGCTTTCCTCTACAGAGCACTTGAACGTTGTTGAGAGTTTTGGTGGAGCACTTAATCATTTTTCTGCCTGTTGTAGCAACTGCAGTACTCTGCGCTAGGTGATTTGCAATTGCATTTTTATTGCTTCTGTTTCTTGAATTGTATTATATTGTATTGCAATAACAATGTACTTTGCCCTGAGTTGCTTAGGCAGCATCCACATGGCACTTTCACGACCTTTCCCTAACTGTTAATTCCACATTACATTTGAGCACAAACACTTGTGCTCATTGCATTTGAGCACAAACACAACATAAAAGGCACTTCTGAAACTATAGTGGAATACCTGCACAAGTTTAGCAACCATTTCCATATTATTTGCAGGTGGGGTGTGTGTGGGGGGGGGGGTTTGGAAGCAAATAACACTGAAATTAGCACATAACTTGCACACTATGGTTCCAGAACATAAACACAAAATGCATTATAAAATCAAGAACGAAAGCAAAACAAACCAATAACACCACCCCATAAGAGGGAAGGACAGTTAAACTAGTATACATACCTATGTTGCCTGACCCCCGATTATAGGTGGCATCCCACTAAATTCTACTCAGAGAAACCCATTAAAATGAATGAGAATGACCAACTGAGGCCTATTAATATAAGTGGGTTGCACTGAGCAGAACTTGGCAGGATGTAATCCCCCGTGGTGAGCTAGGGAAGGTAGATGTGATGGCATTGAGTGTTCTTTCCAGTTCGGTGACTCTGTAATTGTATGATTGCAAGATTGGGGTCCAGGCAAGAGTCTGCTAAAGCAGTTGGACAGGAGTTTACCCAAATAGTTGCACGTGTCTCCTTTGTCCAGAAGATTGTCAGATTGCTATCAATAGCTGCCTTTTGAATGACTGGAAAATTCCTGACAAGGGGGAGATCTTCCCCTGCATCCAAGCAGAGGATGTTTCAGACCGGGGTGTGTGTGTGTGTAAAGCACAGGGGATCTTGAGCCAGGCTGAGGATAGGCAGAGAGATGAAGCTTTGGGACAAACAGTATTTACTGATGCTGTCTGTCTGTCTGCCTGCCTGCCTGCCTGCCTGAGTATTTACAATAAAACAATGAACAGGATGGTGATACAATGACTACTGCAATTGACACAAGATAATATCACCAAGGCAACTATCTGTAAACAAACAATAAACATCCATAAAAATGGCAAATAGTTTCTTTCCCAAAACAGAAAGAGGATGATGTCCTTTAGTTTGTTAAACCTCCTTTAACAAACTGAAGGACATCATTCTCTTTTTATGGTCCTCCTGATGGAAACATGCCGATGGGGATAGATATACCCCTGCTTTAAGTCATTTACATATTGTATATTACTTACTACAAGGTTTGATGACTAAGCTCTTTAGCAACAAAACATCGGATTACCGGAACTACATCCAAACACGGAACCACTGGTATATCACAAGTGGATTCTCTATTACTATGTTTGCAATTGTTCAAGATAAAATCTATTTTGGAAAGAGAAGAAATGAGCACTGAACCACTGATGTATTACAAGTGAACTCTTTATTTATTGTGTTTGCTATTAAGATAAAACCTATTTGGGAAAGAAACTACTTTTGCTGTGGCACCCCAAAACGGGACGTTCTGATTTTATCGGGACAGTTGAGGGGTCTGGGATACGCTCTGAATATGTGGTATATATTCAGCTCCAGTTGAAGACAAGTAATGCCTTCTGTGCAAATGTTTGAAAAACTTCTCAAGAGCAAATACAGTTGGGAGAACAAAGAGCTCGGGGGAAATAGATGAGTTCTATCAGAATTCAATAGCAAAGCATTAAAGTTAAGTATATAGAGGCAGGATGTGCTTCATCTTACTGAATTTACAAGAGGCTGCCATGGATACAGCCACTGAATGTAAGTCTCAACAATTTATATTCAGAGAGGGAAACCTGCAGATAAGGTTGCCCATTGTGCCAAAGTCGGGGAAACAGAGATTGTAATTGAATGTATAGCTTGTGGTTCGAGGACCCGACCCCCGTGTGGTGAAATAAAGACACAAGGACACGTGATATATGGTTAATGGGCAAGAAAAGGCCACAACTTTATTGGTTACAGCAATGGAAAAGGTATTGGCTTAGGCATTGGACGATGGGTTATTCAACCAGTAGGTGGAGCCTGTCGATGCTGATCCGACTCTAGGCTCACCCCTGTTGTCACCGAGGGTCGTGCGAAGGCCTCCCGCCAAGCAGGCATCGGACGGATACACGACCCCCAGATTCCTTTAACGGAATACCCCTAAAAAATTGAAGGCATAGGCGATGGCCACACCTAGCACTTCGACACACCACAACACATTATTCCAATGCCTAACCTACCCACCAATACCGCAAAAAGTTGTGACGATTGCTACGAGGTAGGCGAAAAAACCAAATAGCCTAGTGCCAAGTGGAAAAACTCCTACCAGGCCCCCCAAGCAACCGGGGCGACCAACCTAAGGTCCATAGCAAGGCCAAAAAACCTAAGCCCTGACTAATAGGGAGTGGAGGGTGGGTGACTTCCCGAAGAGGCGACGACGGAGAATGAGGCCGGGGATAGGCTGTCGCTGCAGCAAAAGCTGCTGAACACGCCCCCTCAGTGGCACCTGGTTGGGTGGCCCTCCGAGGGGGCGTGAGCGCCAGCCAGGTGAGCTGGAGGCAGGGGGCTACGCCCCCTGCTAGGCGGGGCTCAGGCTCCCGACCACAACCCCTCCCCTCTCTTTCAGGGAGGAGAGTCTTTGTGGTTCGAGGATCCGACCCCCGTGTGGTGAAATAAAGACACAAGGACACGTGATATATGGTTAATGGGCAAGAAAAGGCCACAACTTTATTGGTTACAGCAATGGAAAAGGTATTGGCTTAGGCATTGGACGATGGGTTATTCAACCAGTAGGTGGAGCCTGTCGATGCTGATCCGACTCTAGGCTCACCCCTGTTGTCACCGAGGGTCGTGCGAAGGCCTCCCGCCAAGCAGGCATCGGACGGATACACGACCCCCAGATTCCTTTAACGGAATACCCCTAAAAAATTGAAGGCATAGGCGATGGCCACACCTAGCACTTCGACACACCACAACACATTATTCCAATGCCTAACCGCCACCCGAGCCAAAGGCTCGCCGCCAATACCCTCACTGCTGCAACCAATCCCAGATGCTTTTGCTGACACTAGCTAGCCAAATGTCGCTCCCCAAGTCCGATAAGTGGACACCATCATTCCGGTATAGCGCTTGGTCGCTAATACGAATACGATCATGCCGGATGACACGGCCAGACATAAAGCGCACCCAACGGGCTACCGCCCGATTTACGAGTTTCCTGGTATAGCGCTTGGTCGCTAATACGAATACGATCATGCCGGATGACACGGCCAGACATAAAGCGCACCCAACGGGCTACCGCCCGATTTACGAGTTTCCTGGTTCTTTCAATGGCCAAACAATTTTGCGCTCCGCGCCACTCGAGTCTTTTCAGGAAGGAGGACCAGAACACCATCGTTCTGGGGCACAAGGCTGCCAAAGTATTCAAGTCTCTTTTAATGCTCCCCAATAAGTCCACACTCTTTCTGCTGGTTAGGTCATTCTCTCCCAACTGTATCACGATGGCGTCGGGAGGGCCACAATTGGCTACTTTCTCCCGGAGCAAGGGCATCAGCTCCTCCCATCGCATGCCTCTTCTCGCAAACCAGGAAACTCGGACATCATTTGGGAGGCCAAGGTTAAGTGCCAGGCCGCAACTTGCTGCACGTACGCGGGCCCAATGAACAATACTGTGGCCGCAGATCCACACATTTCTTCTGAGCAACACTAGGAGTAAAGACAGAAAGACGGCAGGTGAGTGGGGCCCAGCGACTGGAGGCGTACTAGCGAATGTAAGACTTATAAGCATTTGATCTCCAACGGCCCATTTCTTTGATCCTATCCGCCGGTAGCCCTAAGTGCGCAGCCGTGGTTGCGGCACCAATCCTAAAAGAGTGAGCAGCGTACTCCTGGGCAGATAGCCCACAGGCCTCAATCGCCTTGCGCAGCACCCTGGTGAATTGGTATCTCGACATGGGCGACCCATCCTCGTGAATCAAAAACGGACCTGGGCCAGGTGGCCTAAGGTCGAGATACCGCCTAGTGTCCTTTACCGGACATGGGCCCTGCTGTGTTGACGCTGAGAGTTTGACCAGGACACCCTTGCCAGCCTGATCGGTCTTGGACTGTCGTATGAGCACTGACACAGAAGAGCTAGACAGCTGCACATCCTCGCACTGGAGTCCGCGGTTTGAACCCCGTGCACTAACTTCAAACACAACCTCCCCAACCCTTAGTGCGCCGAAAAAGGCGATAGAATATGCCGCAGAAAAAAGGCGTGCTTCGAACCTGGACCAGCAAATCAACCTGAGTTTTTTGCGAATTTGGGACAACAACCCGTAGGAAATCGGCTTACGGCCTTCGTCCCTGGGAGGCTGTAACCTGCTCCAACCCTCAATAGCCCTACGTATCATGAAGTCGCTACACGGGTCATGAGCAAATGTAGCTTTTGAAAAGAAACTGATAGCTGCTACATGAATCTTTAAAGTTTTTGGGGCACGTCCCAAGTCGTCGAGATGCGAAAGATACTGTAAAACGTCGTCTGTGGTGGGAGGCACATTATATGAGAGCCCGGATAACCTAAACCTGAAACCCATGAAATCACTCCAGGCCTTCTTGTATGACCTGAGCGTAGAAGGTGCTACGGACGCTAATACTCCCTGTATCACTTTGCGTCTCCAACGTTCCACAGGTACTCCGGAAAGGGTTCGGGCAACTGTTGTGCTCCAGGTGCAAGCGACCGGAAGCGAGGAATCTGGAATCGAGACAAGGCATCGGCTATATCATTATTGGCTCCAGGTACAAATTTGGCTGAAAATATTATATTGTACTCAAGGCAACGGAGGACGAAGGCCCACAAAAGGGAGGAAACCCTCTCAGACCGAGATGACTGTCTGGCAAGAATGTTCACCACCGCCAGGTTGTCGGTCCTGAAGCACACACGGTGGTCCCGGAACTCCTCCGTCCAAATGTGAACGGCCACCACTATAGGAAAGAACTCAAGAAAGGTGAGATCCCGTGTGATGGCCTGGCCTAACCAAGCCATCGGCCAACGCTGAGCACACCAACGCCCCTTGAAGTACAGGCCGAAGCCTATGGATCCGGCCGCGTCCGATTGTACCTGGAAGTCTGAGGACAGATTTAAAACGTCCTGCCATAGAGATACCCCATTGTAATTTTCTAGGAAGGCCAGGAAGTCACTGCATGGATCGGAGAACGTGACCGTAGCAAAGAAGCTAATGGCGGCTACATGTATTTTTAATGTTTTAGGTGTGCGCCCTAGTTCATCAAGGTGTGAAAGGTATTGCAAAAACGTCATTGGTGGTGGGAGGTGCGCTAGCAGAAAGCCCCGAAGATCCAAACCTGAAGCCCAAGAAATCGCACCAGGCCTTCTTGTAAGACCTGAGGGTGGAGGGTGCGACAGACGCTAATACTCCCTTAATCATCAGCGTCCCCTAAAGAATAAACTGAAGCCCAAGGACCCAGCGGCATCAGTGAACCTGGCAATTTGAGGACAGGTTGAGGATTTCCTGCCATAAGGAGACTACATTGAAGCGTTGCAGAAACGTGATCCAAATCTCAAGGTCTGTCTTAACTGATTTTGGGAGTCTTACCCTGTGGTGCGGTTTGTTTGTTTGTTTTTGTTATTTTATTTTATTTTTAAGGTTAGATATGCACATAGGCCCCAAGCCTCATTTTGTATCATGACTTTTAAACTTCTGATTTGTTTCTGAGTCACTTGGTGCTCTCTGTGCTGAATCTGAAGGGGGCTGACACACAGACTAGTTGAATGTGGATGTCCATTCTGCACTGTATCATAGTATAGTACAGTGATTATAGAATATCTGCTTGAGTATATGTTTTCATCATGTGTAAAACTCATAATGAATAAACAAATAGTTCTATATTGTGATCAAGTAACTCCTAGAACAAAATTGTAAGTTTTTGCTTCAGAAAACCAGTTGCTTCTATCCAACATCCTGTTGCCAATGTAGCTAAAATTTTAGCACTTTTGATTGTTAGCTGATAACACGGTTGTTAGTATGACAAGAGATTGGTGGGATGCTCTCCTACAGATTTCCCAAAACTGTTGTACTACAGACACAGCCAGGACATTCCAGAACACTTCTATCTGGTACTGTAAATGTCAGGTTTGAGTTTCACTCAAGCTAGAAAAAACTGCTACATATGCAACATGTTCTAGAAGATTGCCAAAGGTGAGCTCTTGGCCAAAGCGTTAACCACTTCAGTGAAGTGTTATTTCTCACCAAACTAGCAATTTGTTTACTAACTATACATGTTCCCTAATATAGTTAAAGCATTGAAATTATGTGATTTCGCCTGTTGGGCTTAAAGGCTTACTAGATTATAGGACTAAGGACTAAATCATTATTGTACTTCTTTGCAATTTTGCCCACAGCTGCCCTGCTAATTGGGAGAACAGGAAATGGATCTGGAACACTTCAAAGCAGTATCATTGCTCCCATGTGTCTTCCTGTTTGAGCTGTCATTTTGTTAAAGCTGTGGTCTTGCTCTTGTAGTTGATCTGGGAGAAAAAGGCAGGTTACCCAGGGGAAAAAATAAATAAATAAATAAATAAATAAATAAATAAATAAATAAATAAAAAATAATTCCTGTATGAGGTGTTATGGAATGATACATTTTGTAGCTGCCCGTTGGGTGAGGCGAGCGTCCTTCCCCTTACTGACTTCTGATTAGGAGAGTCCTTCGCGGTTAAGGAGCCACTACTGGGATTCTGCAACCCTCTGAGAAACCCTTCCAAAGATAGGATGCTGCACTTCCGTCCGGATGGATAGACAAGAGGTTGAGGAGAGGAGAAAGCTGAATTGAAGAAAATGCTAGACCCAGAAGGACTTTATCGATGGTTCCCTGCTGTGGGGGCTCGTCTGGAACTAGAGTGGTGGAAGCCCTGACCTCCCCAAAAGGGCCGCTTCCCTTTGTAACACGCTGTGGCTGGGTGAGCCCCCACACATCTCTCACACTCATGCGGGTACTTACAAGACTGCCTTTGGCATTGCCCTTTATTGAATTACCAGCACACCTTACGTTTTAAATCCTTTCTAAGGCCCAGCTTTCCAGTGCGATACACCTCTGATGGCTTCTTCTCGACATACGGGCTAACTGCCAGATGCTAATAGCGGCGGCCTCCCCAGAAAGGGCGTAAGCCATTCTGACTCATCATCACTGGCTGATGAGGTGCCTGATTCTGGAAGCTGGACCCTGGGCTGCTTATTCTGCAAAGAACTAGAAGAACTGGAAGCAACCGGGTTATTGATACGGGCCGGCAGTCTCCATGCAGGCGCCCTGGTGCAGTTCTCAAAGTCGGCGAGCAAGCCTGAGACCTAGTTTGCACAGCCGCCGTTCCTGTCTGAGGGCTTGGGCCTGCACCTGGGTAGTTTAAAGGCTGGCCACTGGTTTGCAAAACAAGGAAGTAAGAAACGCAAGGCAAATTGAACTAAAGAATAGCTAAGAGAAAGCGCTATTCATAGTCAACAATGAATGATCTGAAGGCATTAAGGAACTGCGAAATGGGTTTGGGTTTATTATTATGACGGTTGACAACTGCAGTGTGTGCTGGTACTGCACCCGTGCCTGCTCTGTGCACTAGAAAAATGTGCCTACTATTTATTTTGTCACTTATTATTATTATTATTATTATTATTATTATTATTATTATTATTTTATTTAATTTTTATTCATTTATTTATATTTTAATATTAATTATTATTATTATTTTATTTATTATTTATAATTATAATTATTTATTTATTGTTATTATTAATTATTTATATTTTGAATTTATTTTATTTTATTACTTTATTTTATTATTGTTGTTATTTTTTAATTAGTATTAATATCATCACTCGATTAATAACTTAACTGTAATTAAATGCTAGTATACAATTATTGTGCATCAATAAAGTTCAGAGTACTGTTGAGGGATTAATTATTAATCGATAGTATCTCAATTAATAGCCAATGGATTTATAGCTATGAGTAGGAATTACTATTATCAGTTGCTCTGCGTAACTGCTGACAAAATGAACAAGCTATACGTCACTTAACTGCACTGCAGCAGCGCTCAACTACATATTAGCACCTGGCTCCAAGGAACAATACCATACACAGAGCAACCCCAACTGCAGTCAGCCAGAATTAGAAGATAGTTGCCTATAATAAGAGTTGCCCCTTTTAAATGATAGGCAAATCTAGGCACAAAGCATTGCCAAGTAATCAAACAGAATTGAAAATAACTGCTTACAAGGAGATGCTCAGAAGCTGCAGCCAAATTAAGAGAAAAGGAAATCAATGAGATTCCAGGCCCACACCAGCGGCCCTCAGAAAAGGAGGGGTGGGGTTGCTCTTAATATCCCACTGCTGGGGAAACTTCTTTGAAACAAAGGAAACTTTGCCAAACAAAGAAAAATAAATCTTTGCCCACAAGGTCGGCTCAATATCAGTTGATTGAAATAAGGGTACTTAAACAGACAAAAGACTGCAATTGGTCAAACTGCTGGATAGTTAAACTGACAATGCAACTAGAGCTGCTGAAAGAGCAGAGAGTTGAAAAACCTGTCTGGCAACTGTGATGACTCTGGCAAGAAGCAAAGGGAACTCCCAAGACCCCGATGTATCTCCTGAAAGGGTGGGGGGGAGGGAGGGAGGATGGGTGGAGGGAGGAGGAAAGCGTGGGGGGGAGTTGGGAGGGGTGAGGGGTGGGGGGAGTAAAATGAACATGCTGGGCAAGGAAGTTTTTGAAGAAAAGGAAAATAGCTGTCCTTTACAGTGAGCCAAAAAGAAATGGAAATATAAACCGTGGGTTAACCTGGACTTTTCAGTAAGGTACTATAAGCCGAAAACTTTTGTTGTTGTTGTGTAAAAGTGGTTTTCTTTAGGGAGCCTGTACTGGCAAGTGAAGCCAGTGACAAGAACCAGGCAAAGGCACACCCTCAAAGGTTTTAAACGTATAGACATGGAGTGCTGAGGAATGGTTCCCTGATCAGAAAACCCTGAGTTGTCTACCCCAAGCCCTGCCCTATTTCTTCCCCCAAACATCAAGCGAAGGGGGGGTGACTTAGAGAAACCAAGAGGGGTGAGGTTTAAGCGCACAGTCTATTCCAAGCCCCGGCAGCCTTTAAAATTTTTCAGGGGGCTCCCGCTTCAAGTGCTACCAATGGAAGGGATGGCAGGGTAAATTAAACCCACACTAGAAGAGTAATAAATAAATAAACGGCAGGCACAATAAACAGCAAGCACAAACACACGCTGCAAGCACACACACACACACACAACTTAAAATTAGAGAGGAAGAGGAAAGGGAACCCTGAGGATCATCTAGTCCAACCCAAGCAATGCAGAAATATTCAGCTGTCCCAAACAGGGATCGAACTTGCAACCTAGGCATTGTCAGTGCCATGCTCTAACCAACTGAGCTATCCAGGCTCTCAAGGACAATGGAGAGGGAAAACGCGCCAGCACACTGGCCAACAAATTAAAATGTAAGGCAAACCCACTCAGTCACCCAGACCAGCCATGCAATTGGACAGGTAAGGGCAATAGAGGGGAAAACGTACAAGCACCCTGGCCAAAAATTAAATAAAAACGCACTGCCACCAAGGCAGAGGCAGGGTAAGGAAAGCGAGGATACGAGGAAGAAAGAAAGACGGAGCCACACTCACACTCAGACCTCGCTGGGGGCATGTGCTGGGCAAGGGAACAAGCTGCAGCTTAAGAAAGGTTAATTCGCACTCAGGCTGCACAAACAAATCAGGCACCAGGAGTGGGGGGGAAATAGAAGGTTAAATGTAGGTTTTTACCCGGAAAAGAAGACACAGCAAGGCAAACCTGGCTGCCTGGGTTTTTAAAGTTAAAAGGCAAGCCAGGAACCAGGCAGCCTCCACACACACAGACCCCTCCCCCGACTCCAAACCTCATGGCTCTTCCCTGTGATAACTGAGATGACTCCTAGCTGATGACTCGCTGAGGGACTTCCCGAAGAGGCGACGACGGAGAATGAGGCCGGGGATAGGCTGTCGCTGCAGCAAAAGCTGCTGAACACGCCCCCTCAGTGGCACCTGGTTGGGTGGCCCTCCGAGGGGGCGTGAGCGCCAGCCAGGTGAGCTGGAGGCAGGGGGCTACGCCCCCTGCTAGGCGGGGCTCAGGCTCCCGACCACAACCCCTCCCCTCTCTTTCAGGGAGGAGAGTCTTTGCCCTTCCTCTTCAAGGAGCAAACACACCCACAGCAAAACTACTTTAAAAACAAGCATTCTAAAAACAGCTGAAAGAGTTACAGTCAAAACATTCTAAAAGGAGTTAAAAACATTTGGTCACCCTGTGATCTCAGGGTTCTCAGGATCAATCATCTTCAGCCATCAAATGCCTGGGCAAACAGGAATGCTTTCCCCTTCCTCCTGAAAGTCAGTAGCAAGACTCCTCTCACCAGGGTGGGCATTTCACAAACAGGGAACCACCACCAAAAAGGCCTTGTCACAAGTCAATGACAACCACACAACCCTCAGTGATTGTAGAGTTGAACCTGCTGATTGTAGTGTTGAACTAGCTATTTAAAATTTTATTTCAAAATATTTCTGGGCTGTTCCCAAGCAATGACCAGAATGGTTTAACCAGCCCTCTTCCCAGGAAACTCTGGGAATTTCAGCTCTGCAACAAAATAAAATGGGAATAAAGTGGCAAAAAATCCCCACACTTAGAAAAGTAGTTCAGCTAGGAATATGCTGGCCTAGAAGCTGTCTCCTTAGGTGTACTAATTTTCGCCTTGCAGGGAAGAATTCAAAAATGGTGCTCCCAGCTATAGTTTGAAGTAGTACCATCCATTCTACCTTATCATGTTGCCTTTGGAAAACTCCAGAGTTGAGTTCAATTGTCTGAGTCCTTCATGTTTTGTTTCTTTCCAGAGGTAACCCAGATAAGTGTGACATTTGGGGGAACACTCCCCTCCACCACGCTGCTGCGAATGGCCACATCCATTGCATAACATTCTTAATCAATTTTGGCGCCAATATCTTTGCCCTGGATAATGACATGCGTTCTCCTCTGGACGTGGCTGCCAGCAGGAACCAATACGAATGCGTCCGGATCCTCGACGCTGCCGCTACTGAGCAGAACCTCAAGAATCCCAAGAGAGTCTCTCAGCTCAAGACCCAGGCTCGGCGCAATGCAGAAAGGCAAATCCACGAATGCGAACTGCGTCAGGAGAAACATCAACACGAAATGGCCAGGAATTTCAGCAAAGGATCCATGCATTCGAAGAGGGGGACAGCCACCAGGACGAAAGTCTCCAGTTTCTTTGCATCCACTTCACTGGGCACGCTGCCCCAAAAGATGAAAGACACCTTCACACGAAGGATGAAAAACAAAGAGGAGAATCTCGATGGTCAAGAAGCAAATCCCCAAGAGGGAGGTACCCCAGCCGGACGAACTGCTGTGATGGATGTGTTCAATGAAGAAGACGAGGAAGACCTGACCAAGGACTTCCAAAGAAAAAATGGCATTTCTGAAGATGAAGACGAGTTGGGCCAAAGGTCCATCTTCCACCGGCCAGGTCTTGGCAACATTGTATTTAAAAACAACTTGCCCACCATGGGCAAAAACTTTGACGCGGTGATGCTCGAGAAAGAAGGCATCAGCTTCAAAATGCCCGATGAGTTGCTTCAGTTCAAAGAGCCTGAAGATGATGGTGGTGACGCAGATGCGGAGAACAATCCAGAAGAATCTTGGATCGAAGAGGAAATCAGGTGGGATGATGAGAAAGTGGAGACCACCCCCCTGGAGGTGTTTTTGGCGTCCCAGAACCTGAATGAATTCCTTCCCATCTTGATGAGGGAAAACATTGATTTAGAGGCCCTCGTGCTTTGCTCGGATGAAGACCTGCGGAGCATTCAGATGCAGCTGGGCCCAAGAAAGAAAATCCTTCATGCAGTTGACAGACGAATTCAGGCTCTAGCAAACCCGGGCAAGGCTGGGGATACGCTGTTATAAACCATGAAGTTCCTGCGTTGCAATAGCTCCACCAAAACCGCTGCAGGGTGCAGCTGTTGCAATGGTACTGCGCCCTGCAGGGTGTTAGATCAGGGGTGAGGAACCAGTAACCATTCATCTGTTGGACTCAAACTCCCTTCAGCATGGCCAGGGAGTTGCAGTCCAGCAACAGTTTGAAGGGACACAGCTTCCTCATTCAGTGTGTTTAGATTCTAGACGGCAGGGGATTGGAGCTTTTTGAAGCCGTGGTGCAACTTAACAGGTTCAACTGCAGTCTGCATGGTGATTGTTTTAGTGGCTCAGATACATGCATAGGACTGGTTTCTACAAGGGGACAGAGTACCGCCACTTCTGTGATCATAATAGCAATTAAGGTTTCTACAGGTGATCTTTATATGGAAAAGCGTCGCGTGAAGAGACAGGAGCAGAAGGAGGTCATATATGCGAATGAACCCCATATTATTATTGCTAATATTATTATTTATTAAATTTCTATGCTGCCCTTCATCCGAGGATCAGAGGGTGGTTTACAACACAAAAACACAAAGCTACATAGCATAGTAACAAACAAAAATAAAAGGCTGTAGATTGTTTAATTAGCCAAAGACCTGGGAGAAGAGGAATGTTTGTGGTACAAGTTCCAGAGTGGTTTAACACTCAGTCTTTCTTCCAAGGGAAATCAGGGAATTGTAGCTCTGTGAGAGGAAGGGGGATCTTCTAACAGCTGTTAACTTAACAGATTACACTCCCCATAATTCTTTGGGGGAAGCCATGACGGTTTCAAGTGGTATGATACTGTTTTAAATGTCTAGTGCTGGTGGGTCCTCACATTCCCATGCAGACTATTCTAATGTGAATGTGTTTGTTAACATGCACATCTATGTATTCTCCAAATCCTAGTGATGAAACTCTAAAATGACACCATCCATGCAGCCGCTAAAATAATTTCAGTCAACACAGAGAGGGTAAAGGTAGGTCGATTGATGTGTGCTGGCAGGTTTCAGGTTATATGCTTCTTTGAGCAAGTGCGCACAGCTTCCCTAGGGAAGCCCATTTTAAAACAAAGCAAGCATATATCTTCCCAGTACATGAAAATGAGATGTCATTCCATGTGACAGCCACTGTAATAACCAGCCTTTGTTCTCATGCAGTATATTTAAGATGGTGAAACCACCGCTGATTTATATCAGGCAAATAAAATTGGAAGTTACAAAGCTGCCTTTGGTCTGTCTAGTTGGTCTGTTTACTCCGATGCTATCAACACTCAGAGGTCTCAGGTGTTGCTCTGATTATTAGGGAGGGAGGGAGGCTTAATGAAATTCACAGACCCCCCCTCCATGACACTTCTTAATTTTAATCAAAAACACAGGCAGGGGCAGAGGAAGGGGGGCAGGCCGCCCTGGGGGTCAGCACTGAGGGGGTGACAAAATGGCGGGCGGCACTCACCACAGGGCCTGCAGCACACCCGAGCCACGCTTCTCTCCTGGGAGTGAAGTGGGGGTTTGAGCACCCGTAGGCTCTGCACTGCCCCAAACGGTTCACCCGCCACCTCCCCCTCAGCTGTAGGGCAGCTGAGTGGGAGGAGGCAGGCAGACTCCTTGGAGGCCCCGCCCCTGGGCACAGGGCATGCCCACCACCCATGGTGCCTGATCGGCTTGCTTCACCGCTGAACATAGGCCCCCACTGCCCCCGTTTAATTCAAGCACTGAATGTGAGTGGCAAAGGATTGATGTTCTGGTCCAAGTAATGTCTTCAGAAGCAGAAGTATTCTAACAGGTGTGAGATCACAGTACAGTCATACCTCAGGTTACAGCCGCTTCAGGTTGCGTTTTTTCGGGTTGCGGACTGCCGAAACCCGGAAGTACCAGGACGGGTTACTTCTGGGTTTCGGCAGTTGTGCATGCGCAGAAGCGCTAAATCGTGCTTTGCACATGCTCAGAAGCGCCGGATCGCAACCCGCGCGTGCGCAGACATGGGTTGCGAACGTACATCCCACACAGATCACGTTTGCAACCTGAGCATCCACTGTAAATGTTCCAGGTATGGGTAAGCAGAAAAGGCAAAGCAGGGCAGAGTCCAGCTTCCAGCAATGCAAAGCAGAAGCAAACAAACAGATACTTGCTTCTGGTGATGCAAAAAAAGGTAAGAGAAAGGAAAACAAAGACACATCCCTACCATACATGTAATGCATTGAAAGTGCCTGGCTTCCCCTTCCAGAATCCTGGGAGTTGAAGTTTGCTCCTCAGTTACAATTCCCAGGACTCTTAGCAAACAACAGTTCTCATGATTCTTTGGGAGGAAGACAGGTGCTTTAAATTTATAGTGTGTATATAGCCCAAGAGAGCATGGAAGTTCAGGTTGCAGATAGCACCTTGGAGAGCTCCATGAGGAATTCAAGCTGGAGACTCAGAGCAGCAAGGCTCAAATGTTGCTTCAGCAACAAGCAGCCTCATAAGTAGAGCTGTACCTCAGGCTGGAAGGCTGGCACCGCCTCTGATGAGAGAAGTCTCTTCACTTAACAGGGTCTTCCCAAAGATGGAGAGTCAGACCCTGGGATCACAACAGACAACCTCGGAAAACAAAGCATTGCAGAGATGAAGGCCAGACTGCCTTCTTCAGCAAGTATAAAATTACAGAGGGACATAGAGGCAGGGAGCCATGGGGATGAATTCTCAGGCCCCTATAGCCTTTTGAAACAATAGCTAAGACAGCTGTCACAAAAGGTATCTGGGCCAGGATCCCTGGACTCAGGCAGAAGCTTTTCCCAGCTCTGCTGCCTCAGATATAGTAGCCAGGTGAGCCAAGAACTTAATATGGAGCCTTCTAGATGCCGAGCATATGCTCTGCACCTGAACTGTAGGTCTTCTGCAAGTTGGCTGTAGCCCAGACGCCCCAGGATGAGGAAGTCAAGGTGATCAGCCTTAGACTTGATGAAATGTACAAATGAATGAATAAAGTCAAGGTCTCTGCGATGCAATCAAATGCAAAGGGACAAACTTGAAGTCCAGATGATGAAAGACAGTTACCAGAGATGTATTTTGAATAACCTGCCTTTGTTCATTGCTGTAGGGTAATTAGTATTTGAGACACAAATTTACTCTGCATCGTCAGTATGTTACAATTTAGTGATATTACATACTGTGTTTGCATTGTGAAGTACATAAGGATTTTGGGAGGGGTTGTTGGTATACATTCTATTGGCTTCCAGGCATAGACCTTTTCTTTTTTTGCAAAGTTTTCAAATTCTTATAGACCTACATGATAGAAATATATTGTGTTCATTTCTAGTGGTGGCCAAACTTGGCCCGCCAGCTGTTCTGGGACTACAATTCCCATCATCTCTGACCACTGGTCCTGTTAGCTAGGGATGATGGGAGTTGTAGTCCCAAAACAGCTAGAGGGCCAAGTTTGGCCATCATGGATTTAGACCTTGACTTCATTTACTTGCTTGTATCCATTGATTGGTCAGAGATTACGCCCTCCAGGATTGATGAAGTGAACTCCACGACTGGAGGCCCTTTGTCCTCCAGTTGTTGCCAAACAACAATTCATTTCACCCCTGACCATTACCCATGCTGGCTGGACAGGCACCAGATCCCCCATCACTGTCAGGGGTAACCACTCTCTTGCCACCCAGCCATATGCTTGAGCCCCTAGTTGGCAACTGGCATCCTTCAGCAGCTACCACTGCCCACCAGCCATTAGAGCATATCTGCATCAGCATAACATTGCTGTTTGAGATCAGTTGGCTTCTTCAGGCTGTTAGTAAGGCTGTAAAGATCAGGCTGGCTAAAAGACATCCCATGCACACATGGGAAATAAAAGTCAAACTGGGTCTGAAATTTTAGAACAAAACAAGCACCCTGCAGAGGGAGACCCTAAGGCCTACTGATAAGACTTCCATGAAAATGGTCCTCTCTCCTCTCAAAGCCATATGTGCCAGAGGTCATCCTTGCAACCTATGGCAGTGAATGCCACATATAAATTAACTGTTCTGCAAAGAAGGGCTTTTTGTTTGTCCTGAATATCCTGCCAATTAGTTTAATTGGATGACCCTGGGTTCTAGTATTCTGAGGTGAGAGCAACCTCGCTCTATCCACTTCTTAAACACCATGAATTATCTTCTGATCAAAATGCAAATAACCATTTTATCTGGTAGCAAAATTCAGTAGATACCCATTACCAGAGATTTTCAACCAACACAGACTCACTTCAATTAAAAAAGAAAATAAAGTGTAAGAGGGGAAAGTCAGTATGTATTAAAGCAATACAAAATGTAGTGTTCTGTTACTCTGTTTTTTAAACAAATAGCGCTCAAAAGGATTTGACCCACATCACTATTATGATTTTTTGCAATCCCCCTTGATCCACTCAGTGTCAACAAAAGGCAGGGAAGGTAGGAGAGAACTGCAAATTCCAGTTATTATTTTACAACTGCGGAAAGCTTAATCATAGATGAGTTTCTTGAACTATTTCTCATCCTTGAGAAGATATGAAATTAAGCTGCCAAATGGGACTCGAAAATGTGGTTGGAGCCTATTATTATTATTGATAGTAATTTTCAACCTAATGCTTTACAGCAAGAAATTATATAACCTTCTAAAGATTTTTTTTTGGGGGGGGTGAACCCTGTGCCTGTTTACCTCACAGTGAGCACAAAACAGAATTGAATAGTGTAAATCAAAACCAAAGTGGACAGAAAAACATACTGGTTATGCATGTCACAAAAGTTTGGTTTATTCTATTCTTCTATTTTAACTACTTTGTCCTCAACAGAAATACTATAAAAAAATAAAAAGTTATATTGCAATCCTATGCATATTGACTCAAAAGAAAGCACCCCCAAATTCAATGAGATTTTCTCCCATTGTAAGTGGGCATAAGATTGAAAATGTTATCATTTTTATTTTTTTAAAAACAGCTCCTGCTAAAAGTGGGAATGCAACCCTAAATGCTACTTCATTCTCAATATTGTTTTGGTGCTTAGATTATTGGAAGATCTTCATTTTAGCTGCCAGCCGACCAGGAATCAAATATCATTTTCGCCGGGACTGTGTCTTCAATCGCCATTCCTAAAATAAACAACAATTGACATCACAGTCAACAAGGATGAGGGGAACCCCACAGTATTTTCTGGAGGAAAAGACTGATCAGATCATATACAAGAATTTTAAAATCTGTCACTTCTACTGCATTCTAAAATACCCCTAAGAGTCTGCATATTAAGCAAATGTGCACATAAATTGGTCCATCTGATACAGGTGTGGGGAACCATTAATCCTCCAGATGTTGAACTCCGACCATGCTTGCTGGGGCTGATGGGAGTTGTAGTTTAGCAACAGCTGGAAGACCCAAGGCTCTAATACTATCTACACCAACCTTCTCCAGTAGGCTGCCCTAGTGCCACTTCCACCAGTGCCACCACGCATTTGAAGCACATAACTTCTCCCAAATAATCCTGGGAACTGTAGTTTGTTAAGAGGGCTAGGAACTGTAGCTCCCAGCGTTCTTTGGAGGAAGCCGTGTGCTTTAAATCAGGGTTTCCCAAACTTGGGTCTCCAGCTGTTTTCGGGGAGGGAGGGGACTGACCACTGATCCTGCTAGCTAGGGAGGGTGGGAGTTGTAGTCCAACAACAGCTGGGGAACCAAGTTTGGGAAACCCTGCTTTAAGTGTACAGTGTGTAAAGGTAAAGAGACCCCTGACCATTAGGTCCAGTTGTGGCCGACTCTGGGGTTGCGGCGCTCATCTCGCTTTATTGGCTAAGGGAGCCGGCATTTGTCCTCAGACAGCATCCAGGTCATGTGGCCAGCATGACTAAGCTGCTTCTGGCGAACCAGAGCAGCACATGGAAACGCCATTTACCTTCCCGCTGGAGCTGTACCAAATCTATCTACTTGCACTTGACATGCTTTCGAACTGCTTGGTAGGCAGGAGCTGGGACCGAACAACGGGAGCTCACCCCGTTGCGGGGTTTCGAACCTCCGACCTTCTGATTGGCAAGTCCTAGGTTCTGTGGTTTAACCCACAGTGCCACCCGCGTCCCTTGTGTAAGCAGCCTCAATTACTCCAGAGTGGCAAAAAAGATGACAAGACCCCAAAGACCCTCACCTAATTAATTGGCCTGCTGACCAACAATTGCAACCAACCCACGTCCCATTTTCAGGAATTTGCCCTCCATGGAGCAAGAATAAAGGCAGCATGGCCCTGCCCTGTGATCAAAGGGTTGCCAGCTCCACACCCTACAGGCACAAAGTCCATCTAGACTGCCAGCTGTTCTCAGGGAAGAAAGGCACACGCACAACTATTATTTAGCACCAAGGCTGTTCCAGAAGTACTTTCATCCATTTAAGAACTCACTTCAAAGGGAACTACTTCCTCTGAGTCACAGCTCTAAAGCTGGTCCTGCAGAGTTCCAAAAGACAACAGAAAGGGGACAGATCAGTTGGTAGAGCACAAGTCTCTTAATCTCAGGGTCGTGGGTTTGAGCCCCACATTGGACGAAACGTTCCTGCATTGCAGGGGGTTGGTATAGATCAGGGTTTCCCTAACTTGGGTCTCCAGCTGTTTGTGGACTACAATTCCCATCATCCCTGTCCACCGGTCCTGCTAGCTAGGGACGATGGGAGTTGTAGTCCCCAAACAGCTGAAAACCCAACTTTGGGAAACCCTGGACTAGATGATCCTTGTGGTCCCTTCCAATTGTTATCATTCAAGTTGTGCCTGGTGCCGATTGGCTGATGCCCCCCTTGATGTCACAAAAAACCTCCCACCCAGTTCCTGGAAAGGTTTTGCACTTTTTTTTTTTTAATGAGGCAAAGGAATGGATAAATGCTTAATGTGACATCTTGCCCGGAAGACAGGGCTATCGGCTACTAGGCATGATGGTCTTGTTCTCCCTTCACTGTTGGAGACTGTATGCTTCTGTTGCTGGGAATTGCAAATGGGGAGGAGAAGAAGAAGAAGAAGAGGAGTTTGGATTTGATATCCCGCTTTATCACTACCCAAAGGAGTCTCAAAGCAGCTAACATTCTCCTTTCCCTTCATCCCCCACAACAAACACTCTGTGAGGTGAGTGAGGCTGAGAGACTTCAGAGAAGTGTGACTAGCCCAAGGTCACCCAGCAGCTGCATGTGGAGGAGCGGAGATGCGAACCCGGTTCACCAGATTACGAGACTACCGCTCTTAACCACTACACCACACTGGCTCTCATGAGTGCTGTGTCACTCATGCCCTGCTCTAGGGCTTCCCAGAGGCATCTGGTTGGCCTCTGTGAGAACAGGATGCTGGACTCGATGGTCTATTGGCCTGATCCAGTAGGACTCTTGTTAAGTTCTTAAGTCTTTGCAGTGGGGGGGGGGAATAGTTATGATCAGAGCTCAAGTAGTGTACAAAGACGAACAATACATTCATTCATCTTCGCTTCCCTGTTGATGCTAATGGCTTCTGTCTTGTGTCTTCGAGGAGGGAAAGAGGCATGTCTGCCTTTGTTAAATGGGGGGAATCCGTTGTCAGTTTGAAGATAATCGCCAGTATTCTCACGCAAGGGGGGGGGTGTTAAATAATAAAGCGTTGTCTTGCACTCTTATTCAAGCACAGCAGGGGACCATTCTTACCCAGGGACTTGAACACAGTGGTTTCCTCACGCAAAGCTGGTTTTGTTCCCAGCACCACCTCACCCAGCTCTGCAGAAATCTCTGCCTGCAAAACAAACACAGACCTTTTGTCATCTTCCGGTGCCACCTTTTTCTGAGGTTCACACTGAGCGCGGCATGGCTTTCAAAGCCAAAACAGCACCACAAGTGGAAGGTATAGAAAGACTTTGGGGAACCTGAGATTTTGCAGGAAATCCTGTGGGGTGGGGGAAGAGCTTTGGGTTCTCCCCACGCTGAGCTCTGGTCCTGCCTTTAAACACAGTTACAAGTTCCTAAGGGTTCTTAAGATTTCAGTCCCCACAGAAAACCAAGTGCACCAGCACTTGGCACCCTCAGGCAGCTAGCAGAGGCTGAGGGTCAAGACATCTGCCCTGAATGGCTCAGTCTGTGTAAACCACCATTTTAACTTCCCCACAATCCCCCCTGGTGTAGAGTCACTCCTGGGGATTGTGGGAGATTAAAATGACAGCTCCAATGGAAGTAACAATGCTACACAGGGGGATTGTGGGAAATTTAATTTGATGGAACGGTGAGGTAAACCTGTGGCCAGCACCCCACAAAATATAAGAGTCCTTCAGAGGGTCCTTTGCCAAAATTTCCCCTCAAACTTGGGGTCATCCCCACAGAAATCTCCAAAAGTACTTGTGGCTACCTTGGGCAAAGGTGTCAGGAACTTCACTCAAAGTTTATTGGTAAAAGAAGGAGACACACAACTCTCCACCCCCTGCTCTGCTTGCTTACCCCCGATAAAATGACATCTCCCGATTCACGGATAGCAGCCTCTCTCGAATCGACGTACAATACAGAGTTCCTCATCGCATCGTCATCCAGCTCGCGCCAGTCAGGCCTGCTTGCTCCAACGGCTAAAAGTCAGAATCAAACAAACTGAAGATTTATCTCCCAAGATGAAAAGGGTTAATACAATCACCCCAACCTCATGGGTACAATTTGTTCACAATTGACAATTGCCTTTGAATTACTTTTGCAGAGCAGGAGCGATATTAATGCTTAACACGCAAAGGTTGCTGAATGACTCCAGGCTGAACCATGGGCTTCATTCATGCTCTTGTATCATTTACAGTAGCCACATATACACCATATACGGAAAGCAGTATCATACCACTTTAAACAGAGATGGCTTCCCCCAAAGAACCCTGGGTGCTATAGTTTATTTAAAGTGGTTATGAGATCCCTGTTCTCCTCACAGACCTACAATTCATTTCACATTTACCGTATTTTTTGCTCTATAAGACTCACTTTTTCCCTCCTAAAAAGTAAGGGGAAATGTGTGTGCGTCTTATGGAGTGAATGCAGGCTCCACGGCTATCCCAGAAGCCAGAACAGCAAGAGAGATTGCTGCTTTCACTGCGCAGCGATCCCTCTTCCTGTTCTGGCTTCTGAGATTCAGAATATTTCCCCCCTTGTTTTCCTCCTCTAAAAACTAGGTGCGCCTTGTGGTCTGGTGCGTCTTATAGAGAGAAAAATACGGTATTTTACTTTGCAACACAAACACACATAACATTGAAAAAGAAAACTTAAAAAGAAAATACAAAAACCAATATGAAAAAGTAATGAACATGTAACCATAGTTCAGTTCTTCTTTTCTTCTAGCTGACTTCCTTCATCCTCAACACAGGTCTGCTTTTATATTTAGTAAACTGTTTCCTTTGCACTTCGTTCCCCCCCCCCTTCTTTCTTTTTTAAGCTTTTATACCATAATTTGTTTTGCAAAACTTAATCAAACAAGTCCAGGTATTAATTTGAGGGCACTGCTTTTTAAGATAATCTCTGTATTTTCCCCATTCTTTTTTTAAAATTTGTTTAGACTGACCCCTAATTGCATCTGTCATTCTAACCAACTCAATGTAGTCAAATAATTTTTCTTGCCATTCTTTTTTTGTTGGTGCTGTCTCATTTTTCCAATTTTTTACAATTAGGGTTCTCACTGCCACTGTTGCATATAGGAATTATTTTCCTGTTTTCCCTAATGATATCTGAATCTAGTATACCCAATAAAAAAGCTTCTTCCTTTTTTCTTTTTCTTTTTACAAAAGTTTA
Organism: Podarcis bocagei; assembly: GCF_964188305.1. Lineage (NCBI taxonomy): Eukaryota > Metazoa > Chordata > Lepidosauria > Squamata > Lacertidae > Podarcis > Podarcis bocagei. The sequence goes on from NC_138139.1 coordinate 42,814,721, forward strand.
TTTAAATATTTTATTTAACTCTTCATATACCATATGCCAGAAACCCTTAATTTTGTCACAAAACTCTATAATTCTATGGTTTTAGGCTCCCCAGCTCCTGCCACTTCAAATTCACCCAAGAGCGGAAGTGGCAAGCATACCAAAATGGAGGCAGGGTCTACTTGGCAGCACAAGATCTCCCAGCCCCAAGTCTTCTCCTCACAACGAGGAAGCCAGACTTCTCATGTGCAATCCCAGACCCACAGATTTTGAGCCATATGCCGTGTGGAGGGGGACACCTCTGCAGTAAGAATACCCCTAGCATTTAGATCCCACCCATTCAGCTAGTGAGGCTTCCAGGGTGCCTTACGAAGACATAGCTCTAAAGGGAAATGGGGAAACGGGGGGGGGGGGAGCAAATTTGCACATTCTTCTGCTTAACAGTTCTTCAACTTACAGCTGATGCCACTGGTGGTTCTGGCTGTCTTGCCCTCCATAAAGAACATATGACTGCTTTACATATGTTTGTGAACTGCTTCAGGGTGTCTTGTTGCAAATGAGTCGTAAATGAAATTGACCAAAATTAATTCCAATGAAAAGAGCTCCCATCAGCTGACAGCAAAAATCAAAAATAAAATAAATAAAGAGCAGTCCTTCCCCAGAAGCACTCTTTCCCCTCAGATAAGATCCTGCCATACAGTTCTTCCTTCAGACAACTGGCATGATGTTAGTCAGAATCCTCACAAGAGGCGATAGAATCCTACACTACTGGATCAGGGCAGGCTTAGCTATTTGGCAAAGTGTTTTGTTTTGTTTTAATGTACCAATGTGGTGCACTTTCAGCCCATCATCTAGTTGAAAGCCCTGACACATGCGACAATATTTGATTGCATCACTTGAAATTTTAGGAGAGATTTTGCTGTAGGGCTGTTGTTTTTTGTTTTCATCCAAAACCTATAATTAAGGAGAATGAGCCACCATCAGCCTTCTTTTAAGAGGATATAAAAAATGTAACAGAAAGTGGCTATACAAACAGAGAAAGACTCACATATTTTTCTGAAAACCTGCTCAACCGTTAGGAATGAGTTCTCTGGGGTGACGCAAGGAGAAGCAGTGCTTTGTTTATGTGTTGCGGTGGTGAACGAGGACACCAATTGTCCCCTGACCCTTCGTGGTGTGCCTCTACACAATATGAAGAATCCATCACACAAAGCATTGATTATGAAGGGGTGGGTGGAAATCGGTCAGACAGTGATGAAATCTCGAATTGCACCTCCCATTCGCTTCCATGAATCCCTTTCTATGTCCTTTGCAGACAACGCAGGGCAGAAGTGGAGAGGGCGATATGATGCAACTAGATTCTACGCAGAGAAGAAATTAATGCACACGATTAACTGAGGTTCATTAATCTCAATGGGTGTAATATAAAGAAAGGAGACATCTGCAGGGACCTTTTAACCCTGGGAGGTCACTCCAGGAAGTAAAATGAGAATAAACCAGAGTTCAAAGAAATTTTCCAATAAAGAACCGGCGGGTTCTTCATTTGCTGTGAAGGTATTAATCAGAGAATAGAGTCAAACCCTGAAAAGAGATGTGATTGGTCCCTACTCAGAGAACTCACAATGGAAGGAGGAGCCAACTCCTAGAAGCCGAGGTCTCCCCCCCAATAATATACTTGAGGGGGCTGCCCCCAGTGGCGTAGCGTGGGGGTGCAGGGGGGGCCGGCCGCACCGGGCGCAACATCTGGGGGTTAGGGTTAGGGGGCGCAAATCCACGGGTTAGGGGGCGCAAATTACTTGCCCCGGGTGCTGACAACCCACGCTACGCCACTGGCTGCCCCTCAAAGTTCATGAGCATTGCTGTTCAAATGGGATGTGCACGCTGTGTCTTGTGATTGACAGGGCAGGGTGGGGTGGTTCCTACCTAGGGCCCCCCAATATTATATTCAAATTGATGTGCCTATCATGAAATTCTGTACTGAGTAATTCGTGAATGTGGAATACAGGTGAGCCTCAGGAATGTTTTTATGTTTTCTACATTGTGTAGAAGCGAATCCTACCGATTTTAACAGACTGCAGTACAATGTTAGTGTGCCTCGCATCGATATTGTAAACAGATTAGCACCCCCTCTTTAAAACCAGTTAATCTGGATCAGCTAATCCTTTGCAAGATGCTTTAGCTAAAGCTCATTAAAGCAAGGTGCTTTTCTTTTTTCCTTTTCCAACTAAGCCTATTTCTGGGAGCAGTGCTAACACTTTTGTTGAATGTTGACGGCCAATCTTGCACCACACCTAGATCCTTCTGCTCAAGGTTAGGACAACAGTCTCACTACTCCACTTATGCTACTGCTTCCGACTGTTTCTTGGGAAGAAAGGCTTGTTGTCACCTCCAACCAGCTGACAACAAAGCATATGTACCTAAGAGTCTGGTGGATCAGGTTGATGGCCCATCTAGTCCAGCTGTTCTCCTGTTCTCACGGTGGCCAACCAGATGTCTGTGGCAAAGTCCCCAAGCGGGACCTGAAGCCACAGCTCTCTCTCCCCTTCCTGTGGTTGCCAGCAAATGGTATGCAAAAGCGTTGCTACCTCTGTCCATGGAGGCAGAGTATAGCCCCCAAGGCCAACAGGCATCAATTTCCCCCTCCTCCATCATGGTGACAGCAGGAGATGGACAAGTGAGTGGCTTTGCCCAGCTGAGATGTTGGCCAGGGAGGGGGAATCAAGGATCCTGACCCCTTGCTTTAAATCCTTCAGTAAAGGAGAGTCCATCACTTCCAAAGGAACCTGCTTCTGTGTTGAACAGCCCAAATTATTTGGAAGATCTTCCTAACGTTTAGCCCAAAAACCCTCCTGTCAGGGAACTGCCATCAGAGGGAAGAGGAGAGGAAAGTCGCTCCAGTGATGCAGGGGAGGGAACTAGCAAGGAGCGAGAGAGGGTTCCCACGGGGGAAAGAAATCCAGGGGACACCAGGGAGAAAGGGGAAGCCGAGAGCAAGGCGGAGGGGAGGCTCAGAGACTCTTCCAGTGAAATCAGCGGAGAGAGCACAGGACCTCTGCTTGGCACGCCCACGCTGCGCAGAAGGCTACCACGCAGGGAATCTAGGCGGAGACTTGGAGTCAAACAACTCCTATGTTGGCGCAAATTTAGGTCCCGCCCACTGACGGATTCTGCCAGTGACTAAGACAGTCGTGTTTCAAGGGCTGTCAACCGGGGAAAGTTTTAGCTACATGGCTAGCTTGGAGCAGTTTGCAGTTTACGCACAAGCAACCCCAATTCCCATTACACCTCCCTTATCACTTTAAGGAGCTGTTTGGGAACACCAGAAAACAGGTCCCATCCCCCCTAGTATTTGGGCCACATCACGCTCCCTGGTTCCAACAAAGTCAACCACCCCTTTGAGTATCCAGAGAGGGAGAAATCCATGCAGAAAGCATACATTACCGTTGATATGGGCCCCGGGCTTCACCCATTCTCCGTGCAAAATTGGCTTTGTTGCCATCGTGACTGTTACGATCACATCCGCCCCGGTGACAGCCTCCTGAGCAGAAGAGCAGACTTGGACTGGCCCATGAACCGAGTGTGCAAACTTCTCTGCCTTCTCCTTGGTCCGATTCCAGATCTTCACCTACAAGGGAAATGGAGCGGCTGGTCTTTGACCCTCTCGGGAACTACATAAAATCTTGGCCTCAAGGAAGTCCTACAATGTGGACAGGGGACCTGTGGACACTTTTCCAGGACAGTGTAAACACAAGAAAATGCATAAAATTAATTTGCCAGTCCCTAATGCATTCCTCAGCCATGCTTGGCCCCATACAATGGCAGTGAGGTCCGGGACCAGGCAAAAGAAGCAGCAACATGCAATCAGAAGATGGACAGTGGCTTCAGGTGTTATAACAGGGTATTTTATAACCCTAGGATCATAGAATCATAGATCTGGAAGGAAACTGGAAGGTACCCCAAGGGTCATCTAGTCCAATCCCTTGCAGTGGAGGAATCATGCAGATGGCCACCCAACCCCTGTTTGAAAACCTCCAATGAAGGAGAGTCCACCACCTGCTCAGGTACAGTCTTACCTCGGTTGATGAATGCCTTGGGAGTCAAACGTTTTGGCTCCCGAACGCCACAAACCTGGAAGTGAGTGTTCTGGTTTGCAAATGTTCTTTCGGAACCCGAACATCCGCTGTGGCTTCCACAGCTTCTGATTGGCTGCAGGAACTTCCTGCAGCCAATCAGAAGCTGCACCTTGGTTTCCAAACGTTTTGGAAGTTGAATGGACTTCCGGAACGGATTCCGTTCAGATTCCAAGGTACGACTGTAGTCCTTTCCACTATCAAACAGCTCTTACTGTCAGTGAGTTTTTCCTAATATTTAGTTAGACTCTCCTTTCTTGTCACTTGAATCCATTGGTTCAGATCCTAACCTCTGGAGCAGCAGAAAACAAGCTTACTCCATCTTCCATGTGCCAGCCCTTGAGATGTTTGAAGACGGCTCTCATATGTCCACTCAGACTTCAAATCAGCCAATCCTAGGCTTCTTAGAGGTCTATTTTTTTGCTCCAAGAGGTGCAAAGAAAGGTGGGTGGTCTCTTGCCTCCACAGCTGAATTTTATTATTGCCTCTGCAGTTGAATGGCATTCTTGTAATTGCTATAATCTCAAGTGGGCCTGGCTAGCCAAGGAGATAAGCAGGAGTCAACAATCTGTGCACACACTCTAAGGTAGCCAGGCCAGAATGTCTACAAAGTAATCCCAACCTTTCCTTACTCTCTCCTCCCTTGTAGCACCAGGCCAGGCCTTGCCACCCCCACCAGGCACTAATCCGGCACAGGATCCCTGTTCCCATCAAAAACAACAGAGAGTTCATTTCTGGAACGGAAAACAAATCCCCAGGCCACATCTTCAGCAGCTTTGAAAAACATGGAAATCATGGAAGTCAATTTGCTGGCAACGGTTTCTTTTTTGATCCCTGTAATGCTGATGCTGACTTTGTTCTCTATCTGATTTTCTCCGCAGGATGAGGAGAAATGAAAGAAGAAAATAGTAATTAACTCTGTAAGCTAGACTGTTGAAAGAGAAACTTATACAATATTGTAGTATACCTAAGAACCCTTGATAATTGGTTTGATTTTATCAATGCTGCAGCCTCTGCTAAAATGTCTTATTCTTTCTTTGCAAAACTGGGGGCGGGAGGAACAAATCCCTGAGAGGCTGAGATGCCCTCAGAGATATCTTCTTCCTTAACTCTATGCCATGATTTACACTTGGCTCCAGCTGGTGAATTTCAGGGTCCTAAGAAACAAAGTGGGACGTGGGTAGTGCTGTGGGTTAAACCACAGAGCCTAGGACTTGCCGATCAGAAGGTCGGCGGTTCGAATCCCCACCACAGGGTAAGCGCCCGTTGCTCGGTCCCTGCTCCTGCCAACCTAGCAGTTCGAAAGCACATCAAAGTGCAAGTAGATAAATAGGTACCGCTCCAGCGGGAAGGTAAACGGCGTTTCCGTGTGCTGCCCTGGTTCGCCAGAAGTGGCTTAGTCATGCTGGCCACATGACCCGGAAGCTGTATGCTGGCTCCCTCGGCCAATAAATCAAGATTAGCGCCGCAACCCCAGAGTCGGTCACGACTGGACCTAATGGCCAGGGGTCCCTTTACCTTTAAGAAACAAAGCAGATCCCACAATCTTGAAGTATGCCCACCCCTGATTAAGAGATTAAGGGGGGAGGGGCCAAAAGGTGCCTGACAAACCAACAGGTGCTCTGTATGTGCTAGAAATGCCTAAGGCAGAGGCTATTGTTGAGTGGTAAATTTGTTAGAAAATAAATAAAAATCAGTTGGTTTAATTGAACTTCCTACCTCCTTAAACGAGAACATCTCTGTGAAAATCTCATAGTGGCTGTAGGCTTGAACACCAGCTCCTAGGATACACAGCACTTCAGAATCCACCGGCATTAAGTACTGAAAATATATCCAACAGGGGAAGGTAAAATAATAATAATAATAATAATAATAATAATAATAATAATAATAATAATAATAATAATAATATCTTTATTGTCATTGCCCCCTCTCGGGGACAACGAAATTACTTGTTCATATGGCACCTTTCATATTAACAACTTTTGCCAACCCTAAAGTCCATGGCCTTCTATCGGGTAGGGAACACCCAGTCTGCTGGTCAATCCTGTGTTTCCAATTTGGCCCACCATGCCATTTTCCAGGGCCGTCTTTACCGGGGGGTGCAAGGGGTGCGAGACACCTGGGTGCTGAATTCTGGGAGGTGCCAGGTGTCCACTGCTGAACCCACCTAAACTCTTAACTATCTACCTGTTATGAAATAATAAATAATTTTGATCAAGCTGGAAAAACAAAATACATATATACCTAGGTATTACCGAAATGCATACCTACTATTTCACTAAAGGACTTTCGACTTTGTGCGCTCATTTATCAAAGATGCGCCGTGGCAGCGGCGGCGCTTGTCATTCACAACGGCAGCGCTTGTCAGACTCAACAATGGCTCTTGACATTAACTCTTGAAATCAACTCTTACATAAAAATATTATGTTAGGTGCCTAAACAATACTTGTTTAGTGTGGTGTATTGTATATAAATGTACTGTATAAGTGTATTGTAAATAAATGAGCAAATAAAAAAGTTTGTTTCTTTCTCCTCCCTTCTTTCGTAAACAATAAATAAGGAGTAAGTGTGGTGTCTGACATAAGCATAATAAAAGTTAATTTGGGGGCTAAACTAAATTTGGGGGCTCTGTGTGGATTTTTGCTAAAGACAGTGCTGCCGTATTCCCCAAACCACAGTCCCTTTCTTCGTCCCACTTAATAAAAAGCACCCACCTTGGTGGCTATCGCAGAAACAGCCGCTGTCCGTTTGGCTGTTATGACGCTACCATCCATGACCTTTCCAAAGGAGAACATCAAACAGAACGAAAAGTAAAACGGCAAGATCGAAGTTAAATACAAAATGCTTTTCCTCAGGCAGACAAGGCCCATCCATCCAACACCTTCAAGTTGTATCATGCCACTTTAAACAGTCATGACTTTCTCCCAAAGGATCCTGGGAAGTGTGGCTTGTTAAGCTGAGAGGCATTAGGAGATCCCTGTTCCCTGCAGAGAGCTACAATTCCCAGATTGGATTGACAAACAATCCCTCCTCCAAGCGAATGCCCCTCACACATTGATAGAGGTGAGGCCCATGCTCTTCTCCGCCATACATGTGACAGGCAGTGGTGACTAGGGCCCTTTGGGACTGATTGGGAGGGAGGCAAGGAGTCCAACAGTAGGTGGCGCCAGAGATAATGACAGACAGAGCCTGTCTATCCCCTAGTTTTGTCCCCATCTCCTACCTGATGGGTTCTGCAAGCACAACTCTGAGATTAGGGAGGAGGAGGAGGAGAAAACTGACAGCCGGGGCCGCCTCATGGACTGAATGCAAGGAAAAAGGCAGGCATGAGGTCAGGTGGCTGAGGGCAGCCTGAGGCTGGTGGGGCTAAAGCGGTTCAAATTGTGCTCACTGTTGCCTTGGGAGACTTACAGCTTTGAGAGTGCCGTTGCTTGGCTCAAACAGGAGCACTGTTGCTTGATGGGAAGGAACTGCAGGATCCGTCACGTGCTCATAAAAGGTCACCAGCTTGGTTGTCAAAGCGTCATCTTTCTCGCTGTAGGCAGGCATGATCCCTAAAAAGCTTACAAGCAGAAGACAGAGGTGGCGCGATGATCATTCAAGTGTGGTCTCTTCCCTCAGCAACTAAGCTAGCAAGTTAATCTAAAACTTTAAAGAAAGTGTAATGAATAACTTAAGCCACCAGGGTTGGAAGAAAGTTCGAGGGCTCTTTCATAAGTGCTGGCCAGTGTGGCCATCTGCTTTTAGTGGCGCCCATCCGGGAGGAGTCCTAGAAAGCTTATTTTCATGGTGCCAGCAGCTCCAGGGGCTAACAGTTTTCCCCTGCCAATGCCTTCATTGACACACACTGCCAAGCCAATGCCTGGCACAGGGAGGACCAGAGATTTCCTACCCCTGTTTTATAGGCAGCCCAAGGCAGGTGTCAGCGAAAGACCGTGCAGATTATTTCTATGTTCATTTCTTTATTGAATTTTTACCCTGCCTTGTCGTGAATTCTCTGTGGTGCTTTAGCAGAAATGCTCAGAGTTCCAGGTTCTTCAGTGCAGTGCAGTATATTTATTGTGAGCTATATACAGTATACACAAATATATACAATAATCTACAGGCTGTAATACACGAGCAGTTCATACAGTCAAACAGAGTACCTGACTGCACCTTAAGGCAAATAGGAAGACCTTTCTAGCTCTCTCTCTCTCTCGCTCTCTCTCTCTCTCTCTCTCTCTCTCTCTCTCTCTCTCTCTCTGACCACACTCTTCTACACACACTGTTACTGCTGGACAGGTTTCCCTTTTAAACTGATGACAGCCAGTCAACTGACAGCACATAACTGCTGAGTCTTTCTGACTCAGCACTTCCATAGGAAGTATTGTAGGCTGATCGCATCAGCCAGTTGCATCAACTAGCAAACTCAAGCCTGCAGACTTACTATCTCACACAGCATTCTGTGAATTCCTCCCAAAAAACCCCAGGGTGGCAAACCTCAAGCAAATCGCCACAGATGCAAGCGTTCAGGAACTTGTTTTCTCTTTCCCCCCACAAAAGAAGTCTTCTAAAATCGCAGGCTAAGCTTTTACAACAATTTAATTAAAGTTCAGCAAAGCAGGTTGGCAGGTCTGCTGTGGGTGTGTGAATTTGGAGAGCAGCATTTTCCGGGAGACAGTCCACACACACACACACACACACACACACACACACACACACACACACACACAATGTTGCCACAATCAATCTGTTCTCATGTTCTAGCAGACCACAAGGCTCTTGACTGTCATTATCAACAGTTCACAATTTGGTTAGATCATTTTTATGTGCAAAGTGCTTGGGTGACTGAGTTCTACTTGGAAAGAACAACCGTTTGGAACTCTACAATCAAACCAGAAACCTGTGTGCCATCAGCACAATGAGCCTTCATGACAGCAGCATCTGGGCACAACAAGGATTTTGGGGACACCCTAAAGACTCAGAGTACAACCATAACACCCTGATTAATGTCAAAAGCACAGGCAGTCAAGAAGCTGGCGCGGAGAGTCCCAAAAATGGGCATTATGGGGTGTGCAGCAGAGCTCGGTCAGCCACAGATCTGCAGGATCCTAAGCAAATCAGTTCCCCAGAGAAGGGCTCAATTACACCACCTTGAAAGATTACAAAAAAAATGTTCCTACATCTTCCAACTTGGTCAGCAGGCTGTGGATGCTTCCTAGGCTGGCTTCATTAATTACGAACCTTGAATTTTGGGTCCCCTCCATACAGGTGCCAAAGTTTTTTTATATATATATAATAATATTTATTAAAGTTTCATAAACAATCATACAGGTGCCAAAGTTTTGCAGCCGCTTTGTAGCGCAAACCCTGCGTTTTGTAGCGTGCCACGTCCCCAACTGAGTAATTGATACATCAAGCTGCGGTTCAAAGTTAACACCCAGAAATCCAGCCTTGTCCAATTCACTCCAAACTGGTGCCAAAGTTTTATAGCTGTGTTGTAGGGTTTCGTTGTTTTGGGGCTTGCAGTTAATGAAGCTTCCCAGGTCCCCTTCCAAGAATTCTCTGCCCATCTACAATCCTATGCCCACTTTCCTAGGAGTAAGCCCCATTGAACAGGGCTTACTTCAGAGAGCACACAGAGGCATAGAATTGTAGAGTTGGAACATACCTAAAGGGTCAACTAGTCCCCAGTGCTGGAATTACATGTGCAGGCATGCACTCAAATGTGCGTTCATGGACTCTAGGGTCCAAAAGGGAACAAAATGGGGAAAGTACAGCCTTTGATGACTGTAGGTAAAGATTTTCTATAAAGCAAAAGCGACCCTTTGCAATGGGTACTAGACAGACAGCACAATTCTATGCATGTTCATTCACAAAGTTGGATGCAGGCGTTAGTCGTGCTTAGAGCGGACCCCATGACATCACTTGAACTTAAAAGTTAGTATCCGCTGAGAGCGCAACTCAGCACTGCTCACTCCCTTTCTTCCCTGTGCAGTGAAAACAGCAATTGCTTTTATTATGAACACATTATGAAATTCAGCAAAATAAAACCCAACAATTATAGGACTATGCTTGAAACTGGTTTGTACATGCCCAACTGGATTCCTTATTTTGTTGTATTTAGTTTACTGAACATTAACCTGTGCCAATTTTAAATATATATGGTTTAAAACTTGTAAATTGTGTGTGTGTAAGAATAGTTATTTCTTCTTCGTTGTTTGTCTTTTTAAATTGCTAAGTTGCCCCATCGATCTCAACACATCTACTCAAAGCATGACTAACACCACAATTTTTAACCATGTCTACTCAAGGTCCATGGGGTCACGAAGAGTTGGACACGACTAAACGACTAAACAACAACAACTCAAAAGGAAGCGTTACTGAATGCATAGGGAGCTCATTCCCAGGAAAAGTGGGTCTAGGATAGCTGACTATGTTTGGATCCAACCTATAACCAGATCCCATGGATTTACTCTCAGGGAAGCCCACAGAGTGCTGCGGGCACAGAAAGATCCCAGTTTCTCCAGGTTAATTTCGTCAGCTTACATCCGTAGGAAACGTCAACCAACTTTAGTCGTGCTGGGAGCTGACCCGCGGCTGAAATTCTTGGAACGAATTCCGCCGGGTCTCCTCTTATGTAAGCCTTAGTTGGATTGCATTCAACTAACTTGTACTCAGAGCGGACCAGTTAATAAGCGTGAATAACTTGTACTCAGAGCGGACCAGTTAATAAGCGTGAATAACTTGTACTCAGAGCGGACCAGTTAATAAGCGTGAATAAGTGGGGTCCATTAGATCCAATGGGTCTACTCTGAGTAGCAGTAACTTGAATCCAGCTCCCGCGACCGTGGATACCCTGGGTCGTGGGTGCCAGGCACGCTGTACCGAAATATGTGGGTGCCCGGCCCCTTCGTGGGGAATTTTGTGGGTGCTGGGGCACCCAGAGCCCCAAAGAATTAGTCCCTATGCTTGAATCAAACTCATTATATTTATTGCATGTCATGGCGGGCGGGGGGACATCCCTACAAACCGACCCCCCCCAAAAAAAACCCACATGACCTGGGGATATACTTAGCAGGAAATCCCCATCCCGATCCCGAGTCCTCACCCGCTGTACTTCTGGATCGGCACCACGGTGCGCACCGGCTGCACGACGCCTCCCTCGGCGCCGCTGGAGAAGTTGGCCAGGGCCGTGGCCAGGGCGGGGATGAGCCGGCTGGCGGCCGGGAAATGCTTCTCCACTTCTCCGGCCGCCAGGAAAACGGGAGGCGGCACGGCGTGGCTCATGGTGGGGACTGCGGAGAGCAGAGGCGACGGCGCCCGGTGCCCCTCGAGTGAGAGCCGCCCGCTGCCAGGCGCCCCCACCCGCCCCGTCTCGCCGCCCGAGAGGCAGCGGCGCCCAGCACCCCCTGGCGGACGAGACGCCTGCTGCTCCCGACGGAGCTGCTCCTGGACCTCTGAGCAGGGAACCCCCAGGAAGGTCTTCGGAGGGTTGCCAGCTTCGATCTGGCAAAATACAGTACCGGTTGGGGGAAGCGTTCCCCCCCCCGCACCCGGTGCTGAAGTGACTTCATCCCCCCCATTTTTTTTAATTGATTTTCCAAATTTATCACAAACATCAGAAAACAAATAACAAACAAACAAAAATCCTAACTATAATAGTTCCACTTTTGTTAACATTGTTAGGTGACTTCCTCAAATCCCCCTGGCTGAGTTTCTACGTATATCATTGTAACAGTTTTCCACAACTAATTTCTCATAAAATTTACTAGTCAATTAACCTCTTTCTTTTTTTATTTTAACTTTAGATATATTATTCTATAAGATCACATATTTAAATCCTAAGCCAATCTGGTACTTGCAAGTATTTCTATTTAAGTTATCTTGGCATATTTAGCTAAATAGTCTTTAAATTTCATCCATTCCTCCTGGTACTCCTCCTCCTTCTGGTTGCGGACTCTTCCGGTCAGGTCGGCTAGCTCCCAAAAGTCCATCATCTTCATCTGCCATTCATCCATTGCTGGCACTTCTTATGTTTTCCAATTTTTAGCCAGCAAAATCTTAGCAGCAGTTGTGGCATACAAAAACAATCTAACATCTTTCTTGGGCAATTCCAAACCTATTATTCCAAGAAGAAAGGCCTCTGGTTTCTTAATAAATGTATATTTCAGCATTTTTTTCAATGCTGAAGTGACTTCAAAGCAAATAAACTGCAATCTGTTGCAACCTAACGGGGTGGCCCTCTGGAATTTGTCACACACACAAATACCTGAATTTGTAAATCTGTCTGCACTTGGCTACCTAGAGCTCTCGGCGTAGCCAAGGGGAGCAGGGAGGGGCAACTGCAACCCATTAAATCAATCAAATTCAATAAAAATACATAGCAAACTGAGGTTCGCCCCCCACAACAAAAATCCTGGCTAGACCCATGCCCGGAGCTTATGCATGACTTCCATTGTTGGAAGTTGCCCAGAGTGGCTGGGGAAGCCCAGCCAGATGGGTGGGGTACAAATAATAAATTGTTGTTGTTGTTGTTGTTGTTGTTGTTATTCCACGCACCCTTTCGAACACATGCGTTTGGAGAGGATCCCTAACTTGGCAGAGAGACAGACAGACAGAGAAGACCTGAAATAAAGGACAAAACTGTATCATTACAGGACATAGCATTTTACACTACAATACGGGACAATCCTGTATTATACAGGACAGGTGGCAACCCTGCTTGGAATAGATCTACTATGAATCAAATGAAGCTTAAGCTTCAGGGCACCTAATCCTGGAGGAGCCCCAGAAGCGACTTTAGTCCACATTGCTTAACCTTTTGGGGTCTACTAGACCCAACTGGAGTCGCACGACTCAAATTGATTATTATTTTTATTGTATATATTTCAAAAGTCCCAAAGTCAGCAGCACAGGTGTTGTAAAGGTGTGGTGATCTCTCAAGGAACAACCCCATTGAAGAAGGCAAGAGTGGTTACCAAGACCTTGTTGTTAGTTGTGAAGGTTAGTCATGCCTATTGATTTCAATGGGTTGCCCATAGTTAACTTTTACTCATAGTTGACCTGTTGATATTAATAGAGCTAAGTTAATCATATCTTAATTTCAATGGCTCTGCTCTGAGTAGGTCCAACAGTGCATACAGCCCAAAGGCTTTTTTTATTAGGCATTCCAGGCTGTGAAACTCCCTTCCCAGATGGGTTCCCTTGACTCTTGCACTCTTAAGCTAAAGGAAGATCCTAAAACCTTTTGACTCTGCCAGACTTAAACTGTGGATTAATGTCCAGCTCCCTGTTTTTATGCTCAGATGTTTGGTCTATGCTTTAGGTCCTGTTGTGCAAATCAGACTTCGGTCATTCCAATGGGGTTTGTGTGTTTTCCTGTCATTTTTCTTTACTGTACTTCATGAACTTAAGAAAAGCAGGGAATGTATTGTGATGAAGATAAAAATGAAAAAAATAATAAAAACTATTTAAGAAAAGAAAAGCAAAGCAGGGGATGAATTTTGAAATATAAACTATGTGCAAGAGTGTGCATGAGAAAGAGTGAATCTTCTGTTGACGGATGACTTGTAGATCATCCTGGGTTTCTTCAGAGCCACTGTCTTATGGTGCTTTTAGACCTCCCAGGACAAGTGCTCTCATCAAGCTTCCCCCCCCCCCAAGGAATCCTGGGAACTTTATGTACTTTGTTAAGGATTCCAAGAATTGTAGATGCAGGTGGCGCTGTGGGTTAAACCACAGAGCCTAGGGCTTGCCGATCAGAAGGTTGGTGGTTCAAATCCCCACGACGGGGTGAGCTCCTGTTGCTCGGTCCCTGCTCCTGCCCACCTCGCAGTTCGAAAGCACGTCAAAGTGAAAGCAGATAAATAGGTACCGCTCCGGCGGGAAGGTAAACGGCATTTCCATGCGCTGCTCTGGTTCGCCAGAAGCGGCTTAGTCATGCTGGCCACATGACCCGGAAGCTGTACGCTGGCTCCTTCGGCCAATAAAGCGAGATGAGCACCACAACCCCAGAGTTGGCCACGGCTGGACCTAATGGTTAGGGGTCCCTTTACCTTTACCTTAAGCGGAAAACACAGTTCCCAGGATTCTTCGGGTGAAGTCATGTGCTTTAAATGCATGGGGTGAACCTCCACTCCTCCTGCAAGGGTCATAATTTAACTTGCGCCCCCCAAACTGCAGTGGGGCACGTACAAGACTTGGCTGCAAAGGCAATTAAAAATGTGTGCTCCTGGTTGTTCCTTGACAAGTGGGTGGCAGTTTCTGGATGGTAGTACTGCAAATCACCTTTACAGAGAGAGCAAAAGAAATGAATAGAGCATGCTTTAAAACAGCTGCAGCTTTCGCTCCCGATCCTCGAGAATTAAAACAATGTGAAGATTTATCAGAATTAAGGTTAATGTCCTTTCTTCTTCAAATGCAAGGGGGGAGGGGGGAGAGAGAAAATCAGCCCGCGATCTAACTGCGCACAGCAGTGTTCATAGTCCTCAGGTTCTGTTTTCGTCCTTTGCCATCCAGGAGTCTACCAACTGCAAATGAGAACCGGACGTGTATGATGATTCTTAGCGGTGAACGATTATCCCCTTGATGGACTGGCCTGGGACGCTCTAGCCGCTTTCCTCTCCTAGTTTCCATGCTGGAACAGCGTTCCTCTACCTCTACGGGGCGGGGGCGTTTCCCTAGTCGCAGGCGCTGGGCGCATAGACGCGAGATTATAGAAAGGCTCCGCTTTCTCTATGGTTCGGGCGGCGCGGAAAGAGTGGCAGTGCGGCGTGGACCGGAAGAGCCTTCCGCTTCCTGGGCGGCCATCTTGGATTTCTTCCCCGGGGTGGCTCCGGAGGGCTCTGTGGCGGTCGGAGACCATGAAGCCCATTCCAGCGGCAGCGCGGTGCCTCTCGGTGAGTAGCAGCGCCCTGGAGGCGGCGGCGGCGGTGAAGGGGCGGGAACCCGGAGCGAGAGAGGCGCCTGGGCCGGTGAAGGCCCGATGGAGGAAGCGCAGCGCCCGCTTCCCGGGAGCGACCTTGACTCGGGCCTTCGACTGGGGAAGGAGGGGAAAGGGAAGGCCGGCGCCTCATCCATCTCCGGGCGCCGCTGCTCCTTCTCAGCAGCCGCTTTGGGGAGAGAAGAGGGTGGTGGCAGACCCCTCTTCTGCCGGGAGGCTGAAGGTCGCTGCAGGAGCCCCGAGGTCGGCCTGCCCCCGGAGCCCCAGCACCATCGGAAGCGGTCAGTCGGCCTTTCCCCTTTTGACGTACGCAGGACAGAATGCTCTTCGCTCCGGCAGGGGGAGAAATGACCGTTGAAAACGAAGGAAAGAAATCCCCGCACGGAAACACCCCCCCCCCCACCGGCCACAAATTAGTCTCTAGGGAGAACGGCTAAGCTATTTATTCATTTCGTAAAAAAAAAATACGCATCGCTTATTGCAAACAACGGCAACACATCCAAGTGCTTCACAAAAAGAGGAAACCAGAAAATTCAGGAGAAATTGCAAGAACAAGAAGCTAAAAGCAGATTAAAATTCACATCAGCGTTTCTAACTAAGCTTCAGGGTAGGGTTGTCTAAGGTAGAAAGGTAAAGGACCCCTGGACGGTTAAGTCCAGTCAAAGGCGACTATGGGTTGCGCCGCTCATCTCACTTTTCAGGTCGAAGGAGCCGCCGTTTGTCCACAGACAGGTTCCTGGGTCAGAGCAAAAGGAGCACACCCCGTTGTGCAGATTCGAACTGCTGACCTTCTGACCCGCAAATCCAAGAGGCTCGGTGGTTTAAACGATGGTTTTTAGTGAATGTCCGCTTGATATCCATAGACTTGGAACATGGACATTCTTGTTCCTGGCATGTTTACTTTGGGCCAGTTATTTATTTATAATGTAGTACATATATTCTCCAGGGAACTCAAGGAGCCATACATATTTCTCTTACCCAGTTTTATCCTCACAACAATCCTGTGAGGTAGTTTAGGGTGAGAGGCAGTGTTAGGCCCAAGGTCACCCAGTGAACAGCATGGATGAGTTTGAACCCTGGTCTCATAGGTCATAGCCCAACACACTAACCACTACAGCACATTGCTTATCTTTCAAATTTAATTGGTTGAAATGTGTATGGATCTAGCTTACCATTGTTTGTTCTCTCTTATTAGAGGAGATTTTATTCTCTCAAGACTGCGCCTAAAGTTGAAGCCCCTGGAGGAGCAGAGCGGTCAAAAGTACTGCTGCACCCCCAGGATCTTGAGGTTAGTCTGAAGAGGAAGTTATTTTGCATTTTGATATTTCTGCTAATTAGAGCAGCACATAGTGGAGCAGTGTGATTTCACGTATACTGATGTGTCCTCTTTATAAATGCAGATTGCAAAACTACCAAATGGCTTGATGATTGCTTCTCTGGAAAATTATTCTCCAGTTTCAAGGATTGGTGTCTTCATCAAAGCAGGCAGCAGGTATGAGACCACCACCAATTTGGGAACTGCTCACCTGCTCCGCCTTGCATCTAACCTGGTGGGTTTCGTCTTCAACTTCTTTGACTTTAGATTAAGAAAGCAAAGTGTTATATTCAGCTTATTTAGTGTTGGTATCCTAAAAGTGAAATTGGGAGGCTGAAAAGGGTGGGGAGGTGAGTGGAGTACTTTTGAAATTCTGGAAAAACAAACGATTTTGTTACTGTGTTAAAAACCACAGAGGAGAATACTTTTTGTTATTTTCATAGGAGGAAAAAAATGGTGTCGATACAAATGCAAGTAAAATCATTCTCAGGCTGGCCTGTGTGTAGCATCTACATGATGGGTTGCCATTTGCCCAGGCAGTGACCATGTGATTTTGAGTATCATTATACTGCACTCTCTTGGGTATCCCTCTTTTTTCCCCCCCTGCCTCCACCCAATCAAATGTATATCCTCTCCTATCACTTCTGCCTTATGGGCCATTTGTTGTTGCTTCTGCACTGATCTTACTTGTAGGCCTCACAGAGGTTGGCCACTTTGAGAACAGGATGCTAGACTAGGTGGGCCTTTCAACTAATTCAGCCAGGCTTTTCAGTTAGTTGGCTTTAAAAGGCAAGTGGATAAATGCATTGAGGATAAGGCTATCAATGGCTGTTCATCTTCATTCCTGTGTACTGCCTCCTAGAATCAGAAGCACCATGTCTCTGAAAAACAACGAGAGGGATGCTGCACTCATGCCTTGATTTTTTGTTTCTCATGAGACTCTGGTTGGCCATTATAGGAAACTGGATGCTGAACTAGAAGGACTTTTGGTCTACTCTTATTTTCTTTTTATTTTACTCCTTCTCTAGCCTTTTTTGCCCTTTCCTCACTCACCCTAAAAAAAAATCTCCTTCCCATTCCTCATTTTCTGCTATTACTTTCCTCTTCTCTGCTGCCATGACATCTTCAGGCAAAGACAGAGCTGTCTTCAAGCTGTTTTTCTAAATTGGCTCCTTCCCAGGCTATGCCCAAAGCAGATTGCAGTGCAGCAGAAATAAGTTTCTCAGCCACCCTGCCCTGAATACCTTACCAAGGGGCCTCTGGTGGGTGGCATACCTCTACCATCACTGAATGTCCCATTGCCTCCAGCCCTGAACGCTTCTATCGCAGGGCCCCTCTTGGGCACTCAACACGGTGTCACAAGAAGTCAAGGAGGTGGCCATAGTGGTCCATGCCAGCGACTGGCACAAGGCTTGGAGAACCAGCAGTGCTGCCTCCTCTTCAGCACCTGAATGTGCAAGGTGCCAAGAGTTTGGAACAGCTGTTTGTGTCCCTTTGCTGTTTCTTCCTCCTCAGCTTGAGCAGCATCAGTTTACAGTGGTGCCTCGCAAGACGAAATTAATCCGTTCCGCGAGTCTCTTCGTCTAGCGGTTTTTTCGTCTTGCGAAGCAACCCTATTAGCGGATTAGTGCTATTAGCAGTTTAGCGGCTATTAAAGGCTTAGCGGATTAGCGGCTAAAAGGCTATTAGTGGATTAGCGGCTTAGAAATAGGGGGGGAGTGGAAAAAAATCGGAACACTCGCAAGACGTTTTCGTCTTGCAAAGCAAGCCCATAGGGAAAATCGTCTTGCGAAGCAGCTCAAAAACGGAAAACCCTTTCGTCTAGCGGGTTTTCCGTCTTGCGAGGCATTCGTCTTGCGGGGCACCACTGTATTTGAAAGTTTTGGGCTGCACCACTTTCCATGACCACCAGAGGCCCTTGGAGAACAATGTAAAACTGCTTTCTTGTTTTAAGGAACAGCAAATTAGCCTTTCTGAATCTCAGCAGACCCTGCAAATGTATCCAAGTAAACATCTTCGTTTTCTAAAGAAATGATTTCTTCCCTTAAGGAGGCCCTGCTGGCAGATATTTCTAAGGACCTGAAACTTAAAAGGACCTGCAAGCACAAAAAATGTGTCACTCTTCTCCTTATTCTCCTTGTCTCTAATTATTCCAAAGGCTTAGCTGGCTTTGAGGAAGACCTCCCTTTATTAATGAGGAGGCCAGAGCACTAGAAGGCTATTAACATGCTCTAGCACAGCTGCTCCTGGGTCCCCTGAGCAAAGTGGAGGCTGACCAGCTGATTAGCAGCAGCCACCACCTTCCACTACACACCTGACGTGCACGGCAGCAAAAAAGTCTAGGCTGGCTTGCCTGCTCCTTTGCCCTAGTCCTGCAAGCAGGAACAGAATGCAAGAGCACTCTCCTCACTTGTGATTCCCAGCAACCGTGAAGGTTGAACTTAGTCATCATGGCTAGAATCATAGAATCCTAGAGTTGGAAGAGACCACAAGGGCCATCGAGTCCAACCCCCTGCCAAGCAGGAAACACCATCAGAGCACTCCTGACATATGGATGTCAAGCCTCTGCTTAAAGACCTCCAAGGAAGGAGACTCCACCACACTCCTTGGCAGCAAATTCCACTGTCGAACAGCTCTTATTGTCAGGAAGACAGCTCTTACTGTCAGGAAGACAGCTCTTACTAGTAGCTGTTGATACCCTTATCCTCCATGATTTTGTCTGATCCTGTTTTAAAACCACCACATTCTATCACTGGTATCCGGAGGTGCAGTCTTGCTACTTTCAGTTTTGTCTGGTTCCAGCGTAAGGATTAAGTATATAAGCCTTCTGAATTTCCATAGGGCATTTATCTTGCAGCCTAACACTGACTTAACATGCTCTGGCTTATTCATTATACCTGAACAGTTTAGTGATGCAAGCATTAGCTGTGTGTATTTGGTTACAATATCCAGTGGCCAAGTTAAAACATGGGCTAGATATGACTGAAGTTTTGTTTTGAGGCCTGCAGTTGAAAGTGTAATGTTGGTTTTTCTACAGACTACAAAAGGAGCTTCTGCCTTCAAAATCACCCGTGGTATTGAAGCTGTTGGTGGTAGCCTAAGGTTTGTAATTGTTTAATGCTCAACTGTGTTTTGAATAATTACGTGGAAATGGTATTCCTCTGATTATGACAGTTCATAGTTGGATGACTTTGAATAGCCCAAGGCAGAAGTACTGAAAAATAAGGGTGGGTGGGTTTTTAAAAAGTGATTTTTCATGTTTTAATCTCAAGGCAGGCTTCACTTAAACATCTCTCCACTATCCAATTTTAATTGCACTTCCCCCTGCAGTAGTTCTTTCAAAAATGATTCCCGGTTTCATCCTGCAGTTTAATTATTTTGTTTTATATGTGCTTCCTCAAGCATGTTGGTATGTAGAACCATAGCACACGGTTCAACAGTGGTGATAGCAGCGCAGAAAGGAAGTGTAATGACAGTGAAAGAGAGTCCTGTATTTTTCATATATGCTCATATAAACCAGGGGAAAGGGGTCATATCTCTAGAAACATATGACTTTGCTTGGGGCATGATTCTCGCTTAGAGTGAGAAGTCAGGAGTGGCTGTGTCTCAGTGGGACAGTGCAGGCTTTGCATGCAGAGTGTTTTTGGCTCAGTTCCCGGCATCTCGAGGAAGGACTTGGAAAAAGTCTAGTAAAAAATCTTGGAGATTTTGCCAGACTTTGTAAACAATACTGAGCTAAATAGACCAATGGTGTGAGGTAACTTCCAGTGTTCCATCTCCTTTACTGCACCTGAAGCTGGGTTGCAGATAGAGCTGGGCAATATATTGATATATTGTCTAAAACCGCTTCGAAGTTCACATCATGATAATTGTTTCATAATATTTGAGCTGGCAATATTGTGTGAATCACAAAGTGTGTAAGGGCTAGGCCAGTGATGGCCAAACTTGGCCCTCCAGCTGTTTTGGGACTACAACTCCCATCATCCCTAGGTAACAGGACCAGTGGTCAGGGATGATGGGAACTGTAGTCCCAAAACACCTGGAGGGCCAAGTTTGGCCATCACTGAGCTAGGCGATATCTGGTTTTCAACATCATGATAACTCACCAGCTAAACACTGCAATGTTATCACCAGCTAAATGTTTCAATGTTATCACCAGCTAAATGTTGCAATCTACCACAATGTCTAAAATAAGGAAGGAACTATACAGAGGTGAACAGGACAATGTCCGGGCAACTGCTACTGCTTAGGGGCCTAAAACAGATAAATGACAATCTTATCAATCATCACACACTCAGTTTCATCAGCAGGCAAGCCAAAATGAATCCCAGTAGGACTTTTGGTTTTGGGCTTGCCTACCAAATGGTGATATTCAGGACAATCCAAAGTATGGTGATGAGTCAGTGAATACAAATAATGTGGGACTGTCAGCAGACCTGCTAGGAGGCAGAAGCAGCTGGCCATGATGGTGGTATGTGTTAGCAGTAGTGGTGACAACCTGCAAGGCCTGGTGGTGGCGGCACAATCAGTGGTGGCCTGAGAGTCCTCGTGGCGGCAACTGGACAAGGCAGCAGTAACAGCGGCTTTTATCTCCTTATTTAATATAGCGTTATTGCAGACTCTGGTGAATCAGAATCACATGGCTGGTATCCGGTGCTGACCATACTTGGAGTAAACCAATTGAAAATAATAAACATGGGTAACTTGCGTTCATTAATTTCATTGGGTCTACTCTGAGTAGAACTTGATCGGCTACAACTCTTGTGTCTTGTTTTATGTTTTTCAGTCAGAAGAGTATTAGCATTGCATAATTAGTAGTTTATTATACGGTTGAAAGATAACTA
The DNA here is from genome assembly GCF_964188305.1 of Podarcis bocagei. NCBI lineage: Eukaryota > Metazoa > Chordata > Lepidosauria > Squamata > Lacertidae > Podarcis > Podarcis bocagei. The sequence goes on from NC_138139.1 coordinate 42,835,916, forward strand.
TTCAAGGGGACTCTTACAATAGGCAGTATACATGTGTACTAAATCTGCATGTGGGTATTGTGGTTTAAGGTAGAAAACATTAATAACAAAACATTTAATTGTAAGCAAGCCCACAATAGGACTGTAAACAGAAGGAACCAGTAACCTCATATCAACTTTTGAACAATGTACTTTTTCTTTTTTTAGTGTGACATCTACCAGAGAGAACATGGTTTATTCCGTTGAATGCCTGCGTGACTATATGTAAGCCTCTAGATGTGTAGCAAATCAGTTTTCAACGCATTCTGTAAGCATTCCCATTGATAATGCAACAGAACATCATTGCATAAGTAATTTTTTGTTCCTGCCCTTGAAATACACAGTTTGACTTTATTCTGAGCTATAAATAACATGACACATGTTTATCTGTGGGTCTGTTCCTAAAAGGATTGTTAGGAAGAAAACACATCTATTAATTCTGCCCTTGTTCGTTACCTAACTCCCTGTCTCTCTCTCCCCCTGCCCCCCATCAGTATTTTGATTGATTGTAAGCTTCTTGGTCCAGGAGCCGTGTGTGTTTTCCTTAAGGTGCCATGTAGAGACTAGGTAACTTTTGAGCCCAGTCTTAAATTCTCAGAAGGAATGCCATTGAAATTCGTGCTAACCCACTTACCTTTGCATTTTTATATTTTAACATCAGCTTGCCCTTGATCTGCTCTCTAATATTTTGAAGCCTCAGTTGTTTGATCCTTTCTTGATACATGATGTTCTTCCTTTATCCAGTGATACCGTTTTGGAGTATTTATTAAATGTCACAACGGCTCCAGAATTCAGGCACTGGGAAGTGGCTGAGGCCAATCCCCGTTTAAGAATTGACAAGGCGATTGCCTTTCAGAATCCTCAAGTTGGTGAGTGTTCCTAATCTGCTGGGGGCTACAAGGAGTATTTCTTTTAAGATTGTACAAGTATGAAACAATCCTTTTGAGTGGAATAGTTTCCCCCTGCCTATGGGTGGATATCTTGTGTGCCCTCAACAACTGATACAGCTTTAAATTAATGATTCCATAATCTTTTATTGCTGACATTTGCAGGGATAAAGGGGGTGATGGAGTTCTTTCTTTAAAAACATTATTCTCTGCCAAGCAGAATTTAAGGAGCAGCATTTTAAAAAAAATAAATAAACAAATGTAGGGCTGCTTTTTAAGGGAACAAAGGTATGTGTGATTTAAATCTGAGTGGACCCACACTAGGACCTTGGATATGCCTAAAACTATCTTTTCGATCCTTACCCAACATCCATGGTCCAGCAAACTATTTTGCAGATTGTTTAGACAGAGCTAAGTGACAGTTTGTTTCCCCAGGGTGGATTTGATTTGCATATTCTGCATGAACAGGGGCTTCCCCTTAGTATTGAAGGGGAAGCTCCACACAATCGATGAAAAACACATTTCTGCAGAGCACAGCTTGGGTACAAATGATTCCCTACAATAAGTAAACAAACCTTCCATTGTCTTATGCATAGGTGTTCTTGAAAACTTGCATGCAGCGGCTTATCGTAATGCCCTTGCCAACTCCTTGTACTGTCCAGATTACGTTATTGGGAAGATTACTTCGGAACAAGTAAGAGTTTAAACAGCACTTACTATACTTAATTATTGTAGATGAAGAGAAGCTTGGCACTAAAGACATCAACTTAATTGCAGCGTTCATCTCTTCCCTGCCCTCCTGTTTCTGTTTTGCTTCCAATTCTCATCAGCCCCGGTCAGCACAGCTTATGGTTAGGGATGATAGGAGTTGTAGTCTAGCAACATCTGAAGGGCCAGAGGTTCCCTGTCCTATGATTTATACTTGCTCAGCAAACCATAAGTGAAAACCAGGGTTTGATCCTGGTTAATGCAAGCCATCCTTTGCCTGCTTGAATGCAACTTTGGGTTCTGGAGATGTCTCTTTTCAAAGAAGCAGTGGTAAAAGAACAACTTAAATTTACCTTGAAACTTTTTATTTGTAAGGAAGATGCCATCTTTTTTGAGTACAGTGGTACCTCTGGTTACAAACTTAATTCGTTCTGGAGGTCCATTCTTAAGCCTAAACCATTCATAACCTGAGGCACGCTTTTGCTAATGGGGCCTCCCGCTGCTGCTACCGCAGTACTTCTGCTTGCATCCCGGGGCAAAGTTTGCAACCGGGACCATCTACTTCTAGGTTAGCGGAGCTTGTAACCTGCAGCGTTTGCAAGGAGGACAGTACACAAGGTTCCACTGTAGTGGTTTGGAGGCGAATTTCCTCCCCTATCTGAGTGTATTGATCCTACCTGGAACATTTCCCCTTACTTTGTTTTGGTTGGTTTTTCAACAGTGTAATCCTATGCATGCCAACTGAGAAGCCCCAGTGAATTCATTGGGGACTTCCCCTAGAGTAAGTGTATTGGGCTGCAGTTATAAAGCATCATGTTGCGTTTTAACACTTGTTTCCACAAGCTGTTGCACTTAATCAAAATATTTGTGAAGATGTTTAAAACTGGTGTCACTTAAACCAGTTCTGTTCTGAAATGCCTCAAACGTTAAGGCTCCTCCATGTGCTTTTTTGGAAGTGAACCACAGTTATAGTCCAGGCAAACAACTTATACAGTGGTGCCCCGCAAGACGGAAAACTCGCTAGACGAAAGAGTTTTACGTTTTGGAGGTGCTTCGCAAAACGAATTTCCTATGGGCTTGCTTTGCAAGACGAAAATGTCTTGCGAGTTCCTGCGGGGGGTTTTCCCTCCCCCCCTTTTGCTAAGCCGCTTATCAGCTGATCCGATAAGCCGCTAATAGCGCTAATCCGTCAATGGGCTTGCTTCGCAAGACGAAAAAAACCGCTAGACGAAGAGAATCACAGAACGGATTCTTTTCGTCTTGCGAGGCACCACTGTATAAGGTAATTTTTTTTTAAATGGCCCTGGGTAGCTCAGTTGGTTAGAGCTTGGCGCTGATAATGCAAAGGTTGCAGGTTCGATCCCCCTATGGGACAGCTGCATATTCCTGCATTGCAGGGGGTTGGATTAGATGATCCTCGGGGTCAGTTCCAGCTCTACAATTCTATGTTTCTGTGATTACCATGTCTTGCTTATGAGCTTCTCGGAAGCATCTGGTTGGCCACTGTAAAAGCAGGCTGCTTGACTTGATAGACCTTTTGGTGTGATTCAGAAGGACTCTTAAGTTCTTATTTTAGTTATGTGGCAGAAATACTAACACGCACACCCTCCTTTTCATCACAGCTGCACCAGTTCGTACAGAACAACTTCACAAGTGGCAGAATGGCTCTGGTGGGGCTCGGTATGTAAGGCAAGATCTGTGTCTTGTGGCTGTACTGTGGTCTTTTAAAAGACAAAAACACCTTTTGCCGCAAACCTCTGGGTTGTTCTTCTGATGCTAACGCTGCCTTTCAGGTGTCAGCCATTCTGACCTGAAGCAGGTTGGAGAGCATTTCCTAAACATCCGCAGCGGGTCTGGCTCAGCTGGTGAGAAGGCCAAGTATCGTGGAGGTAAATGTGCTCTCTCTCTTTTGGTACCTGCATATTTCTTGATAATTCTATAGCAGTGCTGCTGAATTAGATTGATGGGGTGAGTCCATCCTGCCTTCTGACATCTTGCTGTGGGGCCATCATCCAGCCTTCAAACCTGCTGTACCCCTGCCCCAGCCACTGCATTGTTGCCTTACTCCACACCCAGGGACAACCTTTCAGAAAGACCAGAGAATTCCAGCACATGCTATATGGCTTGTAGATTACTGTTCCCAATAGGCATATTACAGTTCGCTACGTTTTTATCACACCCTTCCTCCAAGATGTTCAGGGTGGGGCATACATGCTTCACAGGAACATAGGGGCCAATGCTCAATGCTAGAACATCTGCTTTGCATGCAGAAGGTCACAGGTTCAATCCCCGGTAATTCCCAAGTACAACTGGGAATGTCCTGTATGAAACACTGGAGAGCCATTGCCAGTCAGTGCAGACAGTTCAATGGTCTTATTCAGCACAAAGCAGCATCTTTTCTTTGGGGGATGAATGGTAGAACATCTGCTCTGGAGAGAACCTTTCCTGAACCCCTGGAGAGCTACTTCCATCAGCGTAGACAATACTAAGCTGGATGGACCCAGTGGCCTGATTCAGTATAAGGCAGCTTCCTAGGACTCCGTGTTCCTAACTGCCAGGTTGGGGCTATTTTGCCATCAAGGCCATCCTTCCCCAATCAATCTGGTGCTCTCCAAACTCCCATCATCCCTGATCATTAACCGCACTGGCTATGGCTGATGGGGATTGTAGTCCAAAACAGTTGGGAAAAGTTGATCTAGGCCTTTATCATCTGCTCTTGCTGGCAGTGATCATCCAGAGTCTTGAGTGGGGAGAGGCCTTTCCAGACACTTGCTGATGTAACTGGAGATGTCAGGAAATGAATCTGGGACCTTCCCCCTGCAAAACAGATGTTCTCCCACAGTGCTGTTCCTAGTTCTCCTCACAACAGTCCTGCAGGGTGAGAGCATGTGACTTACCTTTCAGTGGATTCCATTGCCATCGCACCACTTTGGCCTGTGCACTTTGACCTGCTGCCTGCTGGGCAAGGGCCAAATTCTAAGGCTGCTGTAGTTTTTCAGGGTACAGAAGAAAATGAATTTTCTTGTCTACTTGATCACCTTGAAAATTCAGTTTCATAATTCAGTAGCCATCATGTGTCTGTTGTTGACTTGGGCCTTAAAGATCTAGAGAAATTTTAAGCTCTCCCACTAGCATGCTTCGTGGCAGTAGCATTAACATCCTATCTGAAGGTCACTTTGGCTTCTCTCCGAATTTGTGTTTTGATTGTGTTAGTTTTCAAACTGCATTCTAGGGAACTTTGTAGTTTCTTAGGAGGTGGCTTGATAACGCTACCAGTTTCATGGTGGGTTTAGGAAGGCTTCTCTGTAGACAATTTGACAGAGAAAATGCTATTGTTGCAGGGATTGTTGATGTGTTATGCTTTGATGAGCATATAATGCCTCTTTTTGCCTCTCACTAAGGTGAAATCCGAGAGATGAACAGCCATAGCCTTGTCCATGCTGCCGTAGTTGCTGAAGGAGCTGCTGTAGGAAGTGCAGAAGCAAACGCCTTTAGTGTCCTTCAGCATGTTCTTGGGGCAGGGCCTCTCATTAAGAGAGGAAGTAGCATTACCAGTAAGCTCATCCAAGGTGTTGCGAAGGCAACTGCCCTACCTTTTGATGTAAGTATGTAGGCTTGCACCTGTGATTTTAATGTGAGCAAAAAAAGAGCAGAGAAGTGTCGGGTTGTATCCATTGTAAGTCCTACTCAGGGTAGAACTGTTGACATTAATGAACCTAAGTTAGTTATGTTCAGTAATTTTAGTGGATGGATCTACTCTGTGCAGGACTAGCATTGGATGCAACCTGTACTGTTTATATTTTGGGAAATGATTATTTGGGAAAAACATGCACTGGCTGGCTAGTAGCCACCAAGCCAGTTTTAAGGCCCTGCTGCTTAGATACAGTGTCCTGAATAACTCTGGACCCAGTTACCTGAAAACCATTCTTTTTATCTCCAGTGCCTTGTAAGGATGCTACAATCCGCTAATGGAACCTGGTTAGTTTTCCCACAGCCTGATGATTATTGGCTTGTGGTAACATGGGGGTGGGGTGGCTTTTTCACTGGCGGGATTGGTGGTGTGGAATGCCACTCCTACTGAAATACGAGAGGTCACATCAGTATTGGCATTCTGCCAACTGCTGAGGACACACCTGTTTAGCCAAGCATTTCCTTGGACTTCTCTTACTGGATTAATTATACTTTTTAACTTGCTTGTTTCTTTTTAGTTTTAATTAAGGGTGATTTAATGTCCCAATGGAATTGTAATTGTGTGTGTTTTTAATTATGGATTTCATACTTGATTGTATAGTTGTTAAACCCAGTTAGAAGTAATTTTAGCTTATAAGTGGTATATAAATTATTTAAGTTATTATCAGCAACGATGACAACAGACGTGCGGCAGAAGTCCCTTTGGAATGAATGGAATTTCTATAAGGGGTCTTGTGATAGAAGCTCCTAGTGGTTTTTGCCAAAGATTTCTACCAGAGCTGCAGTGTTCAGTGCAATTTTATAAAGTGTCTTTGATTAAATTAATCTACGGATTTCTTTTCTTAAGTAATACAAGTAAATTTACAAGTACCTTGGTACTTATAAAGTGTCTTTGATTAAATTAATCTACGGATTTCTTTTCTTAAGTAATACAAGCAAATTTACAAGTACCTTGGTACTCGAACGGCTTGGCTCCCGAACAAATCAGCTCCCAAACGCCGCAAACCCGGAAGTAAGTCTTCCAGTTTGCAAACGTTTTTTGGAAGCCAAATGTCCGACATGACTTCTGCTTGAGTGCAGGAAGCTCCTGCAGCCAGTTGGAAGCTGCACCTTGGTTTTTGAACGGTTTGTGGAGTCAAACAGACTCCTGGAACGGATTAAGTTTGAGAACCAAGATACTACTGTACAAATAATTAAAAAACCTACATATGGCAAATGCCCTCTAAGAAGTGGCATTTTCCACTTCTCTCAGACAAGGAGAATTTTTCATTTGAGATTATGGCTTCTGAGTGTTTTAAATTTATGCACAATTACATACATTAACTAAAATATGAACAATTGATAATATACTAATGATAACTCTATTTCCTAGGCCTATTTCTTAACTCTGTTTCCTATTTTGAATTTCAGCCTTTCTAAACATGGACTACTTTAAAATGCCAAAAAATATTTCTGCATGAAGAAGAGAGCTTGTTGGAATATGCTAACTGAAATCAAATTTCTTTTGCAGGCAGCAGCATTTAATGTGAATTACTCTGATTCCGGACTCTTTGGCGTTTACACTGTATCCCAGGCTTCAGCTGCTGGGGAGGTAAGTCACCAGTTGGTTTTCTCAGACCAAGTTAATTGGAAGCACGTTCAGTCTGCAAGTTCTGAATAAGGATTTTTTTTTTTAACAATTGGTAGGGTTTTATGACAAATGTGTGTATTCCTGACACTGCAAGGGGTGTTTTGCTTTCAGGAAGGATGTGCTGAAAGTAGAAAATGTGTCCTTAAGTTCCTGTTGTCAGAGGGATAGATGTACTTTATGATAGATGTCTTTATGAAACCTCTTGTGGATTAGCTTCTTTTTAAAAATCTCCTTAATTCATATGATTGTAAGTGGGCAAACAAAGTAATCTGGCTCTGGAAAAGACCATAGTGGAAGAACCCAGATTCAGTCCTTGGCGTCTCCAGTTAAGAGAAAGGGATCTAGTAGCAGGTGAAAAGAAGCCCCAGAGACCTGCTATTCTTTCTCACCCACCCACTTTCAATCCACCCATCTATGCCCCTGCAGCTTGCTCAGGGGATGGGACTTGCATTCACTCCAGTTGGATATTCCCCCCCAGTGCACATTGCAGATGCAGAAGGCCCGATCTGGCTCAGATTTTCCCTGTATACAAATAATGTGAGGACCACACAGAGTGATTCTCCCTCAGCCCTACAAACCTCAAGGGACAGCTCTGGCTGCATATGTCTAATAAAAATTCTAGGTATATGTAAATAAAGTGGGGGACAGGGGTTGAATTCTGACTTTTGTAGCCAGCAGCAACATATTTTCATGTTTTTGAATCAAGGTAATCAAAGCTGCTTTGAACCAAGTGAAGGCAGTTGCCCAGGGTGGAGTCACTGATGCGGAAGTCACAAGAGCCAAGTAAGTTAGCTTACCAGAGCTATTCTTATGACCTGTTCACAGCCCCAAATCGTATATTATACTCAACCCTCTTTCTGCCCCAGCACACATTTCTGATATTTGGGAATTGTTGATGTACATTTTAATTTGATGTATTTTTGAGTAAAGTAAAAGCTCTCGTTTTTATATCTAAATAAGAAACGTGCCTCTCATCTAGGACAAATGAGATAGGGTTGAGGCATTCAGAGAAGGCGGCGTAGCTCAGTTGTTGAGCACATGGTTTGCATGCAGAAGATCCCAGGTTCAAACCCTGCTTGTCACCCAGTTAAAAGGTTTGGGCAGCCTAAGATTCTAGAGAACTGCCAGCTGCTAGTCAGAGTAAGCAATATTGATAAGGTGGACAAATACTCTGAATTGGCAAATGGCTGTTTCTTATGTAAAATATACATTATTGGACTACTTTTTTTAAAAAAGGAGCAGCAACGGAACACTAAAATGTATAGAAAATCTACTTTACTCTTAAACTATGGAAATCGAATAAATTGTTAGGTTTTACATGATTTCTTAAAATACATGATTACAACACTTTTTTGGCCTATTTAACTGAGGGTTGTTTTTCCTCCATGAAGCTGGATTTTCTCTCATGCCTGCCTTCAAGAATGCCTTGTGATTTCCAGTCTAACGGATGACTGTTTTAAAGTAATAGGCATCCTGTAACTTGTCAGAATTACAAAGTGCATTGCAAATGCAAGTAAGACAGTGTAAATAAATGCACTCCACATTATACTTTTCCTGCCAATTGTCTGCCATCATATTTACAGATTCCTAAGCAGGCTGCTATGCTCATTTTCCTCAATATTCTTGACAGAAACCAGCTGAAGGCGGCTTACTTGATGTCTGTGGAGTCTTCAGAAGGCTTGCTTGATGAAATTGGCTCTCAGGCCCTGGCATCTGGGGCATACACATCACCAAGTGCTGCGGCCGAAAAGATTGATTCTGTGGCCACTGCTGACATTGTGAATGTAAGTAAGATGCCTGTAGATTGCAACATAATCAGCAGCTTTGTATTTAGGATGGTTTCCCCTCTTCCTGTTTTCTGTAGCGCTGACAAAATAGATGACCTGCTTCTTGAGTTGGCCAGCAGTCCTCATAACCCTAATTCTGAGGGACAGGACTTTGCTCCGGTGACTCCCAGTCTCTGGGATACCAATCAGAGCTGTATCTGTGAAGTGTTGACCCTAAATGTTTCCATCCGCCCACACTTCCGATGGCACTTTGCTGGTGTTACCCTTTGCGTTTGGGGAGTTTGCAGTCCTCTGTGTCTGGGTTTGCTTCTCATTTTTCTCTTTTGCCAACTGCCACAGAGACCTAGATTTGGTAGAATGCAGAATACAAATATATTAAATGAATACCAACACTGGCTTTCTGCCCCACAAATGGCTCTTCCTACACCCACTGCAAGCCAAATTCTAATCCAGTAGTTCCTTTAAAGCTCAAAAATAGCCACTCATCAAATACAGTGATTCTGTTTGCTGATTCCAAAGCAGATGATGCCTCAGTCGCCTAACATTTTGTCCTCTGCTATCTTTCTGCTTTATTTTTCAGGCCGCAAAGAAGTTTGTTAGTGGGAAGAAGTCAATGGCAGCTACTGGGGATTTGGCAAACACCCCTTTTGTGGATGAGTTGTAAGAAGTTGAACACGAGGCACAGCCTCAAAATGGACTTTGTTCTAAGACAGTTGTGTTGACTGTCATTATCGTCCTGTATTATTTATGAGTTCCTAATGCTTTGGAGCTGTAGGTTACTTTCAGTACACTTACACCAAATAAAGTGCAGAGCTCATCCTCTTAACAGGATTCTCAGTATCTTTGTGTCTTCTGTATTGTTATGCACTTAAAGCATTTTCTATTGCTCTTACAGCAGCATCTGGTGTTTAATATGGAATTGTGTAGGTTGAGCACAACCCTGAGTATCTGCTTTTTTGTTCTGAGCCAGTTTGGTCTTGTGGCTGGTGAATTGGTTTTGGATCGAGGAAGCCCAGGTTAAAACCTCACCATAGCCAATGGGTTCATTGGATGGCCTTGTGAGAGTCGAGAGAGAATTGTTGAATGCCTTTAATTCTTCTAAAGTTCAAATGCTTAAAGCATTTTAAAACAATGGGGTATGTAAGTGTGCTTAATTAATCGTGCACACTTAACCTGCTTTAGGAACACAAAGAGCTAGTTGAAATGGGGTGTATATGTACAAAATATAATCCCTCCCTTTGTGGTGATGGAGGGGATTCACAACATTCCAAATTCTTCCTTGGTGTTGACACCAAATTTATTGAACTGTATAAAGCGTTAAAAAGCGGGACTGGGATGGTTTTCTTTCCCCCTTTAAAAGGTAGGATATAAGTAATTAAAGGAGGGGTCAGAAATAAAGTACCGTATTTTTCTCTCTATAACACGCAGATTTTTTCTCCTAAAAAGGAAGGGGAAATGTCTGTGTGTGTTATTGAGCGAATGTGTGGTTCCTGGAGCCGAATGGCGCGAGTGGAGGCAAAAATCAGGCAAAAATCAAATCGTGTCTCGGAGAAGGGAAACCTGAAAAGAGGAAGCGGCTGCTTTCCTGCATTCTGCCTCAGGGTCTTACTGCCCACCTTCTCTGTTTCGTTGCTGTGTTTGCTCAAACGGAACAAAGAGCAGGGAAAGCCCTTCCCCTCCAGGCAAGCAGAGGGGAAAGTAGAGCGTCCTTCCTTCTAATTCCTCTCCATGCTCCGGAGGGAGCAATGTTTGTGAAGGGAAGAGAGATTACAGGTTCAGCTTAAAATTCTGATTTGACTTCCTGCTTTTGTTTTTGAGGACACACAGCATTCAAATATGCTTTCTTCCATTTAAAAGGATGAAATCCTTAAACAGTGTTTTGCCTGTAAATTCATGCGATCTGGAAGATTACAGTGTCTGTACCTCTTAAGGGATGGCAAAGCTTAGGTTTCGCTGCTAAATAGTTCTTAATGCAGTTAAAATGCTTTCGTCTGTCAAGGCAATTAAAATATATATATATATCAGGCAGCCGGAAAACATGCAGGTGGGAGAGAGAGAGCGCGAGCTGGCTGGCTTGGGTGGGTGGGTGGCGGAAAACTTTTGCCTTCCTTTCCTCCCTCCCGTTATACCCCTCTCCTGCATTCTTAGCCAGCTGCTTCTCTGCACACCCCTCTCGTGCCCCTTGTCCCTTCTGTGTTTTTCCTTCCCTCCCCACTTAAAATGTGGTTACAAAGCATGGATCCACATGGATCCTCAGGATCTTGGCATTGGGTCACCCCAAATTCACCATCAGATCACATAGCATGTCCATAGCTACAGCCTGCACCAAAAAAATCACGCACCCACTGTTGCCTGGGGCTGCAATGGTGCAAAAACGTGGTTACAAAGCATGGGTCCACATGGATCCTCAGGATCTTTGCATTGGGTCAGCCCAAATTCACCATCAGAGCACATAACATGTCCATGGCTACAGCCTGCCCCCCCAAAATCACGCACCCACTGTTGCCTGGGGCTGCAATGGTGCAAAAACGTGGTTACAAAGCATGGATCCACATGGATCCTCAGGATCTTTGCATTGGGTCACCCCAAATTCACCGTCAAATCACATGTCTGTGGCCACAGCATGAAGCACAAAAATGATACATCCACTGTTTCATTCAGAATGTTTTTCCCCTTGTTTTCCTCCTCTAAAAACGATGTGCGTGTTATGGTCAGGTGCATGTTATAGAGCGAAAAATACGGTAGGCGTGGATCAATTTGGCACCACTGGGGAAACTTTGGTTGTTACAATAATCCAAGGGGCCCTTGACAAATTTGAGGATTGTACATTGATTGGTGCATGCCATACCATCAGGCTACATGGACCAGAATTGTGGGGTGCAGGGAACCCATTCCTGCATACAGATAATGAGTTTCCAAATGTGTGTGGGCCTGTGTGTTGCAGTAAAATGCTAATAACAGAATTCCCTAATCTTTGCTAATGGTTCGGCTAAAAAGTGGCAAGGGTTAGATTAATTTCGAGTCTGGCATAATTCATTTTGAAGTAATACTGTTTCTTACCTTCACAAGCAGAAGATGGCCAAGTTCTGCTCTTGCAGTTGTGCTACATAGCTTGGCTGCTAGACTTCCAGAGACATGTCTATATGAAAACTGACTGTAGTTATTTCTCCACTGTTGAGATTATTCTCTCCCTCCCTCGAAAGAGGGAGCATCGCTTCTTTCAAACACCCAAGTTCCCTGCTCGCCCATCAGTTGGCAGAGAGGTTGTATGAGTGAAAATCCAGCTTATAACTGGATCCAGTTTCAGAAACCCAGTTCCTGGCGGTGCAAAACTGGATCCAGTTGCCTCATTCAACTTCTTGAGAAACGTTTTCAAGCCAAAATGCATCCGACACAGTAGAGGAGGAAGATGACAATGATGGCGGCGCAACACCTTTTAGCATAGTCCAATATGGTGACGAGGACGTTAAATACAAACTTGAAATGTCAGCATCACTTTCATCTTCAAAATCTTTATGAATGATAATGTCGTTACCAATGTCTGAGCCCACGGTAAATGTGTAGGTTTTCCTTTCAAAGATGTGCCAGTCTTTAGAGATCCACTTGGGTTGCTTAGAAGTTTCAAAAGAAAGTGATGGTACAGCTTTGACATTAGGAAAAGCATCGGCATGTACAGTTCTGTTAACAGGAACCTCAGTGACTTCGGTTGTAGTATAGATCTCATCACTACCGAAGCTGACGACATGGCCCCCACCAATAAGCTCCTCGTCGTCACTAACATGACAGCCGCAATCATACTCTTCAGAGTCTTCGCTGCTCGACCAAGCTTCTTCACTGGTGTAAGTTGACGTCCTGAAATGAACACAACACAGAGAGTCTTGGAAAGCAGTTATGTTGTAAGGATTGCTTCTATTTGATTCATAGAGGGCAGATCTTAAAGAAGTACTTTGGCCACTTGTGGTATTTAGTAACTCGGGAAGGGGTTGCAATTCAGTGACAGAACATAGCTTTGCAAGCAGAACAGTCCCAGGTTCAATTAAACAGTAGTTTCATTGGAAACCTCTTCCCTCTTCTGGGGGTCTGCTTGCAAAAGAGCTTTCAGATAACCCCTGTGATGCACTTTGAAGTCCCAACAATTGGGGCTTCAAAGTGCAGCATTACCTGATGTCATTGTGATGTCAGTTGATTGGATGGCCTGCTGGGGGGTTGGGAGATAAGGATTTATCCCACTGGCCAAAAAAGGTTCCCCACCTTTTGTATAGACCAGAGGCGTGCCTCAGTATATGTCAGCTTCCCCTGTTGCTATACGTTTCTGGTTTGGCCTAGATTATTGCTATCATATTACCAATCAACATAGCCTACTATCAACACCCTCCTGTATTTTTAAAATAAAGCAGCTGACCCTCTACTCCCTGCACTTCTGGCTTCCGTGCTGTGTTTCCTCCACCTCTTTTGTAACGTAACATTACAAGCTCCTTGGAGATGAGGGAAATTGTGTATAATAATTGTATGCATTAAGTCACTAGGCTAGAGCAGCCTATTAAATATAAATTATGTGCTTGGGAAAAGCTAGTGCTCTGCTACTTCAAGGTCTGTGAACAGTGCTTAGGTGGATTTTGATGTCAAACTGTTGTGGTGGAGACCTCTTTACTGCTTAATTTTATAGGGTGTGGGTGGCTGCAAAGAAGACTTGCATTGGTGACAGCCATCAGATGAAACACTACAGCTCATCCTTCCGGTAGCTCCCATGACCACTGGCCCCTCTTTCTCATCCTAACAGCTTGGGTTAGAACACCCCTTTCTTCTTTCCATAGCTGTTGACTTTTCCCTTTTCTTGTGAGGAATCCTATTCAGAATAAGGGAATTTCCCTTTAAAAAAGGGAAACGTTGACAACTATGCTTCTATCCCTTATTTCCCCAAGTCCTGGAATTAGGGGGAGGAAGAGCAAGAACAAGAAGCTTCTGCTAAATGCTACTGGGTACTCTGTTCGTTTCACTGAACGGAGTTATCCCAGTTTATAGAATAACTCTTGCTCCATGTGATCCTGAATATTAATTTTTACAAAACACCACTCCATTGTGTGGTATGTGTTTTCCAATTTCTTTTGCTAATTACCAGATGAAACTTTCACAACTGAGCAAGGGAGCAATGCTGCTGCTTCCCTTACATCATTTAACTACTGGCTCATTTTTAGCTGTTCCAAAGTGGGGGTTTGGGACCTTTTTTGAGCCAGATGACCACCTTCCCTTCTGGGCAACCAAACACCTGGGGGCTGCATGCTACTGATGGAGCAGGGCCCGAGGTGCTGCTGCTATTATTGTTGTTGTTATTAATACTGCCCTTCATCATAAGATCTCAGGGTATAAAATACAGGGTGAAAACAGGATTTACAAGTAAATAAGTAAATCAAAACAGCCAAATAATACCCTCTTCCCATATACACATTTAAAAGTCTGCAGGATATTAGTCAGCCAAAGGCCTGGTTGAAAAGGAATGTTTTTGCCTGGCCCCTAAACTATATAATGAAGGCACCAGGTGAGCCTCACTGGGGAGAGCATTCCATGAATGGGTGGAGCAACACATGCAGATTCCACCTTCACATAGTTGTCTAGGTTCTCTGTGCACATACCCTTCTCGATCCTCCGTCCAGGCAAGCAAGAGGTATTAGCAGAGTTCAAAGGCACCTGCCAGCCATGCAAAAAGATTTAGGATGTGAAGCACAACCAGTGCTCGGGTGGTCTGGGAAGAGTCCCAAGGGCCAGATAGAGAAGCCTGAAGGGCCACATTTCTCCCCAGGGCCTGAGGTTCCTAATCCCTCCCTGCTCAACATTGACAGGCAGTGGCTCTTCAGAGTTTCTGATGGGGTCTTTATACCCCTTGGAAGACAGAGCCCAGGGATTGAACCTGGAGTTTTCTGCATGCAAAGTGTATGCACTTCCACTGAGATACAACACATTTCGGGAAGTTGACATGGTCAAATAATGTTACCATTAGATTTCCAACCCTCCCCCGCCTCCCAGCACTCTCATGACCTTTACCCAAATAGTGAACTAGAAATGTATGGTTTCTTACTCTCCTAGCTTGGCTCCCTTTCTTTCAGGAATGCTGTCGATGGCAGTTTCCCATCGGACTGGTAATTTCATAAATTCCCTGTAAACTTGGATCTGCAGAACGGTCCCAATGAGAGTAGTGTGCAGAAGCTGCCTTAGCTCTCGTAGTGTCCACCCTAGGACATTAGCATGCCCAATTTTAATCAGGATGTCACCTGGAAGGAAAGGAAAGCTATTAGTTTGGGGGAAGTTGTTTGCAGAATGCACTCTTGGCTTGTTTAACCTGGTAGTTCCTACATCCAGTGCCTGCCCATGGAGGTACTCAAGGGTACTCAGTACCAGCATCTCCCCATCCCCACCATATTAAGTGTAACAACATCATGGTGAGTACCGTCACCATTTTTTCTTTTTAATAAGATAAAACACTGCCTACATCTCATTGATGTGTGGTGCTGGTCCCACTCAGTATAGACTTGTTGAAATTAATGCTTGCGACTAATTTGGGTCTAATGCAACAAGCAGTGGAAGAGAGGGAGTTCCAAGAGAGAGGTTTTCCTTTGCTGCTGTAAAAGCTCTTTCTGTTCCTACTACATACCAGCCATGCACCCCCCAGGTTTGAGGTTGTTTCCACCTGCTTACCTGGTTGGAGTTTCCCATCTCTTACTGCTGCACTTTTCTCTACCAGGCTTGAGATCTGGATGTAGGGCCCGTTCTGAATGAGGATTAAGCCTAATCCCTGCTCTCCCATTTGGATATTTGTCTTCACAGTGGCACTTAAAGTATGTTCAGATCCACTCATATCTGAACTGGTATCTTCATCTAAATGAGAAAGAAAGCAATCCACTCTTGTTTGCGCCTGCAAAAGCTTCCGGGCGGACATACTGCTTTGTTAGTGCATGCCCCCTAGCTTCTTGCTGAAGTCCTGTGACTTTTTATACCAAAAATGTTCTGGAGTGGCCCCCCCCCCGGCTTTTGTTGCACTTTGGTTCATATGTGCCCCTCCAAGTGGTAACCCTGGGGAAACATTAAAGGACAACTAATAAAACAGAATGGTGGATAGGTAAAGGTAAAGGGACCCCTGACCATTAGGTCCAGTCGTGGACGACTCTGGGGTTGTGGCGCTCATCTCGCTTTACTGAGCCGGAGTACAGCTTCCGGCTCATGTGGCCAGCATGACTAAGCTGCTTCTGGCGAACCAGAGCAGTGCACGGAAATGCCGTTTACCTTCCTGCCAGAGCGATACCTATTTATCTACTTGCACTTTGACGTGCTTTCGAACTTGCTATCCACGCGTCCTGGTGGATAGATGGTCCAGTGTAAAACCCTTAGCAATGCAACATGTCAATGATTAAATACTAGTGATTTAGTCAATGACATGTTGTGCAATGCGCTCCCAACTCTCCTCCCACCAACCCCCCCCCCATCATTCTGGAGGGGTCTATAGTCTAACCCAGGCTTCCTCAACCTCAGCCCACCATATGTTTTTGGCCTACAACTCCCATGATCCCTAACTAGCAGGAACAGCGGTCAGGGATGATGGGAATTGTAATCTCAAAACACCTGGAGGGCCGAGGTGGAGGAAGCCTGGTCTAACCACTGTATAAGTTTCATGCAAGCAAATCAGAATGAATGCTGAATAAACTGGTTGCCTGGCAGAGCCTCTAGTCACTGCTGTAGCTCTTTGAATCTGGTGACACCCAAGAACAAAATCCCTGTTGGATCAGACGGAAGATCCACTGAGTCCAGTCTCCAGTTTTCCACAATGCTCAAACAGATGTCATACTTTTGGGAATTTCCCAGACATAGCCGGTATTCAGCCCTTGTAAACAGCGTCTGGGTGGAAATTGCTTAAATGTCTGGGGAAATCTGAATGTATGGCAATCCATGTCAGAAGTGTGGATTTTGGCAAATTTCATTAATAAAGCCCAACAACCTCTGTGTCCAGGTTTTCACTTTTTGAAATATGGCAACCTTACATTTGGGAAGCTTACAGGGAGGGAGCATGCTAGCAACAGCCTCCCCCCCCCCCAACTAGAAACTGGTATCCAGTGCTAGGGTGTCAAAAAGTGAGCCAGCAGTAAATCACACTGTTCAAATTTGGAGTTAACTCTTGGCTGAGTGCCAGACCAAATAAACACAGCAGTTCATCTCCAGTAGGTCTTACCCCATGAATCAGTGGCTGAAAGTGCCCCCCTCCCCACAGTCATCTAAATCCCCTCCTCCCCAGGGCTTTCCCCCAAGAAATCAGAGACTGTGTTTGCATGCAGCATATCACTGCTCCACCTGTTTCAACCCTCTTCTGATTATGAGAAATGGGGTGGGGGGAGGGGAGCTGGTTGCAACAGGAGGGGGAGATACCCATGGCTCTTCACCAACCTGACTAATCTCTGCATCTTGGTCTCCCTCCTCCCACCCTTCTGCTTCAGCTACTGTCTCTGAACTTCTCTCTGCCACAGACTCTCCCAGCTCACTAAACCCTGTTGCCTGTTCAGCTTTCAATATCACCTCCTCGCAGTCTTCTCCCTTTTCTCCCTCTGACCACTCATTGTTGTTCCATCACCACTCCCCAGCCTCTGAGACTTCTTTCTTTGGTGGTTCCCCAGCTGGTTCCTCCCACCATTCCTTTGCTTTTAACCAGTCCATGACATAGGGTGCTCAGGGGTGGAGCATCTGTATTTCACACAGAAGATCTTTGTTTCAGTCCCTGGCATCTCCAGGTAGGGCTGGGAAAGATTCTCTCCCTAAAACCATGAGAACCATCAGTGCTAACTAAACTGTGATAGATGGACCATTGGCCTGATTCAGTATATCAATTACTTTTGAGCATCCTGCCTAACAGGTGTGGATAACTCTATCCTCCATTAATTTGTCTAATTCCCATTTTAAACTATCGAAACTACTGAGCACCCCAACATCTGGTGACAGTGAATTCCAGCAATTAATATTGCACTGTGTGAAGAAATCCTTTCTTTTGCCTGTATTGAATTTGCCACACTCACCTGTGTCCCAGCTGTAATAATCATCGGAGTCTGTCGATGAGGTTTCTTCTTCATCTGCTAAGGAAGAGAATTTGGACATGTTGCAAAGCTCATGTGGCCTAACCCTCTCGGCCAGGTGCGGGAGAACATTTGGCCCTCCCGAAGTTGCTGAACCACAGCTTGCACCAGTACCAGCAAGCATGACCAATGGGACAGGGAGGATGAGAGTTTTACTCTGCAACACCTGAAGGACCAAAGGTTGCTCTGAGCACCTTCTCCAAGCATACAATTCTCCTTAGCTTAATGGGCTTCAAGACCCAGTTCCCAAAACTTAAGCTCAGAGTTATAGAGCAAATCAATTTCATTCCAGATGTATTATTTCCAAGGGTTAGGACCCAAAGAACTGTGTGAGACATACTAGCTTTCAAAAGACTTTCCCCAGGAAGCACTGGAGACTGCTGTTGGAGAAATGTGAGCCCCAAAAGCCCCATTGGGCATACTGGAATTAGTTGCACAGTTCTTTGGATCCTGGCCACGATACCTGTCTATCAGCATCTGAGAGGTTCATTTAGGAGTCTTGAAAACAAGGAGTGTTCATGGAACTACTGAGCTGGAAGGGATCCCAAGGACTGATTGTCCAGTTCAACCACCTGCAATGCAAGAGTCACAGCTAAAGAATCCCTGGCACATGGCCACCCAACCACTGTTTAAAAACCTCCAATGAAGGAGCGTCCACCACCTCCAAGGTTATCCATTCCATTGACCCACAGCTCTTACTGTCACAATGTTATTCCTAATGTTTAGTTGGAATCTCCTATCTTTAGATTTGAATACATTGGTTCAGGTCCTATCCTCTGGAGCAGCAGCAAACAAGCTTACTTCACCTTCCATGTGATAGCCCTACAGATATTTGAAGATGGCTTTCCTATCACTTCTTTTCTCCAAACTAAACATACTCAACTCCCTCACCCATTCCAGACCCTTAATCATCTTGGTTGCCCTCCTCTGCACATGTTGCAGCTTGTCAATATCCTTCTTAAACCATGGTGTCCAGAACTGGACACAGGATCCCAGGTAGGGCCTGTGTTGAGATGCAAATCCATAATTCATGGAGCCAAGAGTACTGTATAGGACAATGTGGTCACAATCCAGTGCCATCTCAGTGTCACAGGGACAATTTCAACAGTCCCCATCCAAGAACTGCTGGCATTAATGAGAGCAGAATGTATACACACCTTACATTTAAAGCACATGGCTCCCCCCAAAGAATATTGGGAACTATGTTTAACTAAATTGCCCAGCATACTTAACAAACTACAGTTCCCACATTTCTTTGTGGGCGGTCAGGTGTTTTAAATGTGCTTTGTGTATACAGATGTTTAGAAGAACCTTAAACAAATTCTGGTGTTGTGATTACCTGGTGGGAAATATGTTGCACTTTTGAAAGACAATTTTTTTTTGACAGATGGTCTTCTGATGGATGACCATTTGACAGATGGTCTTCCGACAGATGGCCGTCTGAGAGATGGTCTTCTGAAGGATGGTCGTCTGAAGGATGGTCGTCTGATGGATGGTCGTCTGAAGGATGGTCGTCTGACAGATGCTCTTCTGGCGGATGACCTTCTTCTGTCAAATGAAGTTCCCATGTCGGACAGCTGTCTTCTGGCAGATGATCTCCTTCTGGCAGTTGAACTTCTTCTGTCAGATGACATCCCTCTTTCATATGACGTTTGTTGCATAGATGGCCTTCTTTCATAAGATGAACCTCTTCTACCAGAAAACCTCTGGTGGTCCATGTTGACAAAGCCGCCGTGGATTCTCTGTGTAGCCAAAGACGGTCAGAGAAATGCCTCTGGAAAGCCTTTTGGGAAGAGACCACCAGCCTACAGTGTCATGTGAAGGGATAACACTACGGTAGGCAAGGTGACATTGATGCCTAGTAACAGTTTAGAATACTAGTACTGTGGAATTCCAAGATTCTTGGAATCTCCAATGAACATAAGAACATAAGAAGAGCAAGCGGGGTCAGGCGAAAGACCCATCTAGTCCAGCATCCTGTTCTCATAGTGGCCAACTAAATGCTTGCAGGAAACCCACAAGCAGGATCTGAGCACACAAGAACTCTCCTCTCCTGTGGTTCCCAGCAACTGGCATTCGGAAACACCTGTGGAGGTGGAGCATAGTCAGCATGAATAGTAGCCATCAATAGCCCTCTCCTCCATGAATTTGTCCAATCCTCTTTTAAAGTCAAATAGTTTGGTGGCCATCACTGCCTTCTGAGAGAGCAAGGTCCATAGTTTTACTATGTAGAAGAACTTTCTTTCCTCTGTCCTGAATCTTCCAACATTCAGCTTTATTGGATGTCCACAAGTTCTAGACACCTTGCAGGGTAATGCAGAAGCAATCCAAAATGAGCTTTTATTTTGGAATGAAGCCACTTAGTCAATATGTGCTTTTCAGGAGCAAAAACAATGCAATAGAAAAACAAAAAATCATAATCATAGATTGTGTGTGGACTACGTAGAAAAATCAAGTATTCAGGCTGCATATACATTGCACCTTTAAAGCACCTTTGAAGCACACCCTCAAATAATTATGGGCACTGTAGTTTGTTAAGGGTTGCTGTGAATTACAGCTCTGACTATAGTGCCTAGAATTCTTTGTGCAGGGAAATGTGCTTCAAAGGTGTGCATGCTGGACCAGCCTCCATAGATTCTAGAATAAAATGTTGTGTGTACACAGCCTAAGTAGCAACAATACTTAGGGCCTTTAGCAGAGGACATATCATTTGCTACTAGATTAAAAAATGAAGATGCCAAGAACTGAACTATGGGTATTCAGCTACTAACACCTGTCTTCTGCTACTGAGCAAGGGTTTTTCCCCCATGGTACTTTCCATAGCCTGGCTCTGAAAGTGACTTGAGCTGGAATGGGGTGGACAAGAATAACTTTGGAGAGCGGAGCATGTCTGAGGAAAAATTAGTGGGTGCAGGAGGGGTTGAGCACCCCTTTTACTGATCGTCCTGTGTGAGCGCCTCTCCTTCCTGTTTGCTAATGTGTTGTTCTGTCCTATGTTCCACTGCATTTACTTCCAGGTAATTCTGTGCAGGACTGCAGCTTGAATATGACACTTTTATACCTTGCAATTTGTGTAGAAGGGTCTAAAAATAAACTGGATAGACAGTCTGCAGCTTAAATGTCACATGGCAATTAGGTTTCCCTGCACCAGTGTTATGGGTGTGTATTTCTAGATGGCCATTGAAAGGGTGTTGCTATGGCTAAATATATTTTTAGAATCCATACAACTCTGTGGCTTTGGAGTTGCTAGACTTGGCAGTCTAGAATACCAATCATTGGCCAAGCATCCTACACCCTTGGTAGCAAGTGGTTCAGATTTAGATTTCTGGCTACTTGTAAAAGAGCAGTAAAATGTAGTTAGCAAATTCATTACCACGCTCTTGAGCTTATGTATTGCTCTCTCTGGGGTGGAAAATATATGGCTGCACCATTTCAGACTGTATTAGGTGGCCTGCCTTGCCCAGGAGAGTCCAGGAAGCTCAGGTGGCAGCTGGCAAGAGTCTCATACCCCTCCCCCCGTTCTACCCTCACAACAGCCCTGTGAGGTAGGACAGGAAAAGAGGTAGCGAATGGGGATTTGAACGCGGCTCTCCTAAAGTCTTGCTCCAGCACCCATATAAATCCTTAGTACGTAAGCAGTAGTATAATAATAGCGCAACTTTCCTTTTCCCTTTTCTCAATTAAATTCCCCTCAGTAAAAATAAATATATTTATTTATTTAAATAGCTAGCCCCGCCCCCTTCCTCAACGCTCCCCCCCGTCGCCGAGCCCCGCCCCTAAGCGAGCCTCAGCCCCGCCCCGCCCTTTGGCACCGCCCCTCACGTGCTCGCGCAGTATTACATCTCTACAACCCCGCCCCTTCACCCTGTAGGAAGCCCCGCCCTTGAAGCCTGCCCTCTCCGCTCTAAGCCCCGCCCAATGTTCTTGCTGCCGCCGCCGCCGTCTCCTTAGCAGGCCCCGCCCCGTCTGGGACAAAGTGTGAAAGGCGCGGGGAGAGATGAGGACGAGGGCGTGAGCTTTCGCTTCCGGGTTGCGCGGCGGCTGCTCGGGTTTTGCTTCCGGCGCCGTCCCGAGTCGGGACGCGGGGGGGCCCCGAGCCCGCTCCTGTGGCAGCGGCTCCCTGAGGGCGGCGGCGGTGGCGGGGTGACGGCGAGCGCGTCTGCTGCGGAGCCGGAAGGCGAGCCGAGCCATGGAGCCGCGGCTGTGAGGAGCCCCCGGCCCGGGCCCCGCTCTTGGGAAGCCGGGCCGAGGCCGGAGCCGGAGGACATGGACAAACTGACCATCATCTCAGGATGCCTCTTTCTGGCCGCCGACATCTTCGCTATCGCCAGCCTGGCGAACCCGGACTGGATCAACACCGGCGAGTCCGCGGGTGGGTCAAAGCACGGAAGGACCAGGCAGGACGGCCGGCGGGAGGCGGCGGTAGGGCAGGAGGGGGTCGGGTCGGGTCTTCTCGGGGCAACGGGGTGGCAGCCTGGAGGCACAAACGCTGCAGCCGCTGTGGCGAGGGGTGGGTGGCTCTGCAGGGAGCCGGAGGGGTAAGTGGGGTCGAACCCAAGGCTGCTAAGCGGCTGGCTGCTGCAGGGACCGAGGTGCTGCGCGCTGCGTGGTCTGTTTGTGTTTTGGAAGAAGAGGGGGGGCGAAGTGCATTGGGAAGAAGCGGGGGGGGGGGGCTGGATCCAGCTCTCCCCACGAGGTCGGTTGTTGTGGAAATCAGGGCATCTAGACATTCACCGTGACCCGACACTGTTGCTGTGTTTGGGGACAGGAGGAGTTCGGGGTTGGGGGCAAGGGTCGTGGCGGGGGACTCCAGCTCCCCAAACAGTTGGCCACGGTAGGAACCAACGTGCTGGACTCGATGGGCATTTGGCTTGTTTGTGTTTTGGAAGCAGAGGAAGAGCAGGAGGCGAAATACTGGGGCAGGCGGAGGGGCAGAAGGTGTCCATTTGGCCAGATCTTGCTCTCAGAAACATAACCTTTGCCTAGGGTGATTCTTCATAGAAAATTGCTGCTTGCTGTCTTGCCTCTTGGTGATTTTGTTAAATACTTTCATCATCCCCGTGGAAAGGAGGGTTGAAACACTACCAAATAAAATCTGAGATTGGAGGCTTTTAGCTGGGAAGTCGAGGGAATCAGTGATGCTGCAGTGGTTAAATAGAACTTCCAGGTTCAGAGGCAGTATGCCAGAGAATATAGAGTACTGGGGTCAACTTTAGAAGTGGTCTGTTACCTTCATACCTTGCTTATTGGGTTTCCAGGGGCATCTGGCAGCAAATGATATTGGACTAGCTGAACCTTTAGCCAGATCCAGCATAGCTCTTGTATTTGGGAACAGAGAAATAACTCCTCACCCCTTACTACACAGAGTCATCAAGCCATTTCCTTGGAAGGGTAGGAGATGCGGTAAACCCTGTTGGGGGAAACCAATGATGGAGTGGGCAAATATATGAGGGAGGGGTTTGATCATAAAATGAGAATGTATGGGTGAAGGATGGAGCAATTTCATTGTTAAAGTTTCTACTGCATCCTTGTGGCTTTGAGAACTTTGGCTGCAAGTCAGTTAGCAAGGCCCAGAGGTTATCAAGTCTAATCCTCTGTCTGAAGATAGATCCATCATGACACTAGCCCTCTCCAGTTATTCAACATCTAGACTGCATTCAGCTGCAGCTGAAAATCAGTTATTGTGTAGAATGTGAGTTTACTGAAAATAAATATAATGTTCCACTGTTTGTTGTTAATGGGAGGTTCTGCCTCATAATGTGTTTGAGAAATGAATGTGCAATCCTGGCATGGCATCTGTGATAATTTACAGAAAAGTAGGAAAACAATTATCCTAACAGCTTGGAAGGGCTGCGCATCAGATAAGCGATGAAAGGCAGATGACACTGGCGAATTATGTGAGTATAAATTGTGTTTAGGCTTGCTATTTAGTCCTTCAAAAATTGGTGTATGTTCCTTGCGTATGATGGCACACTAGACTTGCACAGATAATATCATTTTTAAAGGATCAGGGGAATGAAATTTGCAAACTAGCATCACTCTGGGTGGGGGAACAATTCTTCCTTTATCCATAAAGGGCAGTCAGTCCAAGCTGTTCCTTGAGATGTGGCAAGTGTGAACAGGGCTGAAAGTAGTGGTTTGGATCCAGAGTTTGTGTGAATGGAAACTGCTTGGGCAACAGAAGTTTCCTTCACTATGCATCCCCTGAAAAATGTTCTTTCCTGAGGTTCAGCTGGGCTGCCCTGAAATTTTTGGAGTATGGTGTGTGGGAAGAAAATTGGACAGAGACTGCACAAGCACAGAGATAGGCAATGTTGTTGGACTATAACTCCCATCTGCCACAGTAAGAGTGGCCAAGGGCCAGAGATGATTGGAATTGTAGTCCCAACAATGTCTGGAGGGTATTGCATTGACTACTTCTACCTAAAAAGAGGTACTCTGGCTTGAGTAACCTGGGTTTGGAGAGCTTAGAGTTCTTGAAACCTTTTTTTTTCATTATATTGCCCTGATAGGGAGTGAAAGTCAGAGGGGAATAGACAAGGGAAATGCATTACTAGAGAAAGAGAAGTTGAACCTGAAATAAAGGTTTTGTGTGTGTGTGTGTGTGTGTGTGTGTGTGTTGGATACCAAAAACTGTCTCAACTGTGGTCAGACAACATCTGTGTCATCTTTAGACATGTACTTGCATATTTGACCCTGAAGAAATAAGGGCTAGTCTGCCATCTCTTAATTGTACTAAAGCAGATACATTGTTATGGTGAGATATATTGCTGAAGGAATTGACCCCCCCCCCTTTCAGCTTGATGAATCTGAATTGGATCACTATTTGCTTTGTAAATGTGATAATGAGTAGCAGCCACTTGAGGCTATACTGGGATGTCAGCATAGGTTTCATTGGTGCTGGTGTTTAGTTTTTCTGATGCAACTGTAAATGCTAACCTTTTTGTGTGTGGGTGAACTTCCTGAAATAAGGACGTAAATTGCAGTGCTAGAGGGTACAACAACCAGAATAGATTTAATTAATGCCATGGAGTTCACCGCGTTGACATGCAGTTAAGTCTACCTGATACCAGAGGCTTACTGTAGTCCTCTGGGACATTTTATCCTCCTTTTGTCTTATTTCTGACAGTCTTAGTTTTATGATAGCAAGTAGCACTATTTCCTTGGCGTGCTGATGTTTGTGAATCTTGGGAAGTGCTGAGAAAAGGTTTTTTAATTCCAACAATCAGCTAATGAAAGTGTTAAGCACCCCCCCCCATTAGTCAGTTCCTTTTAAGGGTTGGGCTTGTGGGAAAGTGGAAGGCCTTCCAATGATTGTGTGTTATTTGGAAGCCGGAAGTAGCCTTCTGACAAAGACGGACGACATACACGGATGTATGTGCCCGTGTGATCAATGTGTATGGGATGATTAACAAATTTACTCTGATCAGCTTAGAATCTTATATTTGATCCATGGGAAAAGGCACTAGGAAATGGAGATGACAGAAGCTGGGAACTACTGCAGCCATTTAGTAAATCTGGACAATATAGCTGTTATTTTTCCTCCCTTTGCTTACGTTTTCTTCTGATCTCTGCTTTGGAACTGCAAAATTTCAGTGTAGGGTTATGCTTCACACATTCTTTAGAAGACAGTGAGTCTCTAAAGTAGATTGTTGCAATCTTATCGTGTGTTTGTTGTTCAAGTTACATCGTCCCCTGTCCTCCAAATCTCTGTTATCATTTTCATATTTTCATCATTCGATTTGTCAGTTCCATCAGGGCCTAAATAAACGGACCACAACATACAGTGACCTTCCGGTCCTCAAAAGTGCTGTGAAAGCACAAAGACCATTCCATCTTTATGGAATGGAATTCAAGGATTTGAAGGTCTCCTTACCTTTTGAGGATGGGCGTTGCAAAGCAAGATGGTTAGCAGTGAGGCAGTCATTGGGGACTGGAGCATGTATGGCCGCAGGCAGAATAATTCACTCTCTGCAGGAGCTGGATTGCATTTTTTAAAATGCATCAAGGATGTCTCTTACATTGTGTGCTAATGTGATGTTATTGGCCTTCATCTTTTTCCTGAAGTTTAATGCCAGTAGACTTCACTGTAGACGTGATTGTTTATTTAAATATTTTCATTTAGTCACATTTCAATAGTACTGTATATAGTTTTTCCGCTTTCTTTGAGGCCTCCCTGTGGCAACAGCAGTTGCTTTCTACTCCTTTTCTTGCTCGCAAGGATGCGGTAGATAAAAACTTGGTAACGTTTGTATCATTATTTGACATGACTGTCCTAAACAACCAGCCATTGTTTTTCTTGGCAAATAAATAAATAAATAAATCACTGGTTGGGTAAGTTTTTGTGGAGCCTGCAAAAGTCAGGTATCTTGTTCTGTTTCTGTGTAACAGTCGTCACACGCTGCTTTTGACGTATACATTTCCACTGGGCACTGTTCAGCCATTGGATAGAATGCATGCAAACAGCAGCATGATTTAATTTCATAGCAACCTAAAACTGGGCTACTTCCAGTGAAATTGAGGGCACCCGAAAAGTGGCCCTCTCTGGGGAATTCCCTGAGATCCCTGTTCTTTATTTAGATGAAACGAATGCCTTTAATGGCTCTTCATAGTGGTTCACAGTAACACAACCAAATGTCGAAACAAAATAAAAAAATTCCTTCCAGTAGCACCTTAGAGACCAACTAAGTTTGTTATTGGTATGAGCTTTCGTGTGCATGCACACTTCTTCAGATACCATGCATGCACACGAAAGCTCACAACAATAACAAACTTAGTTGGTTTCTAAGGTGCTACTGGAATGAATTTTTTTTTATTTTGTTTTGACTATGGCAGACCAACACGGCTACTTACCTGTAACTACAAACAAATGTGTTTATGAGGTCCTCACAATGACTGTTCCCATGAAGTGTATCCAAGAAGTATGTCCAAGTTGTTTGTGAATATTGTTGTTCTGCTGCCCAGAGAGAATTCCCAAGAAGAGAGAGATTAGCCTGTTCTTTAACTGATTTTCTTGGGAGTAACGGAATCTGTTCATGGTCCTGGGAGGCTAATGTTCACCTGAGTCCTCTCTCTACTCCTTCCGGCTGCTGTTAGTCAGATCAGGGATGAGGAACCTGTGGTCCTCCAAATGTTATTGGAATCCCAACTCTCACTATCTGCTGGCCTGACCAATCATTACAGTTTATGGAAGTTCTGGTCCAATAGCATTTGGAGCACCACGGGTTATTCCGCCCCCCACATCAGCCAGAGGAGGGTCTGCTAAATAGACATTGTAAAAGAAAGCAAGTTTTTCAGGTTAAACATTCTCCCTTATTTGTACTGTACTTCTTTGCTAGTCATTAAATATCAATTAATTTGATGCTTTGGCTGCACTTCATGAACCTTGTGTTTTTAAAACATGTTGGAAAGCTGCTAAATATCCTTTGTAACCTTAGCAAATCTTAAGCTTCCACTGATTTTTCTCAAGCTCTGTACTGTTTAGTAGGCATTTTGGTGAACTTTGGTTTAGTTTGCTATTTCCCTCTTTCAGTCCTAAAGAGAGAGAAAATTAATAGTTTTAACAGCAGAAGACACCGCAGCGTATGAAAAGAACACTTCATACTATTGCTTTGATACTGAGTGGACATCTGGTATGTTTATGCTAAAGTGGCACAATAAAGATTTTAAAGTGTGTCTTTGTTCCAGTGGTAAATACTGTTGCGCCTGGGCGTAAAATGTGTGGTTTTAATACTCTGTTAACAAATTGTGTTTGTATTTGCATGTGGCTCTTCTACCAGTTGGTTCCCAGTTGGGTGGATAAGCAACACAAACTCTGAATAAAAAAAAATGCAGTAAGAACAGCAATTAAAAACAGTGGATTGAAACTTTTAGCTTTTTTGGATCCTGTAAACAAAGGATGGGGATCTTGTGGTCTACCAGATGCTCCCACAATCTCAAACAATCCCAGACAATTGGCAATGCAGGCAGGAGCTGATGGGGGCAGGAGTCCAAAAGCACCTGAAGGGCCACAGATTGGAGCATGAACAGGGCTCTTAGACATGCTCCCTGCGTCATCGGATTACATTTCCTTTTAATCCGAGGAGAGTTTGCCTCAGTGCAGACTGACAAAATGGGCAAGGGCTTGCTTTTGACTAGGCTTTCAACATACTTTAAAGAAGTGTGTTGCTTCTGAAGCTCAGCAAAACTGCAGGGAATGAGACAAGTAGCTTAAATAATGCAAACTGCCGCTATGGAAAAGATAGCTCATGGAACGCAAGATCTAGTTTCTTTGTTATTTCTGAACTATATGAAAGTATTTAGGCTGCAATCTGATGTGCATTTATCTTTGACCTAAGCTCCACTGAACGCAAAGGGGGTTCCTTTCTCAGCACTTTTTCCTGGAGATCTTTTGAACCTTACCAGGAATTAAATTGAAGAATGTGCTCTACCTGTGAGCTTCACTTAAGTTGTGTTGGACCACCATGATATAAATAATAGAATTGGGATCCTTTGCCCCCCCCCCCAGATGTTGGACTCCAATTTCTATTGACACTAGCCAGTGGGCAGTTAATGGGAGTTGCAGGGTTCAAAATTAGCGCATTTTGTGCCTAAAGATTCTCCATTTGCAAGCACCTCAAAAAGACTGGGTGTCATTTTTTGCGCCTGGCTGACACTCAAGGATTACTGAAATGTATGTGCTTTGAAGCCTCAGAGTGTATGTTAAGGATAGACAATATGTTAAGGAGTTTAACAATAAAGAGTAGTGTGTTTTGAAAACTGAAGTATGGTACCAATATTTTTATTGTAAACACCAAATGAAACATGTATTGACAGTTTCTGCTAAAAATGTGATTTTAACAATGTGTCACTTATGTGAATTGCGTATTAGTTCTGCTTATCAAAATAATAAATAAAAAGTGTTGCCAACCTCTCTCTCCCCCCCCCCCCGCAGTGGCGACTGGAGTCGACATTCTGTTTTGGTGCCCTGCACCCAGGTCCCAGAAGCCGTTTAGCTCCTAGCTTTTCTATCCCAGTTTCCTACACTGGAGAAGTTGTATTCCAACAACATCTGGAGGGCCACGGCTTTCCCATCTGTAGGTGCCTTTATTTAGGGGAGAGGGAAGTTGTGCAGAAGAGATGTTTGACATTTTAAAGCTGTAACTTGATTGCTGGAAACTGGAAGCACTTGTGAGTTCTAATTGCCTGTCCCCGCCCCAAAGCAAACCGCTTTTCAATGTATCAGAAGGGAAGCTTGTGTGTTTATGAAAGCTCATAATGAATGCCTGTGCCTTCAATTATATTTCAAGCAGTAGTCAAGCAGCTGCCTTGGGAGCATCTGTTCAGTGTCAGCGTGCAACACAGAAAGTAACTGCGTTATACCTGTCGTGAAATTTAGATGCTAAATCCCTGCGGGTAACTCAGCAAAATGAGGAACGCTCGCAACCACTTAGACTGATACATATTTTCACATATGGCCATATTGGCTGCAATTGATATTTCAGGCATGCCGCCGTGTTGACTTGTGTGCAGCTACTGTTAAATAGTAAACTTCAGTTGGCTGTGCAACTGTGAAATGTAATATATATTTTTTTACAAGTGACCTTGCTCCTCTTCTCATTTAAACAGCCCTGTAAGCTGAGATACTGTGACAGTAATAAGTTATGAATTTTAATGATGTATTTTAACTGCCAAACTAGTTTACTTACACTGGCATCTTCCAGCTTTCCTAGAGCATTTTCCATATGGACAGTTGGTAGTTTATCAAGCTGTTAATCAAAGAATACGGTCTGGGGATTGGTTGCTGTGCTGCATACTTAAAACAGGTCTATTACAGTAAAAAGTTGCCTTCCTCTGAGTTAGACCATTGGACCATTTCGCTCCGTATTGGCCACACGGACTGGCAGCAGATCTCTAGGGCATGGGTAGGCAAACTAAGGTCCCGGGGCCAGATGTGGCCCAATTGCCTTTTTTAAAATTTTGTATTCATTTTTTATTTTCGTTCATTACATACATCTCAAATTCTTAACATTTGCTATATATTCCTCCCTCCCTCCCCTCCAAGACTTCCCCAACTTGTGTTTCTGGTTTTTTTCTATTTTCACCCACTTTGCTATCTCTTAACAGAAAAAGTTATTAATAACATAACATCAAACCTTGAAAACAGAAATAAAATTAAATACATCATCTTATTTCACAGTCTTCCAAACATTTTCTGATGCGAATAATGTGAATGTTTGTTTAAATCCTGCCATCAAGTTGATTGCCTTTCTTTGTTTCTGCAAATATAATATGAATAGTTCCCAATCTTTTTCAAAGTCTCTGTTGTCTTTTTCTCTTAGTCTTTCTGTCATTTTTGCCAGTTCTGCATAGTTCTGCAATCGCCTTCTAGATCCAGCCCACGGACGGCCCAGGAATCAGCGTGTTTTTACATGAGTAGAATGTGTCCTTTTATTTAAAATGCATCTCTAGGGTGTTTGTGGGGCATAGGAATTTGTTCGTTTTTCTTTTCTTTTCAGAATATAGTCCAGCCCCCCACAAGGTCAGGGACAGTGGACCAGCCCCCTGCTGAAAAAGTTTGCTGACCCCTGCTCTAGGGCTTCAAACAGGGAGCATTTCCCAGAGATGCTGGGGATTGAACTTGGGACCTTTTGCATGCAAAGAAGATGCTCTGCAGCTGAGCTATGACCCTTCCTCAGCATTGCACCTTGCATTTTGCACATTTGCGCTTTACAAGTAGGTGCAAAACAGCAGTTGTGTTTCCTTACTTACGGCATTACAACTGGGGATATTCTCAAACTTCTCAAGTCTATAAATGGAATGTAGTAAGGAACAGAATGAAAAATCTACATTTGTGCTATTCACTTCAGCATTGGCTGCATTAAATGGGAAAGCCTGGCCACAGCGCATCATGCATTAGTTATTTCGAGAGTCAATTACTGCAATGAACTTTATATGGGGCTCCCCTTGAGCTTGATCTGGAAGCTGCAGTTAGTACAGAATCCTGCAGCATGATTGCTGATAGGAGTGAGACCTTGTCAGCATATAACCCCTGTGCTCCAAGATCTGTACTGCTTGTCAGTTGTCTACTGGTCCAAGTTCAGTGTGTCGCTATTAGCATATAAAGCCCTTAGCAACTTTTTAGCACCATTTTTGTTTAGATAAGCCTACTCAGAAATCTGGAATGTTGACGTGTGCTTTAATGTGTTTTTAGGTTTTTGCTGGTTTAAATTTTTGAATGTTTTAACTGTGGATAGCTCAGTTGGTAGAGCATGAGACTCTTAATCTCAGGGTTGTGGGTTCGCGCCCCACCTTGGGCAAAACATTCCTGCATTGCAGGGGATTGGACTGGATGACCCTCGTGGTCTTCTCTTGTGAAATAGTTGTTCTTAACTGTTTTTACATATATATTTTATTACCAGTGTGGTGTAGTGGTTAAGAGCGGTGGACTCGTAATCTGGTGAACTGGGTTTGATTCCCTGCTCCTCCACATGCAGCTGCTGGGTGACCTTGGGCTAGTCACACTTCTCTGAAGTCTCTCAGCCCCACTCACCTTACAGAGTGTTTGTTGTGGGGGAGAAAGGGAAAGGAGAATGTTAGCCGCTTTGAGACTCCTTCGGGTAGTGATAAAGCGGGATATCAAATCCAAACTCTTCTTCTTCTTTTTGTAAACAGCTTTAATGCAGGTTTCCTTGCAATCCAACAGCATGCAAATTTTATTAAATACATAAATAACAGCAAGTCGTGGTTTATTATGAATGAGCTGCATTTGCTTCAAATTCACTCCTCCTATGTTGCCAATGAGATAGTAGCTTCCCGTTTTGCCCAAACCAGGAATCATGTTTATTAAAATCAATCATTTATTATATTTTTATCCCACCTTTTCCCTGAAGAGTCTTTGCCCTTGAGGAAGACCTTGGTCTGTAAGCATTGGGCAATCTTTACTAAATTAAATTACAATATTTAAGCACCAGCTGGAGACCAGTTTCATCCTTTCCTCTTCAGAGTTATCAGCAGATCCAGAAAGGTTCAGTCCCTGCTTTTTCAAGCTCATGCAGATCAGAGACTGGGACAAATGCTTCTTATAGCCAGCGAGGAGGTAACAGTTGAAGTCCAGTTGTGTGATCTCTTCCCTGCCCGAATGCATGGTTGACATCCTCACAGCAGATTTATTAAACTCTTTACAGTCAGCTAGATGGTTTCTGCCTCACCCTTGAGGAAACGTGGCTCTAATGAAATCTGTCTTCCACATTTACGTGGTACTGCCAAATAAATAGGAGTAATAAAGAGAAGACATTAAGTTGATGATATTGGTTCCTCCATCTGTAACAAGAGCAGCTGAATAAAACATTTAATATAGCTGTTGCCTGATAATCAGGTTAGGGTTAATATTTGGCATAAAAACTTAATTTTGCTTGGTTCTTCTAAACTAATATGCCTTTGAAATTAAGCATTTATCGTTACGCACTTCAAAATGTTCTGTAATGCGCTGGTAACATATACTGGTGGGTGGCATTACAGTGAAGGCTCTCAGAACTCTTATTTGCTGGCATGATCTGCAGTCTATAACATAGCTCACCCTGATGTGCTTTATATAGTGCACAAAACCTTCTTCAGTGGTGTTTGCTTTGTAGCCCTTCTTTGTAGCTGAAGAAATGTAAAATTTTCTGGGTACAGTGGTACCTCGCAAGACGAATGCCTCGCAAGACAAAAAACTCGCTAGATGAAAGGTTTTTCCGTTTTCGATTTGCCTCGCAAGACGAATTTCCCTATGGGCTTGTTTCGCAAGACGAAAACGTCTCGCGACTTTGTTTCCTTTGTCTAAAAACAAAGACATGTTTTGTTTATAAAGTTAATTTATTTTCCCTTCAATTTTTGAACTGCTCTTTACAGTATGTGTGACTTTAAAGAGCAGTTAATAAACTGTTGTTGTACCAAATTTGGCTTTGTTTGGACTTTTTTTGACCATAGGAACGCATTAATTGATTTTCAATGCATTCCTATGGGATTTCGTGATTCGCAAGACGAAAAATTCGCTAGGCGACAAAACTTGCGGAACGAATTAATTTCGTCTTGCGGGGCACCACTGTATTACATTGTCCTAGGTGAAATGATTTGCATTTTTCCTGAGTTCTCTTTGATGAGGGCATATACATAGGAGGCCTGGAGATGTAAGGAAGATAACGGGATTGCCCTTTGATTTGTACTGAAAGCACAAAATAAAACTTGCACTTAATTTCTTGGCGTACCAGCTGCAGCACATGTCTTCTGAGGTCATAGATTTTGCCAAACCTCTATAGGAGGTAACCGAGTTCCTCTTTTTCATTTTGAGATGGAAGGTTTAATTTGTATATTCTCCTGTTTTAAAAAGCTGTTTGTACAATAATATATTTTAACTTTTGATTGAAAGCTTTGATTCAGCTGGTGGGGTGGGGGAGGCACCCAGATTTAGTAATAAAATGTTCCAGCATGGTGCTTGCATTTTAATGCCCACTAAAATAAAATAAAATATTGTTTCGGTGTCTCCGAGGAGGATGCATAGTTGAAACATTTAGGCAATTTTCATATAATAAATAAAGTGCCTGAAAAGTAGCAATTTAAGTCCTGTTTCTCTCCTTTTTCTGTCATCATTACATACATCAAAAGTATTGGAATAAAGGAAAGCAAATCATATGTAGCCTTTGGCGTTGGCTGATTCTCATAAATGCAGAAAATTGCAGACTGATTTTATTGCAATACTGTTGAGAGATTTTATTGCTTTAGTATGGATTCAGTCCTTCCCGTTGGGTATGAATGGTTCCCCCCCTTTTTAAATAGGGTGGCCATCTCCTAATCCCATATGCTCACTCATAATATTTGATAAATCAAATGGAATGTCAGTGTTTCTTAGCCTGGAAACAAGATCTAATTGTGGGTTTTAACAGCCTTCTCCATATATCCAGGTCTGCAGAGGTGCCTGGTTGTCTAGTGGATTAAAAATGTGAGACTAGCACCTAGGAATCTGAAGGTGCATAATCCCACCCACCTACCCTATACTGTACTGCCAGTGATAGGTATGTTAAGCCTGGCCACAACTAAGGTGTAGTTCAGTTATACCCCACCCCCTTGTTGACAGGGAAGTGATTTTGCATCTATATTAAGGACCAAACTCATGAACATATTACTGTATCTTGAAATGTAAATAGCAGCCAAGAGGAAGTCTGAGTAGCCTCGTGACTGTAGGGATCTGGACAAAAAACCATCTCCTTGGAGCGACTGTTTGCATTTCAAGAGAAGCTTCCACTTTATGTCCTCGGAGGTTTCCCTTGAAATGTATGTAGCAGCTTCAAAGAGATGATTTTTGTCAGGTCTGAGGCAGGAAGGAGAGGGAGAGGTCAGCTTCTGTTTCACACACACACACACACACACACACACCCCACACACCCCAAGCATGCTCAGTTTTTCCAGGGACTGCAGTTTTCATAAAATTAAAGCTTGTGTATTAATTTCATCCGTGCAATCAATGCCTAGTTTGGCCCTAGGCCATGGGCATTGTATGTGACTCACTGTATGGTTCTTCCCCTCTCCCAACCCCAGTGGTCACTCTTCTTCTTACTGGAAGGTGTCCAGAAAGTACCATTGTCAATTCCTTGTTGAGGGGTCAACACAGCCGATCATAATGTAAACCCAATAATTGCACCAGATTCAAGCGATTGGAAAGATCGCTTCCAAGAAAGATGATTTTTAAAATTATTATTCTTGTCTAAGCCACCATGACTGCTTACCACTGGGCAGTGACTTTCAGATTTTTCTGCAAATCATATGTAGTCTGATGCAGAATTGATGAGCATCAACCTGATGAGTGAACGAAAGAATCTTGGCTTAGATGTTTAGGAACGAAAAGGACTTGGAGGGGAATTTTAGTGGTCAAGACATAGACCCGTTTCTTTCTCTCTCTCGCTATGTTTCCCAGTCTATGCATTTGTTCCCCAGAATATAAAAAAGGTGGCGTAAACCTATACAAGTTGTTTGTTGTTACTACGTAATTAGCTTAAAAGAAGCCACACTTCATCCAATTGCCAAGTAAACCTCATTGGAAAAATGTGATCTGTTAATGACTCCTGGCTTATTAAAAGCAGTTTCCCTTGGAGTCAGTACTTGCACATGAATAGGATTATATAAAACATTGACTTGCATTTCTGCCAGAGTTAGGAAGAACTCTGGGTCACACTTTTCAACTTGGCCTACTTTCCTTCTTTAAAATAGGTAGCAGAGGAACTGTTCAAGTTTTCCTCCCTTTTTAATTTCTTTCCCTTTGACAGTCTTGTAACAAAAGTAGCTAGATGTAGTTCTTTTCTTCTGCTGTGGTTTGCACTAGCTGGCCAACTGAGCTTCAGTGCTTTGAGGCAAAAGTTGCACATAATTCTGACTTCTATTGCAATGGCTGGGGCTTAATCCCTCCTGTGTAAGTGTTGTATTTGAAGAGTTGGGCTATGATAATCTGAGTCAGAGAAAAATGGCCATAGTGATCAAAAGCTTGAATACAAATGAATGAAATAACAAGGGAAGAGAATCCCATTCATATTTTAAATAGCTCTTTGTGGACTCAGGAACTCTTGCCGCATACATGTCAACATTTTCATGAACTGTTTGACCTATGCATGCCACCGTCCTGTTGAATGTTGCCCAAGGTTCATTGGAAGAAATCCTCCATCTGAACAAAATTCTTGACTCGAGGTCAAAGTGCAACTTGAATTTTGATAGTTCTAAAGATGAGTAGCTGTCAAGTGTTATCTGTGCACGTACAAGGATGTGTAGTCTGTTCAAAGGGATGGCTGATGGTATGCAAGATATTCTGCAGAAATTACATATTGCCAGTGACTAACGGTCAGCTAATATCAACAACCTCAGATATGCAGATGACACAACCTTGATGGCAGAAAGTGAGGAGGAATTAAAGAACCTTTTATTGAGGGTGAAAGAGGAGAGCGCAAAATATGGTCTGAAGCTCAACATAAAAAAAACGAAGATCATGGCCACTGATCCCATCACCTCCTGGCAAATAGAAGGGGAAGAAATGGAGGCAGTGAGAGATTTTACTTTCTTGGGCTCCATGATCACTGCAGATGGTGACAGCAGCCACGAAATTAAGAGACGCCTGCTTCTTGGGAGGAAAGCAATGACAAACCTAGACAGCATCTTAAAAAGTAGAGACATCACCTTGCCAACCAAGGTCCGTATAGTAAAAGCAATGGTTTTTCCAGTAGTGATGTATGGAAGTGAGAGTTGGACCATAAAGAAGGCTGATCGCCGAAGAATTGATGCTTTTGAATTATGGTGCTGGAGGAGACTCTTGAGAGTCCCATGGACTGCAAGAAGATCAAACCTATCTATTCTTAAGGAAATCAGCCCTGAGTGCTCACTGGAAGGACAGATCGTGAAGCTGAGGCTCCAATACTTTGGCCACCTCATGAGAAGAGAAGATTCCCTGGAAAAGACCCTGATGTTGGGAAAGATGGAGGGCACAAGGAGAAGGGGACGACAGAGGATGAGATGGTTGGATAGTGTCTTTGAAGCTACCAGCATGAGTCTGACCAAACTGCGGGAGGCAGTGGAAGACAGAAGTGCCTGGCGTGCTCTGGTCCATGGGGTCACGAAGAGTCGGACACGACTAAACGACTAAACAACAACAACAACAGTCAGCTGTGATGGTTATATTTTGAAGAATTTGTGGAATAGATTTGGCAGCCTGAGGATCTCTGCTTGCTTTACCCCCACCTCTTTTTAGCATTTTTTCATCTTTAGTTAAGTGTTGGAGGGGCAGAACATCAGTCCCCTCTCTACAGCTTCCCTATCATCCTTCAGTTCATTTCTCCCTCTACCATCCCAGTCCATACCTTGTGTTAGAAGTTAACCAGGCTCCAGGCACATTTTGCGACCAACATGGGTCCAGTTGTGACCATGTGGAGATCTCTGGCTGCCAGGTTGGTAATTGGGGAAAGCAAAAGACCGCATGGAGAAGGATCTGAAATATTTTTCTTGAAGCTTGAATTAGGTTTTTACCTGGATTGTTTTATTTGACGTTTTAATGTGTTGTAAACTGCTTTGAGATTTGTTATTTAATATATAAAGTGATATAGAGATGATGGTGGTGATGGTGATGATAATGATGATAATAAACAACTTCACTGTAAAAAAGAGAAGGCACCTGCCTAGCAGAGTGGTTGTGTACACAAAGAGGGACAGGAGAACCTGTTCTGAGCTTCCTGGAGGAGGGTAGATATGCTACTAGCAATTTCAAATTTTGCAAGGACACATGATAAGGAAGCTGGTGGGTTTCTGTGCTCAGCGATGCAATGAATTCTTCCTCCAGCTAGCTCCACTCAGTAGATGTTTTGGCTTTACCATAAAGTGCAAGGTAGTGGTTTGGGTTTTCTACAGAAGTATGGTCATTTTCCCCATAGAGGTGCATGGCTATTTTTCATTTATGTCAGATAAGGTGAAGATGTACTCATAGTCTATAAACAGGGCAAAAAGGCTAAATCTGCCAGTGGCAGCTTGTATTTATCCCATAAAATTCAGTCTGACAACTGAGCCACAGAGGTTGGTGATAGATGCAGCTCTTCATAATTTAGTCCAGTCTTTGGTTGCATTTCCTAGTTGTGTTGGAGAATGCACACAGAGAAGTTGTGAGACAGGTTTATTTTTTAATATTTGTATTATTTTCATATGTTAAAATAGAAAGCTGGAATGGAATTGCTTTATTGGCATACTTTATTCAATCTGCGTGATTTTATTCTGAGTTCAGAAATTAGAGGGGCATTTACTTCTGATTCTTGGCTGTATAGCTGGGTCAGAGTTACTAGCATTCTATTCTTTTCTGGATAATGTACCTGAAATTGGGCAGGCTTCACAGTGCAGAATGAGAGTTGCCGTACCATAAATAAAGCATCATATGAAGATGCAGCAGGAGCTCCATCTTTCACCCTTTTCTGGAGAGCTTCCCAACTCCTGCATCCCCTTCTCTGGGAAGTAGGTCACACGTCAACCACAACACATGTCTGCATTGGAGATGTCAGCCACTGGTAAGTTCATTTCAATCTTCCTTACAACCTTTCTGAACAAGGTACCTTCCATATGTTTTGGACTACAACCCCCATCAGGCCTTGTCAGCATGGCTAATGGTTGGAAATGATGGGAGTTGTAGTCCAACAACTTCTGAGAAACCAGCAGCTTGGGATAGTCTGCTGTTTACTATTTGCCCATCTTTTCCACCTTAGATATTTCAGTTGACTTGAGACTTAACGCTCAGGGGATGCTGGGTTTATATTGGTTCTGTACAGTGAGGTTGTTCATGCAGAACCACTGTCAGATTTCCTCATGCTAGCAGGCCCTTGATTCATCAGATTCAGTATTGATTGCCTTTCCCATCATCTGCTACCTGGTGGGAGATGTTAGGTGTGAGATCTGGGACATTTTGTATTCAAAGCATTTCTCTACTACTGAGCTATGGCCCCTGAGGATGGACAGTTGCTATCTTTGGAGAGTTCCACCTGTGGGCTCCATTATGTATACAGTTGTACTTTGGATCCCGAATGCCTTGGTACTCTGACGTTTTTTATCCCAAATGCCACAAACCCTGTAGGGAGTGTTCCTGTTTGCGAACGTTCTTTGGAACCCGAATGTCCAACGGAGCTTCTGCGGCTTCCGATTGGCTGCAGGAGCTTCCGTCAGCCAATCAGAAGCCACCCTTTGTTTCCGAACATTTTGGAAGTCGAATGGACTTCCAGAACAGATTCCATTCAACTTCCAAGATACGACTGTGTTCCTTAATGTCTGTCCTGTTGTTCAGCACCTTTACAAGAGGCTATGAGGCAAGGTCACTGGTGTGCCTGGGCCCCATCTGCACAAAGCATTTAGATCAATATCTTGCCACTTTGAACAGTCATGGTTCTATTTCAACTTCCAGATTTTAACCTCGCAAGAACTCTGTGGGGTTGTGACTGGCCCACATTACCCAAATAGCTTCATGGCTGAGTTGGGTATTTGAGCCCGGGTCCTCCAGTCCAAACTCAAGGCTGGACTGCTGTAGTGTTCCTCCAGTCCTAGTTCAGGTTTCTCCCCTTACTGTATGGCTACCAGCTTCATCATGGCCTCCCACCTAGATTTTGTTGGTTTGGGGTGGACAGTGTATTTTGGTGATAATTAGGAAAACATTTTTAATAATGCTGCTTTCTATTTTCAGGTGGTGCTCAACAGAGTGGAATGCAGAACAATCCTGAAGATGAGAGTTCAGACATGATTAAAACATGTTGTCAAGCTGCTGATGACATCCATGGCCCCAGCGCAACTCGTTACCAAAGAGAGAGGCTGTGGCAAGCAAAACTAGAAGGTTCAAGAGGAACTGCACCTAGGATAGCAGAAGACAGCCAAAGTGTGTGAGAAGCCAAAAGCCTGGACTTCTCCACAATCTCGTGTTGGGTTGAAAGGAGTAGATCCATGAGAATTTGCCCAGATTAATGATGGGCTAAAGCCTATGGTGGAGGTGGTTGCCTGGTTCAGACATCACAGAGTTACTCCGTGGTTTGTTGAAGCATAAAAGACCCGTGAGCTATAGTGGTCTTGCTCCATTCTTTTCCTTCTGAAGTCCTTCCCTGCAGAGGAAACTTACTAGTTTCTAAACCACATTTTCCTTGAAGCCCAGACAAGGAAACTGTGGTTAAAATGTAATCTTCAAATCAGGATCAGGTCCTGGTTTTACAATCTCGATTTGTAGGGAGTTCTTAAACTATGATTTCCTGGTTCAGACACTGGAGGAAAGTGCCGTTTAAGAAACCAGAAGGTCTCTATGGCCAGGTGTACAGGAGGTGGAGTGAGAGAGTTGAGCGTACACAAAACCTGTCGCTGTTAATGCTTATTGATGCTTTAGCGTATCATGGTTTGTTGGAGGGGCTTTTTACATCTGATGCAGGCCAGTGCATTGCTTCCGTCCCCTTCGCAAGCAAGGAGACATTATGCAATCCTTGCCTGCCTCTTGTTTCCCCCCAGCTTTGCCCTGCGAATGACAGCAAGAAGAATCTAGGCTTTTACAGCAGTTTGGCAAAGCCCTTTCCAACTCCCATATGAAGAAGGCTGCTGAAATATCATTCACAGATTCCCATAGAGTGCTTGCTATCGGCGGCAGTGGGTGGAATGAGCAGAATACTCTTGGGGTGTTCTGCAGAGCAATGCCTGTGAAAATTATGTGCAGATGGAGTGGAGCCTGCGTCATTGGCACGTGTGGTGCCAGAAGTAGCAAGACGACAGTGGAGCCCTGTGATACAGCAGAAGCATACAGGACCTCATCCTTCTGGAAATGTGGGCAGCGCTAATGGGCTTTTTCTTGCCTATTCTTGCCTATTGCAACAAGAGCTAGAAGTTTGCCTTTCGTATCCATTTCAAAAGGCATTTTCAGGACTGCAGACGCTACCAGACTTCAGTACATTTTATCGTTGAAACTACGTTTTGCAGCATGCTTCCATGTCAGTTTCTTGACAGTTCTTCATTCCACAAAAAAACAGAAGCAGAAGTGTTGAGAGTGGGGCATTGCTTTTAGTCCTGTTCTCCCCGCACTGTCTACCCAGGCTTGCTGGTACTGCTGTTTTCCTTTGTGAACCCTTTCTAGCTCCAGATGCAAAAAAGGATGCATCTGGCAGAGCCTTCTGCCCTTTCCTGTGGCCAAGGAAATGCAGTGGACATCGTCTAAGAAAGGGAACTTGAACAGTTTAGCACTTTTAACAGCCATAGTATGTTGCTTCATTTTCCAAGGCAGCTGGCTACCAATCCCTGCCCAGATATGTCAGAGATGAGGAGCCTGAAGCCTTCCAGATGTTGTTGGATTTCAGCTCTCACCAGCCCCAGCCAGCACAGTCAGGGATGATGAGAATTGTAGTCTAACATCTGGAAGGTTACAGGTTCCTGCTTCCCTGAGAAGATGTACAAGGTAGGTGGCCGTGGGCCACTGACCTGGTAAACTGGCCACTTGCCTGGCCTGGCCAGCAAGCTTCCTGACTGTATTCACCTATATTAAAGATGTTGTGAGAAACAGACATTGAAATGCGTCTCTCCCACCCCCTCCAATTTCCAAAACTTTTATTTAAAAGGTATATATTCCATACTTTTAATGGCTGTGCCACGCTGGCTGTCGATTGCACTGCAAAATCTCCCAGCTATATTTCAGTTCTTGCAGCTCCTGTTCTTGCATACCTTATTTGCCTTCTCAAGTGTCTTAATGTGCCTACATGTATTGGATTCTCCTTTAAGGTGTGCATTTAGTTCGCCTCTCTGTCATCCTCCAACAGTCTCCCTCCCCCTTTTGAAACACTTTTCAGGTGGTGTTCTCAAAAATCGTGTTGGTTTGGCATCAACGCTGTTCAGGTCTGGGTGTGTCAGAATCCGACAGAGGACCATCTTGAGATTGTCTCCCATGTGAACAGCTTTCCCTTTCCCTGTGCATTGCCATATCTTCACTGCAGGGGTGGAAGACCTGTGGTCCTCCAGATGTTGAACTACAGTTCCCATCATCCCTGACCATGGTGACTGGTGCTCATTTGGAATGGGAGTCAAGCAACATCTGGAAGGAGACAGGTTCTCCATCCATTCTTTGTTGTGTCCAAATATAACGTGTTAGCACCAAATGCAGGCTTGCTATTGTAACGCTACTAACGCCCCAGTTTATTTACCTCTCCCTGGATGGTCTTTGCTGGCAATTTTTTTGCGTGGCTTATCAGGCGTTTTAGTGACTCTTGGCGACAAAGAGTTGTTTACAGTAGTTTGTTGGACTGTTAAAATTAAAATGCAGATCAAACAAGAAAAAAAAAAATCCAGCACCCAGCAGCAAAATTGGCAACAGATGTTTTTATAACATTATGAAAGTCTAAGTTTACGAGCAGATCAAGTGGAACAGAGCTACAGAAGGGCTATACTGGGGCCAAGGATTGTGTTCAGTAAAATTCCACTACTGCTCACAATGCCATTAACAGTTTCTGGGGATTGGGGCAATGTATCCCTTACATTTTGGTATGCCAATTATTTTCAGTCTATAGCCTTGCTTTCACTCCAAAATAAATCTGTGATCTGTAGTTAAGTACAGTGGTGCCCCGCAAGACGAACGCCTCGCAAGACGGAAAACCCGCTAGACGAAAGGGTTTTTCGTTTTGGAGGCGCTTCGCAAAACGAATTTCCCTATGGGCTTCCTTTGCAAGACGAAAGCCCATAGGGAAATCTCCGGGACAGCGGGGAAGCGCAGCGCGTCTTCCCCACTGTCCTCGGACCTCCTCCGAAGGCTGGCGGTGGGGCGGAGAGACCTCCTCCCGCCGCCAGGCTTCGGAAGGATGCTCCGAAGGCTGGCGGCGGAAGGAGGGCTCTCCGCCCCACCGCCAGCCTTCGGAAGGCTGCTCCGAAGCCTGGCGGCGGGAGGAAGTCTCTCCGCCCCACTGCCAGCCTTCGGAAGGCTGCTCCGAAGCCTGGCGGCGGGAGGAGGTCTCTCCGCCCCACCGCCAGCCTTCGGAAGGCTGCTCCGAAGCCTGGCGGTGGGGCGGAGAGACCTCCTCCCGCCGCCAGGCTTCGGAAGGCTCCTCCGAAGGCTGGCGGTGGGGCGGAGAGACCTTCTCCCCACGCCAGCCT
Organism: Podarcis bocagei; assembly: GCF_964188305.1. Taxonomy (NCBI): domain Eukaryota; kingdom Metazoa; phylum Chordata; class Lepidosauria; order Squamata; family Lacertidae; genus Podarcis; species Podarcis bocagei. The sequence goes on from NC_138139.1 coordinate 42,878,364, forward strand.
TCGGATGGCTGTCCTGAAGACTTGCGGTGGGAGGAGGGTTTTCCTTCCCACCGCCAACATTCAGAATGCTGTTCTGAATGTTGGCGGTGGGGAGGAAAAACCCTCCTCCCACCGCAAGCCCCGGGAACAGAGGAGAAGCGCTGCGCCCCTTCCCCTCTGTTCCCGTACCTGTCCTGAAGGCTTGCGGTGGGGAGAAAAGCCCTTCTCCGCACCACCAGCCTGGGAAGCGGTTTCCATAGGAACGCATTAATTGATTTTCAATGCATTCCTATGGGAAACGGTGCTTCGCAAGACGAAAAACTCGCAAGAAGAAAAAACTTGCGGAACGAATTAATTTTGTCTTGCGAGGCACCACTGTACTTATGGGTGGGTTTTTTATTTTTTTATTTTTGGCTTTCTCAAAAATAGTCCAACTTAGCAAGTTTCTGGAATAGAAATGGAGTCCCGGTTACAAAGTGTGAAAACACTGAATCTTGCATTTTGTTCGAAGTTCTTCACACACATCTCTTTAAATTTCCAGGGTTTCCTTTCTCCCATTCAGGTTAATTGGTTCTCTTTAGGCAGTTTTATTAATGTTGGCTCAAAATCTGTCCGCATTTTGCACAGAAAGGATTTATAGGAACTTTCCTTGACCGAAATTGGATCTTGTTGAGGCGTTATGTGTGCAGGGAGACCCATTCAGAAAAAGGGGGAGAAGGCCAAGGTTTTGTTTGAGTTTTGTAAATTGACTACTTTCTGACCCACTTTTTTTTAAAATGGGATGCAGGAGCTAGTTCCCACAAAAGTGTAGAGTCTAGATGTTCTCACTCAATATTGCCTTGCTTTTATGTTTTTAATATTTTTCTTTCTTGGCTCTCTTATTTTGAGAGTGGATCCTGTCTTGGGTCACATCCACACCATAGATCTAAAGCACATGGCTTCCCCAAAGAATGGTGGGAACTGTAGTTTCATCTCCCACAGAGCTACAATTTCTAGCACTCTTAAATTACAGTTCCTGAGATTCTTTGAGGGGAAGCCATGTGCTTTAAATCTGCTTTACATGTGTAGATGTGACTTTGTTTCTAATTCTCTCATTACTACCTGTGGGAGACTCAGATGACATTTCTAGCCTGCCTTTTGGATCCTGTCATAAAACGGTTTAAAAGGAACAGGATAAAGAAAGCCACAAAATATGGAACCACCCAGAACCTGATAAGTATGTCAGTCAGTTGAGTCAAAATAAAAAAATTCCTTCCAGTAGCACCTTAAAGACCAACTAAGTTAGTTCTTGGTATGAGCTTTCGTGTGCATGCACACTTCTTCAGATACACAGTCAGTTGAGTATAAATGATGTTGACTGCTGAAACAGCCAGGTTTCACAGCTTGCCAGAAGCCAAGCAGATGGGAAGCCCGGCAGTCAGTCCTCCTCCAAAAGGGCATTTCAGGGTCTGGGTGCCATGACCGAAAAGGCTCTGTCTCTTGTGCTTGTTTTGCCAAATGTAAGATGGGCAGAATACACAGAGCAGGGTTTTTGTTCTGAGGCAGCGTTGGGGTACCTTTCTCAGCCCAAGGGATGCATTATTGCTGACCTGCTCCTGACACCCACTCTTGACTTGTGGTCTCTGGGGAGACCCACAAGGGGCAGATAGAAAGACCTTAGGAGTCTTGTTTGGCCCCTCGGCCTGAGGTTCTGCATCCGTTTTCCAAGTGCATAGGCAGGGGGTGGACTGGTGCTTCTTGTTCTTATAGGGGCAGAGGGGGTCCTGTGTCTTTTCTGTGCTGTTGCTTGCTGTTACTAGCCACCTGGCACGTGCATTTTGAAGAGGGCAAGCCTTCAGAGAAGCCTTGCAAGCTTGGTTCAAACGACTTTTGACCCACTTGTGTTGGTCAGGAAGCCTGTGTCCTTGTTCCACAGAGCTCCTGTTCTGATGAAAGAGCTCTGAGCAGCTATGAATCTTGAGACCCTGCCTGTATATTTGTGTATGTGTGTATTAAAAATGGAATCATGTCGATGGACTCCCCTTGCTGGGACAACTAACATAGCATCTTTCTGAGTTGCACAGAGCACTACCTGGTGTTCGTGTCTGGGGTTCTCCTTGGTAGCCTAACTGAAGGTGACTTTCAGATTTACGAGTACTTGCATGCATGTATACTGTCCATGACTGTAATAAACACCATAAGGTGTGAGCAGGAAGAGTGTGTTGGGTGCCTGGTTTGAAAAACAACCAACTCAGTGTTCTGATGTGTGTCTATAGCAGATCCCTGTGTTAGATAGTCTCATTCCCTGCAGAAGAGTATTCACTGGGAGATACCAATTTGTACTCTGCTTTGGTACAATACACTTTGAGGTATCCCGAAACTCTGGGCTATTTTGTGAAGCTAATTGTTGGAAGAAGGCTCATTGTTTTTGCTATTATGATATTTATTTTTGAGCTTTTATATTGTAAACTGCCTTATGATCCTTGGATGAACAGCAGTATAAAACTTTAATAAATGCTACTGCTACTACCACCATGTGAAATTGTTAGATGTTTTTCAAACATGAAGCAACTCAAGAGGAAAGGTATAGGCCAGACAGATTTTGGAGGAAAGGGGTTGAGTTGGAGATATGTCAAGGTGACTGCTTAAAGCTGTAATATTATACTCCTTACCTATGAGTAAGCTTCTTTGAACACAATGCGGGTGGTGTCTGAGTGTAGAATTGCACTGTAAATATAAACACAGGGGAAGACTAGAGTATCGGATGAAAGGGCATTCACATGAGGGGCAGCTGGAGGGGGGCAAGGGAATTAGTTAGGTGTCCTTTGGACATTGGTAGCTGTAGAGGAAAAATGTTCAGGGAAGAGCTAGAAAGAAGAAAAAACAATTGCAGAGGATCAAGTCAGTGGAAATGTCTGAACACAACCAAACTTAAAATGAAGACGAGAACAGAGAAACCAGCAAAGACCAGTGAGAAGCATGTCGGGACAAAACCAGGGTGGGAGGAAAAGAGGGAAATGGACTAATCATTTTTAGTAGTGTCTGCAGTAACTGATGGCTAAGCAGCTGAAAAATGCTCTCCTGCCAATGTTAGTGACAAAGCGAGAATCCGTTTGCATGGGGTTTAGGGGCAAGCTTGCTCCTCACCTATCCGTGCCCCCAGCCCCCAGGGCAGGTACCTCCCACTTTGTGAGATGTGGGTTTTATGTAGTTTGGGAGCTTGTGCATGACAGGGATCACTTTACATATCTGCGTGAAGCTAAATATAGCTGCCTTACGCAGGAGCAGAACAGCTGTGTGGTCATTGTAGCTTCTGGCTCCGATGCTCCAGAGCGAGGGCCAGAACTCGTATAACTGGAAAGGTGGAGATTGGAGAACACACTGTTGGTTCATGCAACAGGCTGGTTGCTGGCCTACGTCAACGGTGTCTTTAAAGTTACTTGACATCTCTCTCTTTCTCTCCCTTTCTCGGTGTGTGTTCTCCCCCTTGCAGCCTCTTGCCATTACGAAAACCCAACGTTCCAGATTTCAGTGGCAGTTGTGATTTGCCACAGTGCTGGTGTGTGTGTGTGTGTGTGTGTGTGTGTGTGTAAATCATTTCTAGCTCAGTTCAGTATATTAGCTACGGGACAGGCACTTAATTAAACTTTGTGCTAGGCAAGAATACCCTTCGGCTTGAGTCCAAATGCTACGCTTCGGTATGCAAGAGCTCAACAAAGTCGTCTTTATGCTTTCCAGAGTGCTGCCCGAGAGTGACTTTTTTCAGTGCCTGCCAGTTCTATCTTGTCTGGAAGCAAACTTTTGGGGAAATGTGCTAGATGCCCCTAAGTGGTAGAGGGGCTGGAGTAGCTTTAAATGTCATTGTGTTAAAGCCCAGCTGGCCATTTTCCCCCCTCCTCTTGTAACTTGAAAGATCAATGTGCCGGGTTGCCTTTATTTTATTTTGTTTTAAAGTTTGATTTATTTATTTCATTTCTGAATCACTTCTCACAAGGCACCCCAAAGCGATTTACAGTATAACATACCGTATTTTTCCGTGTATTAGACGAGGGGTTGTCCAATACATGGGTAGTGGCATGGGGGGGGGGGGTTAGAAGCGGTGTGCCCGTCAGCCAGCCGGTTGGCGGGAGTGCAACTTCCCCCAATGCTGCCGGAGTGGGAAACGATCTAGGGAGTGTTTCCTGCACGCAGCTGTGTGCGGGGAGAAGCTGTGCACTGCTAGCCAGCTGGCTGGCTTCCCCTGATGCCGCTGTGTGCGGGAAACACTCCCTAGATCATTTCCCATGCGTAGCGGCATTGGGAGAAATTGCACTCCAGTCAACCGGCTGGCTGGCTTCCCCTGATGCCGCTGCATGCAGGAAACACTCCCTAGATCATTTCCCGCACGCAGCGGTACTGGGGGAAGTTGTGCTCCAGCCAACCGGCTGCCTGGCGGGAGCGCAACTTCCCCCTATGCCACTGCACGCGGGAAACGATCTAACGAGAGTTTCCTGCATGCAGCTGTGTGCGGGGAGAAGCTCAACAACTTTGGGCCATCTCCCCTTATTTTCTTAAAACTGAGCCCCCCAAAATGGTTGGTTCTTATACATGGGGGGCATCTTATAGATGGGAAAGTACAGTACATAAAACAATTGCATATGTAAAATCAATTCAGTTTGAAGACAGATACCAACCGGGATAAAGGTTTTAGAAGGTTTGTTGAAAGTGGAACGTCTTTAGCAGGTGCCAAAACGCAATAGAGAAGGCATCTGTCTGCTATTCATTGGGAGGATCCAAAGGGCCGGTGTTTCCAAGAGCATGCAGAATGGACCTCCTGATATGATGGTACCTGCAGGATGCCCTCTCCTGTAGAATGCAATGATTGCTTGGGCATGCAGGCAGTGAGCTGATCTTGGAGGTATCCTGGTCCCAAGCTGCGTAGGGTTTTGTACACCATATACCTAGCCTATCTAATTGGCAGCTGGTGCAACTAATAGCAGTTGTAGGGCGGTTTGCATTGTGGGCTGTGTTCCTGGAGGAAGTTTTGGTGTTCCCCATGGCACCTTACAAAGTTTCATATGTATAAGCAAACTGGGCAAGTTCTCTTCTCTCCAGGAACTCACACATGACAACAGCGGTCAACTCTTTTTGTGAGCATAGTTGCAGGACCACACTAATTTAGTAATGCACACAGTGATTATTGCAGAAATAATAGCTCTGTTCAGGTGTTTGCTGAACTGTCCTGTTTCCAGGGTCTCTGCCAGCGGTGAGCTTTGTGTGTTGAGAAGGAAGATCTGGTGGAGGAGTCTTTATGCTTTCAGCTGAATAATGGGCCTGTCCCTTAAGACCATTTGGCCAAATGCATGAAGATTATTCCTTCACACCTCCCACACACTGCCAATCGGAACAGGGGAATTGGGCTGGAGCTGGCCTGCGTGTGTGGCCACATTGAGACACTCTTCCCAACAGTGCTCCTTGTCTATGGCCTCCTATGCTTTTTTGCCTGCATTTGTGGATCTCTGGAAAGGCACAGTCTGTAATGGCTGTGATATTTCCATGTCAGAGCATCTCTAGAGACTGATATGCTTTTACGGTGCAAGTGCTAAAGGAGTGTGATGATTTCCCATTCTGAGATACTAGTAACTTCCAAATGTGATGTTCCTTGATGCATCCTCAGTAAATAGCTGCTAGTTAAAGAGGGGGAAAGGCCAAAGAGTATTCAGATACATTAGAAATGTTCTCCTCATTGATGGAATAATAAGTCAATCTCTGACCGGTGCATTCTGTGCCTTGATTTTCCTCTTAAGCAAGTGATAATGTGCTTTACACCATGTCTGGCAAGAGCTGAAGGTTGTGGAGGTAAGATTTATGAGTTCAGGACACAAAAGTCTGAATATGCTTGCCTCTTAATCTGTAAACAGAACAACCTGCCCGAAGCCCATTTGAAATAAAGCCTCCATCTATCATGCTGTGTTCTGAATATACATTCTCAAATTACATCTTAAGAAGTCTCAACAGAAATTGGCTCTATTCAGAGCAATACTAGTAAGGTACAGATATAGGGAATACCTGCACCTCTCTGACTCCGGATATGGATATACATTTCCTCCTTAGTATTATTAACGTGGAGGGCTTTTTAAAGCATCCGATCTAAATGTAACCTAATGGTTACTCAGACAATATTATTACATTTTCAGACTGTGTGTGTGTGTGTTTTGAATGGAGTCCATATTTCCCTTGTCACACATCATTTTTATTGCCAACTGTTTCCCACATGCCTGTTCATGATGCTTTTTAAAAAAGGGGGGGAGGGGATATGTTGTAAGATAAAGCAATATTGAGTAAAGTGAAGCAGTATTGAGAAAGTTAACTAAGATAAATGTGTATGAGGCTTAGTTATCTCAAACAGGTGAGGACATCAGCTTGTATCTGGCCTGTGCCACTTCAGATGGATGGGGCGGGGCATGGGGGGTCTCTTATGAATGGATGGATGGCACTTACTCTCTGTACCTAGAGAAAACATAGAATCATTGAATTGTAGAGTTGGAAGGGACTCTGAGGATCATCTAGTCCAACCCCCTGCAATGCACAAATCTCATACATTCCCTATACAGTCGTACCTTGAATCTTGGACGCCTTGGCTCCTGAACAAATTGGCTCCCAAACTATCAAAACCTGGAAGTTTGTTTTCTGGTTTATGAATGATTTTCGGAAGCCAAACGTCTGGCGCGGCTTCTGTGGCTTCCGATTGGCTGCAGGATCTTCCTGCAGCCAATCAGAAGCCGCACTTTGGTTTCCAAATGTTTTGGAAGTCGAACAGACTTCTGGAACAGATTCCATTCAACTTCCAAGGTACGACTGTACATGGAAAACTCATACGTCAAGGAGAATGTTTCTTTCATAGCCTCCCTGACATTCTAAGTGTCTATGAATAATCATTGGTTTTTCTTTACAGCATTCCATCATGAGACCTCCAGTCAGCTGTCTGAAAGGGTGCAGGCCAGGAACAGTTGTACCTTATTGCCTATTTGTTTTTAAATCAAAGGATTTGTTCTCTCACAAACATCTTCTGAAGCATCTTTAGGCAGTGGTTCACCTCTTAAATCAAGCTGAGGGACAAAGCTGCCCAGTCTTTCCTAGGGACTAGAATAAGGCAGAGGTTAGTTGCATCCTTTGGATGCAGTGCAGGTGTGGGGGAACATTTGGTGCTCTAGAAGTTGCTGAACTGAAACTCCCATCATCCCTGGCCATTGGCCATGCCTGCTGGGGCTGATGGGAGTTGTAGTCCAGTGACAAGTGGAGAGCCAAAGCTTCTTCACAACTGGCGTAGAAGATCTGAAATGCTTTTTCCTCCAATGTTGTGTTCAAAAGCCACCTCATAGAAATCCTCTTTTCCAAATTAGTGGAGGAGGATTTAAAACTGGATCTTTAGCATTCGTATTTGACAACTCTGTGAGGCAGGTTAGGCTGAGAGCTAGGAATTGGTTCAATATCACCCAGTGGATGTGTGGATCTCGACCAGCATCCTAACCATTGCACCGTACTGCCTCTTTTTTGTGGCTGTAGATAGATTTGTAACTTGCAGGACAGCAGTAATCCCCAAAACTGCTGAGAATCGTACAGATAAGTTGGTGAATGTGGCTGCTGGAGACTAACTGATGTAATGCTGTTGACATTCTACTGAACTTTAACTGCTGTATGTAATTGTGTGTTACTGGAAGAACTTGCAGTGACCTTTTGGTTAATGCACATAAACTGTCTTTGACTTTGTCTCTCTTGAACCTGCTGCCTTTCATTGATTCTCATTGGATGCTTGCAATTTCCAGCATTATGAAGTATTTTATAAAGTCTAGCCTTTAGTTCCTCTCCCCCCCACCTCAACTGAAAATCCCCAGACACTGCCACCTTTCCCTGCAGGGGAGATCCTGCAACCTGTTGATCATTTTCTGGTGCCTTTGCCATACACCTCTTCCAGCTCTAAGGCACCTGCTTCTTGGAGATTGGGCAAACCAGGCATCCAAGACATTGGGTTGTAGCCAGCTAACTTTTACTCAGATCCATTAATTTCAATAGGTCTACTCTAGGTTGGTCCACTGAGTACTAAGCGCAAAGCATCCCAGAGTTCCCTGGGAAGAGTGATGGATTGATTAAATCACTCAGGGAACTATTTCTCTGGGAGAGGAAATAGGGGTTTCCTAACAACTCTCAGCACCCTTAACACTTCCCAGGATTCCTTGGGGGAAGCCCTGGCTGTTAAATTGGTATCATGGTGATTTAAGTACTGCATATGTTCCCCTAATTATAAGGCAGCTTCTTGTGACTCTTGGTATGGCTCCATGGGATATACTTATTTATTTATTTTATTTTATTTTATTTTTATTTATGTACAGTGGTACCTTGGGTTAAGAACTTAATTCGTTCTGGAGGTCTGTTCTTAACCTGAAACTGTTCTTAACCTGAGGTACCACTTTAGCTAATGGGGCCTCCTGCTGCTGCCGTGCCACCGCCGTGTGATTTCTGTTCTCATTCTGAAGCAAAGTTCTTAACCCGAGGTACTATTTCTGGGTTAGCGGAGTCTGTAACCTGAAGCGTCTGTAACCCGAGGTACCACTGTACCACCCTTTATCCAAAGATCCCAGGCTGGTGTACAACATTCAGAACACAATAGATGGAGCATAATAAAAAAACATAATACACAGCATAATAAAATAATCATAATAACAGTCCCCCGCCCACATTTAATAGGCCGTAGATTATTTAATGGCCAAAGGCCTGGGTAAAGAGCAATGGCTTTGCCTGGTGCCTAAAGTCATATATCGATGGCGCTGGGTGAACTTCTCCGGGGAGAGCATTCCACAGTCGGCTTTGGGGGCTCTGCTTCCTCCTCCCTTGGCCATAGATAAGCACTATAAAGAGAAAGCAGTCTCTTACTAGTAACAGAACTGTTTAATGAACACAGCAAAAGAACAAGCACCCCTTCTCAGAGTGCAGGTGCTCCCAATTCCAGTTCCACCCACTTCCCTCTAGTCATTTCCGCCCTCTCATCTCCTAGCCACCTGATCTCTTAACCATTGAGCCTTTTGCGCAGTTACCTTAGCTAATCTCCTAGCCTTGGGACTGAGAGGCTGCACATCTTCCAGTGATAGAGAGTCTGATAGCTCACTCTCTTCCCATTCTTCTTCTTGCTGTTCACCTCCCAGTTCTGCCCAACTGTTGTCTTGCAATCTGTGCCCGTCCACAAACCATTGTTCCAAATCAACACTACTCCACTGCTCCTGTGGAGTTTCAGGATCCTGGCCGTGAGCAGCAGGAGGGGGAGGCTCCCACCGTTCCTCACCAGAGTTGTACTCCTCAGCCTGGTGTCTGACAGTTGGGGAGCCACCACAGTAGAAGCCGGTTCTCATGCTGCCACCCTCCAAACCTCTTGGGGAGCAAGGACATGGAGAAGGGCCTCAGATGACAAGCGCAGGGTTTGAGTCAGTTTGTAAGTCAGTCCTTAAGGTAATGCGGTCCTGAGCCATGTAAGGCTTTATAGGTCAGCACCAGCACTTTGAATTGGGCCCAGAAACTAATTGGCAGCCAGCTTGAACTGTATATGTATGGAGTCAATAAGTAAGGTAAAGGACCCCTGGACGGTTAAGTCCAGTCAAAGGTAACTATGGGGTTGTGGTGCTCATCTCGCTTTCAGGCCGAGGGAGACGGTCTTTGTCCACAAACAGTTTTCCGGGTCATGTGGCCAGCATGACTAAACCACTACTGATGCACGGAGGACCATGATGAGTGCCAGAGCACACGGAAACGCCATTTACCTTCCTACTGCAGTGGTACCTATTTATCTACTTGCACTGGCATGCTTTCTAACTGCTAGGTTGGCAGGAGCTGGGACAGAGCAACGAGAGCTCACCCCGTTGTGGGGATTCGAACCGCCGACCTCCTGATCAGCAAGCCCAACAGGCTCAGTGGTTTAGACCACAGCGCCACCCACGTTACCACCAACTGTAAGAATGACTCTTACTTGACGAATGACTCTTGTTTAGGGCCCATCTACATCAGTATTGGCCACACTGACTGGCAGCAGCGCTCCAGGGTTCCAGACGACTCTTCTCCCCAGCCCTATCTGGAGATGTTGCGAGTTGAACCTGCAGGTGCTTCACCACTGAACTATATCCCTCCCCCCCCCCCACTCCAAGGGAGCTGTTTTATGCGTTCACCTTTGCCTCCTAGCATTCTTGGACCCCCTGAAGTTCCCTTCCCTCTTTCCTATTTGTATACTCTTCAGAACAAGGGATAAGACTGTCTTCAGAGGCTGCTGCATTACAAATTATTCATCACGATTTTTGTTCTGCCTTTGGGGGGGTAGGAGGGGTGGCACTGTTAATGCTGTGCTCTCAGCCCTGAGCCCGTCTGAATAATTCAAAGGTGTTAAGAAGTGGGAGAAGAGGCAGGTGCCACTGTCTGTGTTTTTCCTTCCTTTTTATTGTAGGCATTTCCTTTTTTTTGTTGTTGCCTAGGAAACCAGCGTCGGCTGGCATGTTGATGATCAGGTGGAATCCAAAGTAGCTTCAGCTGTCAAAGGTATATTCCACCTCTGTGAAATTATCTCTGCTGATCAATTGAATAGCCCAGGTTTTTATCGCCTTTGCTAAGTTATGGACACCTTCCCTCTAGCTCCACTCCTCCTTTCTAAGTTTTGGCCTAAATCTGCAGTCCAAATGCATGTATATAATTATCTCTTTGAAATAGTGTCCGATGTTAACGGGTCCAGCAATGTGTCATAATCGGAGTTCTAAGACATGAAGAAAAGCATTGATGGCCCTCTAAAGGTGTTATGCAGACATGATAATCCCTGTTCACATGAACAAGAAATTTAGAAATGCTGGGCTGTAGGAAGTCATATTCGCTGACTCCCTTGGCTCATTCTTACAATCAAGAGTTCATCTCCGACTGTCTCCACCAAGAAGGGATGGGGATGACTTTCACTGTCCTCTTGTCAACATCTCTTGGAGTCTTGGGATCATCTAGAACAGGCATCCCCAAACTCGGCCCTCCAGATGTTTTGGGACTACAACTCCCATCATCCCTAGCTAACAGGACCAGTGGTCAGGGATGATGGGAATTGTAGCCCCAAAACATCTGGAGGGCCGAGTTTGGGGATGCCTGATCTAGAATATTCTTGGTCAATCTTTTCCATTGGGCTCCTGAAAGATTGTCTTTAATCTCTTTCAGTCTTTTAAAACGACGTGGTGCCAATGACAGATGTGTTTGAGGAGTCCTGGCATTATGCACATCTCTTAACTCGGTGGTGTTCGCATGGTTAATACAGCCATTCTGTCTTATAGCCGACCCTGTTTGTTAAGATTATCCTCTAGCTGACTTTCCCTTCGATTCTCTTAGCCTTCTAGTGAGCCCCAGCATCACACACAGGTGCTATTTTTTGTTTTTATGGAATTCTGAAATCCACCAAAATAACACAGTGTTACCACTGTGTGAAAGGTATATTTCAAAGAGATCCTGGTCTTAGCAGAGATTGTTGACCTTACCACACCCCTTTGATTTAGTTGCTGAGTCAGTCCTCAAACTGTGTAAAAAAATGGGAGTTGAAACAGGTTAATGAGTTGTTATCCCAGATACCCCCTCAAATCATGTTCCTGGAAATGTGCATTGATGTTTGCAAGGAAGGTCTGTGCGTGCAAATAATTCAGGGAGAACTTAATTAATAATAGTTACATTATGAATTGAGGGGCAATAAGAAGTGTTGGCTTTAACCCAAAAGAGAGAGAGAAAAAAATCCTTCCAGTAGCACCTTAAAGACCAACTAAGTTAGTTCTTGGTATGAGCTTTCGTGTGCATGCACACTTCTTCAGACCAACACGGCTACCTATCTGTAACTGGAACCAAAAGAGAGAGTTTACTTTGGCTCAGCAGCTGCCCATTTGAGGATGTTCAGTAGGCACGACTTCCTTTGCCATTTACTTCCACGTCTTCCTCCTGGCACCTGGGTGGTGGACATTAGATACTACCAATTTTAGGTGACGATGGGTGGCTTGTCTGTTGCTACAGCCTGAGCCTTTAAAGTTAAGCTAGGTTCATTCCTCCACGCAAATTCTCACCTGCAATAACACTCCTGCTGGCCAGCATAGGGTCCATGGAGACTCTGCTGGCTGCTTAGGTCTCCACATGTTTAACTGAGTGGAAGTAAACAAGCCGTCCTTTTGATGCTCCCTATGGAAGAGATTCCACCAACCTCCGTTCTTTGCAGAGTTAAATGGAAAACAGAGAACACTGTTGTTTTTTTCTGCTGTGAATTCATCCAGCTCTTTCTAGGAAGGAAAGGCTGCCCTCTCACGCAGTTGCTCAGTTATACCGTAGCCCGGACAATGTTGTCTTTTGAGAATCGTTGTCTTGAAACAGAGGTTGAGTTGTCACTACCCTACCTTTTACAAGAATGGTTGGGATTCAGTTTCCCATACAGAGATCTATGGCAGGGCAGTGAATGGGCCTCTTTCTCTTCAAATGACAGGGAAATAATTTGTCACAAGTGGTTTGCAGGCATTATTCCCTTTGAGGGGGTTCTTTTTGTTGATTCTTCCCATAAACCCTGAAAATTTATTATTATTATTATAAAGCTAGTTGGTAACATTTGCATTAATTTAATAGCAATTACAGGCATGTTGTTTTTAGTTTCCTTGCATAGGCTGTAGCTTGGGGTGTATATGACATTTGCAGGTTTCCCTATAAAGCAGACCTCCCCCCCCCCCAAGAGTAATCCTGCACAGCAGCTGTGACCCAGCAGTTCCAGACCCCTCCAGATATCCTGTCTTGGATTGCCAAAGAAGTCCAAATTCGTGTCTTACAAAAGCAGGTTTACTGGCTTCTTTTGATCTCTTCTGAGGAGGGGAGTGTAGCTGTTGATGGCTTTTATTCAGTTTGATAAAAGTATATTGGAACGAGACGTGCTCAGATACACGCTACATAATACCTGTGCTCAGCGGAGATTATATAGCGTACGTAGGTGGGTTCAGAATTCAAAAAGGATCTTGTGGATCTGGAAAAGTGATTCAAACGATCAGACAATTGGAGCATCTTCCCTCTGATAAAAGATTAAAGTGTTCAACATTTCTTAGTTCATTTCAAGTCATGGCGGTGGGTGGGGGATGAAGACACACAATAAGGGAGGGATGGGGGAGCCCCATTTCCCATCAACCCCAGTAGTCAGGCAGTCAAGTTGGAATCCAGCAGTGTCCAGAGGGAGACGGACACTCTTTCCCTGCAAGTGGGACTTGTAAAATATGTGTGATACTGAGAAAGTGGGTAGAGAGGATCTGTCCCTTTCCTACAAAATAAGAACTTGGCAAAACTGATTCCACCCAATCTAAACCTACTCTAACCCTGGCCCACAACCTCATGCATTCCCCCTCCCAGGCCCACCAAGGGTCTTTTCCCCTTTCCCCCTCCCTCTACCTATTTCTTGCCCAGGCCCCTGGTTGGCAATATTGCCATTCCTCAGGCCAAAAACATAAGAAAAGCCCCGGTGGATCAGGCCAGTAGCCTTTTTGGTTCAGTACCCTGTTCTCACAGTGGCCAACCAAATGACGGTGGGAAACCAGTAGGCAGGATTCCAGCCCAAGAACATTTCCCTCCATGCAGCCCCTGCCATAGTTTCCAGCAACTGGTCATACCCAACAACCGACATAGCGGTCATGGCTAGCAGCCATTGGTAGCCCCAACAGAACATGCTCATTCCTCATCTGGGACGATAACCCCAAACCATTTTATTGAATACTGAAACTTCTCACACTGCAGAAGATAGGGCTGGAAATAGTGAGAATGCTCATATCTGTGGGTGCACAGGAGCTAAGTAGGATTTGCAAGGTAATTGGTTTCAACTTGTTAAACCATTTGCATCTGGAGTACACTAAGTGAGATTTGTTCAAACGAGAATGCTTTGCTCTTAGCTAACAAGAAGCACCTGAATTCTGTGCTGTAAACACATGCAGTCGTGTCATGCTGGCCTGCTCCTTTCGTGAAGGCGGCTAAATTGAAATGGATCTCCCAGCGCCAAGCGAGGCGTATTAATTGCACAGCCTTATTCTATTATCTTTGGCCTAATTTTCCGGAAAATGAAGGCTGTGCGCTGTGGCAAATCATTAGGACATTTGTAACAATCAAGAGTAGCCTTGGCTGTTATGTGAGGCATTTAGAGCTGTGTCAACTGACCTTTTCATTTGCCCACAATCTGTGCAGCTCTTTTTGGAAAGCTTCTGGTTTGAATGGAAAATGCGCAGCTTGGAAAATTCCACTAATTTTCTACCTGCAGGTGGTGTCTAGAACAGGAGACCCCAGGCTGCCAGCCTATAGACCTTGCATTGCAGTTTATAGCCAGCCATACCCAAATTCCTACTGTGGACAAGTTGTTGTTAGAGATGCTAGTGGCAAAAAAGGGCAGGGATATGTGGAATCTGACAACAATTCCAAACTGCTAGCTTTGGTTGCAGGGAGGCAACATCTGCCCTGTGGTGAACAAGCAGATGAGCGTGAGGATTGTCCGTGTTGATGCATTCGCAATTTGGTGGCCTCTGTTACAGACTTGGCTGAGCCCATTCTCAAGAGAATTCCTTAACACTGCAACTGTGACATCTGAACAGTGTTTGCCTGTGTGCATTTCCCACAAACAGACAATGACTCTGCCTGCAGGTGCTTTTAATCCAATTGTGTTATAGTTAGTCTTAAGGGAGGAGTCATTAAACTGTACAGATCACAAGGCTTTTTTTTCTCCCCTTCAGTGCTAAACCTTTTAACTTCATGCCCGAAGGTGAGTGGGCAGCAAGTTGGAGCTGAGAAGAAAACGTCCTCTGCTTTGAAATGCATCAGTTTCCTGGGCTAACCATGCTGTCTAGATGCACTGATTCTTTTTTTTTCTCTGTCTTGGGTCACTCTTGCTATCTGCAAGCTTTATTCAAGTGGTCCGCGGCATGCCTCTGGATTGGTGGTTGAGGATGGGAAATGGCACAACCATCACATTAAATGTTCATAGTGATTTTTACCTGTATTTTTTATTCTTTTTATTTATTGCATTGTATTCGCTGCATTCTGTGGAATTCAAATTGCAATACAGTAAAATGCAAATGAAGCAATAAAGTGAGATTGAAAATCATACAGCATCTAGCACAGTACAGTTGCTACAAAGGACAGAAAAATCATCAGGTGGCCCACTGAGGTGCTCAGGAATTTTCAGGTGGTCCATGGAGGGGGAAACGTTGGGAACCACTGATATAAACTTTCTACAAAATGGCTACTAGTCTCTTGGTTCAGAGGCCATGTGCCACACAATGTCAGCTGCCAGGTCGCAACAATGGCCAGAAGGGCTGTTAGCTTAATTCCCCCCAGAAATACCTGGGTGGCCATTGTAGGGGGAGACAGGATTGACTTTTGGTGTGACAAGCCAGGGCTGCTCCTAACTCCTTGTTTTGAGGAAGCAGGTGGGGATGGGCAGAGAGAGTAAAAGGCACACCGGTTAATGGGTTCTTGTCTTGTCGTGTGTGTCGTTTCAGGTGCTCTCACAGTTGGCCTTGTGCGACAGTGTCAAACCATTCATGGACGTGACAGGACCTGTATTCCTCCACGGTTGCCTCCTGAGTGGGTCACCACCTTGTTTTTCATCATCATGGGAATCATTTCACTGACTGTCACATGTGGCTTGCTAGTGGCTTCCCACTGGCGAAGAGAAGCAACTAAATACGCACGCTGGATAGCATTCACTGGAAGTAAGTCTGCCTTCTGGGCTCTGGAGTAGATGTGGCTGCAGGCCAAACCTCTCGGAGTCACCTTGTCTTTTGGGAAGTCAGCAGAGGGGAGCACCTGTGTCTGAGATGCTTCCAAACACCTTCCTCATAACCTGAAACCCCATGTGGACCCTCCCTTCCCTGGCAGGAAGCTGAAAACGCTTCCCTGTTTGCAAGAAACCTGCATGTACTGACTCCTCCTCCAGCATAGAAAAGGCCAATGGCAAACCTATAGCATCTGCCATTGGTTTCTGTGATATGAAAGAAGGAAGGGTTTATTAGATTTTATATTCCCCCCCAAGGAGGTCTAGGTAGGATACATTCTGAGTTTGGGGGGTGAGGGGTAAGGCTCTTTTCTCTCATACACAACTAGGTTGCAGTATACTAGTTTCGTCCCTACTGCTAAGCCTAATTTGGGTTCCTCTGTCAAAGGTCAGCACGCTAACAGTGGAGGGCATGGCTGGCTGAGTGGAACAAAGTGAAAAGGAGCATTCCACCGGGCAATAGTTCAGAATTTGTCCACTCCCTTTTCAGAGCCACCTGAGCCCATGATCAACCACAACATCTTGTGGCAGTGAATTCAATACATTAATTAGGCCTCCCACACAGCCAGCCTTTAGGTACAGCTTTGTGCAACCCATGAAGGTATACAAGGGAAGTCTGCAAGCCCCTGCTGCTCAGATCAAAAGGTCTTGAGGCAGAGATGGCGCTGTTTCCCTCATCAAACTCCTTCATATCCAAAGCAGAAGCAGATTTCCCCTGCTCTAGTGCAGGTCCTTCTTCAAGCCCCATAAACCAAATATTGGCTACTTCATTGAATGCTGCTGAACATGAAACTCACTGTCCACACAGGATCCAAAAAGACTTGCAGTCCTTGTTTGCAATATTCACTTAGTTTTAACTGTCTACAAGTCAGGCTCATCTGTCAACCTTTTTTTTTTTTAAAGTGGCACCTGTTAAGTATGAATGCAGATTAATAGCAATGGCTGCTGAGTTACACAGTACTTGCACTGGTGGCTGGTGACTGTTGGAGCTGGTGGGGCATAAGGCAGGGAGGCCAGTGGTAGGTGGAGTCAGTGCCAATGATAAGCAGAGCCAATTACTTCTGGTTTTGCCCTTGTCCTTCTCCCTGCTGAGTTCTACAAGGAGCAATGCTGAAACTGAAGAGGAGGAAGTTTACAGCCTGTGCCCCCTCTTGAACTGGTTGCTTAGCAGTTCTTGTTTTATCTGTAAGCCACTTGAGTCCCATTAAGGAAAAGGTGGGGTATCATAAATAATAATAATAATAATAATAATAATAATAATAATAATAATGGGCTGTTTGAGGGCACACTGAAGGTGGTTGGGCATTTGTCCTTATGGACCAGCCTCCACTGAGCATATGCAAGCTGTCTTTGATCAAACCTATTTCTCACTCTACAAGTTAGAACTTACCCATATTCACAAGCCATCAGTCACTGTGGGCTAGCAGTGCAGGTTGGGAAATTTGAGCTGGACCGATCTCCTTTCACAAATATTTACCCACCCAGGAAGATCAGAAATACTGCTTTCCATGAAGCACCCTTCTCCAAACTATTGCACATGTTTGGGGGTGGGTAATTGGAAACTTATCTCTTTACGCAGACTAATTATAACAGATAGGATCCGTTTTGAAAAATGGAGTAGGTGCACATGCATGTTTTAATAGGATTGCTTTATTCCCTGCTTTTTGTTCTAGTCAACAACAGTTTCACCTATACCAGAAACCAATTTTCTGCAAGTGTCTGAGCCTAATCTGCTGCAGGATTTTGAATATCCCCAAGTAAAAACACTACATTATCTAAAAGACAGACTCAGAATGCCCTGGGCAGCTGCATACAGTATCACTGAGAGCTAGCGTAAATAGAAAAATGGATAAAAGGGGGAATGCGGCATTGTGGAGTTTTGGGGGTTCATACCCTTTTTTCTTAAATAATATACTTCTGCAAGCCTGAGTTTGCTGAGACCTCCTTCTAAAGGAACATCAGAAATGGAGTAGAAATGTTGGAGGAGAGGGCACTACTGTCAGTGGGTACTTGATGGTGGTGCAGAGCTCAGGTGCAGAGTCGGCCTTTCTCTGAATTCTATTTGCTGAGAGAGGGGCTCCTTTTCCCTATTGCCCCATGGTTGCCATGCCAGAAACGTCGTGACTTCTGGGAGGCACTCTGGTTCAATGGTAGAGCCAGCCAACTCTGATTCTCTACTTTGCATGCAGAAGGTCCCCTACTCAGTCTCTCGTATCCCCCAGTTAAAAGGTTTAGGTATCAAGTGATGGGGGAAAACCTCTACCTGAGACCCTGGTGAGCTATTGCCATTTGGAATGGACAGTTGTACCAAGCTAGATGGGTAGGTGGTCTGACCAGGTGCATGTCCACTTCTGATAAGCCATACGATGGGCATAATGCTCCTTTTGTGCTCTACAGCGGGAGGGGGGTGATGCAACTGTATCGGGAGGAAGAGCCTGGCCAAGGTTGAAGGCTATCTACACTGGGTCAGCAAGCCTAGAATTTTATCCTGTGTGATCCCTTGGGAACATGAAATTCCCAAGAGCAGGTGTCCCCTCCTTACCTCACATCTGGGACTCACACAGCAGTGGGATAGGGTAGTAGAATAGGCTGAAGGCTTGTTTATTCCAGAGTGTGCTGTGCCTCTGACCCGAGCCAAATCAAGCAGAAGCCAAGTGGGCTGTTTTCCAAACCTCCTGGTCAGCGCACACCCCTATCCTGTTCTCTTAGCAGTGTTCATTTGGGTGCCGAATTAACAGAAAGCTTTAAGCTCCCTCTAGTGGTTTTTCAGCTGGAGTCCTGATAAACTGAATTAAGATTGGATTGGTAGACTGTCTGTTTCAGGTAGGTGTCCCCATGGCTACTATAGCGTTCTTTCTTTGACATGAGAAGCCATCGGTCTCCTAGCTTGTGCCTAGGGTGAGACCACAAAATATTCGTTCCAGTTAGCATACTGCCCCCCTTGAGGTACGGCATATGTGTGTTTTGCGTTGAATGTGTACCGTGCTGTCTTCAACCTACTTACACATTTTTACACATCAGTACCCCATCTTTCATTGAACATTTCCAAGATGGCTTACAGTTAAATCAGGAATCCATGAAAATGCTTTAAAAAGCCCCTGTTGATAAAACCGGGACAGAACATCACACTAAGAGTCCAGCCATCTAAAATGGAGATCAACTGAAGGTATCATGATTTACTGTTTGTTTTTTTGAGCTTGGTTTAATAAGAAAATCTTCAGCTGGCATCTAAAACTCAGGACAGTGTTGGGTAAGTGGCCTTAAGGAGGGTATTTATTGCTGGATTATACTGTTACAATGGCTTTCGCTTGAGCCATTCCTTGCCTGATCTCTAATGATGGTGGTGGGAATGATTGGGTAGTACAGAGGTTGCCAACATAGCGCTGATGGGCATACAGGTACCAACAGAGGCTTTCCATGAGGCATTCTGTAATTGAGGTGCCACCACTGAGAAGGCTCTCTACTTGGTAGCCGTTTGCCACATGGCAGCTGGTGAGGCACCCAAGGAAGTCCCTCTGCCAGAGAATTGTAGGGTTGGAAGAGACCTGTGAGGTTCTCTAGTTTAATCCTTTACTGATGCAGGAAATCTGAGGTTCTTAAGTTACAGAAAGGTATATATGCAGACAAGTAGTGCCTTGCAACTTGGGAGATACTCAGAAAACAAAGAGCAACATCTGTTGGTTTGAATGCCACATCCCTCTAAACCCCAATCCTCTTTCTTGTCCTTTTGAGATGTAGTGGGATGAAACTTCCAAGGCCTGCAATCTCTGGTGGTGGTTGTTTAATGCTATGAGCTATCAACATGACTCTCCCTCTCTCACACACCCCAAGGACTAATCCCTGTTTTGTTTTTATTTTCTTCCAGTGATCCTATTCTGCATGGCGGCCCTAATATTTCCCATAGGATTTTATATCAACGAAGTGGGCGGCCAACCTTATAAACTGCCGAACAACACAGTGGTTGGGTCGTCGTATGTACTGTTTGTTTTATCCATTTTCTTTACAATAGTGGGACTTCTATTTGCTGGCAAAGTCTGTTTACCTGGCTGACAAAGGTCTAGTTACTGCTTCACTCGGTCATGAAGGAGAGTAGGACGCCTGTCGCTATCTCGGAAGGATGCCTGCGTTGGGCTGCTGCAGTCTTACCGGAACAAGGAGGTCTCTGATGCGTTCTCACTATGCACTTTGGATTTATTTTTGTTTTTGAACGGAGAGCCTTTCCTACAACCAAATACAGACAGACAGCCTTGACTCATCTCCTGAGCGTCTGGATGCGGTCAGGTGTGCACTGTGATAGAAACTAGTGTAGTGGAATAATTCTTTTCTACACTGAGCAGCGTTATTGCCCCCCCCACCCCCCACATCACTGTACTGGACCCATTTTAGATAACTTGACAATTTTGAAAAATCTCAAAAGTATTTATGAACTTTGGTCGACCAGAGGTTTGCCAAGGGAGTTGGAAGTGGGGCTGGCCTCACTCTCTTTAGGAGATAAGCATCTTCCTTCTGTGATAGGCAAGAAGCATTTGCCGCCAAAAAACAACAACCAACCAACAGCTCAACATTACACTAACTGCATCCTGAAGCCAATTGATCAAAAGATGTTCTCGGAAATCTGTTACAACAAAAACGTCTGCCTGCCATCTCTCTCGCCAACCCCAGTGAGCTCTAGAAACACCGTGGAACGTCAGGGTGGCTAGGAATTCTTCATTATATTTATATAAATATATATATATATATATATATATATTGCTGATGCAGTATACAGAATATGTATATATATGTTTGTGTGTGTATATGTGTGTGTGTGTATATACACACATACATATATATACACACAGACACATGTTTCTGGAAGAGAGCTCTTGAGCGCTTTGCTAGCAAAACACTGTGGTGTGTAAAACTAGAACTCGATAGGAGAGGGGGGAAAGTGAAATAGAAAAAAAACAACACAAAGCCATTTCTCTGAAGGCTGCATAGCTGGGAAAGTCTTCAGTTTACCTCATTCTTTGTAGCAGCCCTTGGTTTTAACAGATGTTTTGTTATAGGTACAAACAACTCCATACCTTTCTAGGTGCAATTCTAAGTTAAGCTAAGAGGGTTTTGTTCTTTATATGGTAATTTATTTGTATATTGGGGATAGAAGGCAAGTTTGTGTCATACTTTGCAAAGGTCCGATCCCAGTATTGGGAAGTTACACTACTTAAATTATGGGCAACCGAAGTGGGTTGATTTCTCTCCACCTCTCTCTGTCTCTCTCCTCCCCTCCACAACCCTCTTTCCACCTTGCCAGCTCTTTCTGGCTTCACTTATTAATATGAATTTCTCCACAGAAAATCTACCGTGAGATATCATCTCAAGTTGGCTACATAACATGAACCGGGTGGTTGGGCCGTAAAAGCTACAAAGAGGGACGTACTCTTCTTTCATGTGCGAGTATTAAGTTAAATCCACTGGTACAAAAAAAGAGAGCCATATGGTCACTTGACGTCCCCATGCTTTGCCTTGTTCTGACGCTTAACGTAGGGCTTGCCCACATCCAAGGGGCCTTTGCAGTTTGTAGCATCGTCTCCCCTCTCATCCTGGTCTCTTAAGAGAGTCTGCCATTGCCAACCTCCTTCAGTAATGGAGGCAGCTCCTGTTTTCTCTGCTCTCCGGCCAAGAGAGCACTTATGGGCCCACCAGAAGTGAAGAACGACCTGCAATAGCCAAAACGGAAGATCTGAGCAACAGTCTTTTGCCAGAGTGTTTCTGAGCAGCAGCACCTGCCTGCCATTCTGGGCATGAGCAGCCCCCATTAAAGCTCCTTAATTCACGTCATCAGGCCCAGCAGCAGCGGTCTGGTTTTTGTAGCTCCATTCATCAGCAGGCCCTTTGCCAGGATGTGGGCTTTGGCAGATGCCTGATGGTTTTGACCCTAGGCGCCAGCCCTGCTCACTTAAGTGACGGCAACTGAGTCGAGCTGGAACAGCAGCAACAATGAAACCCCACACTATTTTGGAAGAAGTTGGTAACCTATGAAATAGTGTTGAATGCTAGCTGCTGGTCCTTTAATGCAAGTTGTTTAGGGAGTCAAAGCTGTTGTACTTTCAGCATAACACATGGTGTTGCTCTCTATTCACGGGTACAACTGATCACTGCAAAGATGTCATAGAATTGTAGCGTTGGAAGGGACCACGAGGAATCGTCGTAGCAGTGGGGAAATGTAAGGTTACCAGGCCGGCAGCATCTCATGCTACAATCAGGCACTGAGGGGAATTGCTTCCGGCTTCAAGAGAAAGATCCTGACCAATTTTCATTTGTGTATGCAAAATTTGCTGTAAAAACAAGGATTCTCTGGTAGAAAAATCATGTATGATTTTCAGAGCAACCTTCCAATCATGCAAACTTTCCCATCACAGTATTGTTGCCAGAGGCTGACTTGGATGTATCAGATTCCTTTCTCTGTAGAGTTTATGGATGATTGTGATATATATATATTTTGCCTGGAGTATTTGTTTTTTAAAAAATTAACCTGTTCACTCAGCTGGCTGAGGGGTTCTTCACAAAAGAAATTGTGAGCGCTGTTGAATTCTGTCAGCTTTCCTAAAATGACACCCTATGTGGGCTTGCTGGTTTTGGATGTGAAAGTTCTTTTTAAAATGCGCAATGTTGGAGAAAACTGGATTGCAACAGGAAATCCCATGCAGAGCTCTGAGGAGATCTTCATAGTTTAATGGGGTTAATTTGTTCACATTTATGAATTGGTACTTAAAAGGGATGAGCAAGCTGATAAAAGGCCTGGCAGCTATAACCTGTTCTATTAAGGGTAAAAATGACACCTTCTCCAAAGGATTATTGTAAATAGTTCCATGGAATAATATGGAGGTGGTGCATTTTCCTAGAAGTTTTATCCCTGGTTTGTTACCTGCCTGGGTTCTTTCTAGGGCTGCCAGTATTGTTACTGCCTCTTCTCTTGTGCAGCATGACATCCAGAAATACAGCTAATGAACTCTTTTCCTGCCATGGAAATGAAATTATATTAGAAACCTTCACCTCTTTAATTTCTACATATCAGACTGCTGTTGTAAGACACAGGAGCAGAGCTTTTTTTTAAAAAAACAAAAACTGCAAACTCTTGCCCTTTTACTACATTCTATGTCTTGCCATAGTTAACGACATAAGTACCCTACAATTATCTGAATAACTGTATGGTCCTCTTTTCATACCTTGTTTGCTGCAGGTGCTATTTTGAGAACAGGAATCGGAGCATTTAACCTCGCACAATCTCTGCCTAAGAAGGCAGAGTGAGTTATGGCTGGGCCAAATCTCTTGCAGCCCTCCCTGCCCTTCCTCTATTCTTTCTTAGTGTGTATCTCCCCACCCTACCCGAAATTCATACCGCCATCACCCGTCTCCGTTGGCACCATCTTTCAGATGTGGGATCTTGCACCCATATCCAAAGCTCAGCCTGCCTTTCTACATTAGGAAGCTGAATTAAACCTCAACTCCCCTGTTTGGAAACATGTGCAAATGGCATTACTTTAGAGCTCTTGGTTGAGAAATAGGAAGACCATGGAAGCTCACTAAATGGCCATTTATTATTATTAGTTTGGAAGAGCCAGGAATGCTCCCTAGCTCCCATCCTTAAGCTATTAAATGGAAGGGTTTAATATAAGCTGGCCTTGACTTGAGTTTGAAACTGTCCTGAGAACATAGATTAGCAACCTAAGCTGATGGCTTTGTGTTCTCTGCTAAACAGGAGGTCAAAGGGTATTGGGAGATGGGTCACATGTATCCAGAATGCATCATGGGAGCCTTAGTAGGGGCAGCGTCAAGACTAGGGCAGAGCGACGTCTGCTTTTCAGCATCACGATATATCACAAGCTAAACATCATGATATACCGATATATATGAAATATATGTCTGAAATAAGGATGGAACTATGCAGAGGCAAATGGCATAATGTCCTGGCATCTAGGGGTCTAAAACTGATACGTTTTTTTCTTAACATTAACATACTGTTACAACTGTTTTTATAGTGCAGAGCAACAGGGGTGGCAGGAATCATGAGAACAGCGATGACCGGCTTCACGGTTTTTTCCACATTGTGATTTTCTTTTTACATAGCCAGACATCGTGATTCACGATATATCACCATGTCAAACATTATGAAACTGTTCCCACGATGCGGACTTCAAACTGATTTTGGACGGTGTATTGATACATCACCCAGCCCTAGTCAAGACATGGGGGGCATATTTGCCAGAACAACCTCACCCCACTGTCCCCTTCCTGTAGATCACCACATGGTGACATTTTCCTGGCTTAACTAAAAACAGGTTGGGAAAGTTCAGAAGAAGAGCATCTGCCGATGACCTTCTGTGATCATGGAATGTGTCCAGTATGTATATTGTGAGCGGGAGCCTGGCCTGTCTACAGGTATTTGTGAAAACCAATATAGCTGCAGAATGCATAAATAATTGGTGTGTTATGTTTGTATAACTTTAATTTCAGTCATTTGGGGGGGTGTGGATAATCCTTCTAACTATAAAAAGGAATGGGAGGGACAGAGAGGATCAGCAGTTGCTTTTAATAAGATCACATGGAATGCAGTATTAATTTATAGCAGAAAGACCATATCTTGTAAACTGTATATAAAACACAGTTTTATGGTGCAATTGTTTGTCAACCTTCTGTCTGTTACTTTTTTTGGGGGTCAGCATTGTGTCCCCCCCCCTCCCCATACCTAAGAGCATCATGCTAAAATCTGCAAAGAAATATTTGTCGCTTGTATTTGCACAAGGATTTTTTTCCTCTTTTTTGGGAAAACCTGTTACAGGCTTTTTAATAAATGCCTGTCCTTTAATTCAGTTCAGTGTGTGCAACTTTTTTGCCCAGCAAAATCTGCATTGGTGGGGTGAGCATTCACATAAAGCCTTTTGAAATTCTGCCAGCTTTACTTTTAAGAGCAAATTATTTGTATTAGTCCAGTCACACTTACTTTGCTGCTATTTCGTGAATGCCCCAAATTATTCACACGACTCCGAATGCTTTTAACATCCTGGTTCTGGTGAAATGAAGTTCATTCTACAGTCATTTTGACAGGCTTATGGTAAACTTGTACGGTCTCTATTTCTATTGTGACCAATAAACTTCACAGCAGCAACTCTTCCTCCCCACCCTGCTTTTTTTGGAGTCTTTTGTGAGATATCTCTGAAAAAAACCAAACCTGAATTTGTGTCTGTTACAATATCATTTTTTTACTATCCTGTTGCCATTTTAAAGCCTTCTTTTCAGGGTTGAGGGTGGGGAGACGGGAATCTTGAAGCTTAGGCCTTATTTTTCAAATTTACAGTCACTGGAGTCACGCCTGAGATAAAATTGTAGAGTTTAGAGATCTGTTTCCAAGCATTTCTGTTTTAACGACTTCGGTGCACTGCTAAAGCTCACTTTCACACCCCTCTCCTTTCTCCAGTGTGTTATTTCAGTTGCTGTTTTGACCTGCTGTTTAAAAAATATAAAGTTGTGTGAAGGATCCCAAAGCAAAAAGATGAAGGAAATGGCATTTTCAGATAGGTTTTCCTGCCTTGGAGTTGCTAGTTCTGTTTCTGCTACTCCAAGAGACCATAAATGTTTGGGCTCAAGGTCTTTGTGGTGGTCTTCCCCCTTTCCACTGCAACCATATCCTCTTCCAACTGTTAAGGATTATTTTCTAATTGGTTAGGACATTTCTCTCCCCCGCCCCAATTTAATTTCCAAACAAATTGTTAATACAAACTGTATAAAATGAACATAATTTTCTTCACTTGTATTTTTGTTATTGAGCAAGTTTATCAAAATAAATTGTCTACTTAAAGAAATCTGGTTTGATTTTGTTTTTGTTTTTTTAGGGTGGTATATAACTGAAACATTTTCTTGCATACAATTTATTTACTGTGTGTGTGTGTGTGTGTGTGTGTGTGTGTGTGTACAACCTCCTAACACAAAGTGTTCTGACAGCCTTAAATAAAGTAAAAGCAATTTAAATACCAAATAAAGAGGCAAACGGGACATAAATATGACAAGAAAACAAAAACTCACCACAAAAGTTAAAACAGATTTAGAAACAGAACTGGGAAACTTTGAATTATTTGAAAGGCTGGGATGGTTAAAATTTTGCCTGGTGCTGAAGACACTGTCAGCATGTCATTGTCATAAACCTCATTTTATTTGCATGCCACCTTTCCATAGTTAAAACCAGTGCCTTTTTTCCTCTAAAAAAATGTTTAGGGATACTCTCATTTTCCTACTCATATTGAAATACTGCCCCTCAATGAGGCCAAGCTTGGATTCACAAAATGTTTAGGTTACAAGTCTGTGTTGGTCTGCTGTAGTCGAAACAAAACAAAATAAATAAAATAAAATAAATTCCTTCTAGTAGCACCTTAGAGACCATCTAAGTTAGTTGGTCTCTAAGGTGCTATTGGAAGGAATTATTTATTTATTTATTTTATTTTATTTTATTTTATTTTATTTTATTTTATTTCGGGAATGTTTAGAGGTATGCGTACCCCTGCGTCCCGTCCACACCCACCCACCCACCCGGGGGAAAAGCACTGGTTAAAACCATCCTTGAGGCGCCATACAACATGAAAAAAATTACACAATTAGAAGCATAACAAAAGTCATAAACTAAAGAAAACTCATTGGAAAAGTACACAACCACACTGAAGAATAAATCCACATAAAAAGGTCTGAAAATAAAGACACGAAGTAATATATCAGTAACAGCAACGGCAACATACCCCAGCCCGGAAAATCTGTTCAGCAGCCTCAACTTTTGTAACTGGAGCTGGTCAGGCCAGGTGGGAAAAGGCCAGCAAGGGTCTTCCAGGCTAGCAGGTCTTCCAGGACTTGAAGCCAGCGGAATAGCCAGGGGTTTTATTTATTTATCTCCTTTTAAAGAATCATCTCAAGATAAAGATAGAGTTGAAAGCGCCCCGAATGATTTAAAAACAGTTAAAAAACAGCAAACACATTTGAAATACCTACCCATGACTGGGTGGATGCGAAGGCAACAATGAGGAATGACTTGCCAAGCAGAGAGAAAAATCTGATTTTTATGACCTGTTTGCGCTGTAAGGATTCGCTTGGAAATGTCATTTTTTGTTAAATTCTCCCTCCTTCAGAGAGGAAACTCAGTGCCCTCATGCTGGCAGGACAGGAGCCCACATTACACAAGAGGGGAAGTATAGCAGCATGCTTGGGGCGGGGTGTGGTACCCCTTTATCTTCAAATGGGACAACAGAAAACCCATTTTTTATTTGTGTTTATTGCATTTCCTCCCAGGAGCTTAAGGTGGCATACAGAGTTCTTCCCGTTTTATCCCCACAAAAACCCTGTGAGTTAGGTTAGGCTGAGACTGAGTGACTGGCCTGAGGTCAACCAGTGATCTTCATGTCTGAGTGGGGATTTGAACCCTGGTGTCTCGGGTCTTAATCTGACACACTGAACCACACTGGGAAGATGTATTTACTGTTCTCGGCGCATCTGCCAAAATTCTGATGCAAAAAATCCTGTCAGTTACAAAGGCAAAAATTGGGAACCTCGTGCCCAGGGGCCGATTGTGGCGCTCCAATCCTCTCAATCCGGCCCTCCGAAATCTCAGGTGTCGCACCCTCTGAAGCCGCACACACACTTCACTGATTCTGCTTCACGCTTTCTCTGAAAGTATTTTGCCCAGCGGAAATGCATCCTTGAACTCTGATCAGGCTTCTTGCTTGCCTGGATGAAGGATAGAGAGGGGAGTCTTATGTGTAGAAACTAGGCTTTTGTACAAAGACGGAAACCCGCATTTGTGGCCCCACACGTCACTGAGATATGGCACAGTGACAAGGGTTTGCCTCCCTTGTTTTAATGCGGCTGTGGGGAACATTTGGCCCTCCAGTTGTTGCCGAACTGCAACTCCCATCACCCCTCGCCCATTGGTCGTTCTTGCTGAGGCTGCTGGGAGTTGTAGTTCTGCCACATCTGGAAGGCCAAAGCTTCCTCATTCCTTCTAAAAGGTGTCAAAATACTCTCTTTTTTGGTCCTACACATGGTTTTCTCTTTTGGCTGGGTATATAAAAAGCCCCCAGACAGAAACATGATTTGCTTTTCAGGCAGATTAATTTGCTGTGCGCCTCTTGAGACGCAGCCCTGTTTCCCTTGCAGATCTTTCATCTCCCTCCATCCGCTATGGAGAATGGTTGCTTCTGTTGCCGTTGGCAACGAAAACACAGCTCAGGCCAGGGGAGTGTTTGCTCCTGGATAAAGCCTGGCTTTACATGCACAGGGGAAGATGCAAGGCAGAGTGAGCGATCGCTGGTGAGTCCCAAGGCTGCACGGCTTTGTGGTGGTCCTAAGCAGAGGAAGGGCTGTTGGGATGTGAAGAAGCAATGGTGTTCCGACCTGTGGGATGATGTGCTTAGCTCCAAAACTGCTTTGGAAGAGCATCGTGTGTACGGTAGTGGTAAACTGTGCCCCTGAGTATGTGCAAAGTGCCTTTCTCCAGTCACTACCCAGGGCTCTTGTCTCACACCTGATATCCACCGTGTCTCTGGTATGGAGGGAATACTTGTAACTGATTTGTTTTATCTAGTGTGATTTCCAAACAGTATATATCCATCATATGCACCGAAAATCTGTCATAAAAAAACTTTGCTGCGTTGTAGAACTTTTTAAATTTTACTGCATGTTGTTGTAGGTTTTATGATGTGAATGGCTTTGATAATTTCCCACTGAGGTAAAAAAAAAAAAGCAGTATACACATTTTCCATTTTATTGTATGTTTACTAATTTTTGAGAATGCAACTGTAAAAAATGTACCTCAGGTACGTTTTCTATTTTAAAAACCTTGTTTGGAGTGGGATACCAGCTTACACCTTAAAATGACTTGCTTTTTAAGTTTCTTCCTGTCAAGTGTGACAAATACTTAGGACTGTGAATTTTTAGTTGTCACTTCTCAGTAAAAAAAAAAAAAAATCAGTGTCAAAATCCGGCCTGATTAGGAGTTCTGGAGAACTCGAATAGCTTCATTATTCTGTGTCATCTTTGGCTGGTTCTGGACAAAATGTACTCTGGGTGTCCAAATGAAACAAAGTGAAATATTGTGTGTTATAAAGCAACTAATGCATTTCAATCCACATCTACAAGTGCTGCATTTCAAATTATTCCATGGTCTGATCGGAACTATATCAACAAGCCCTAAATTATTTGGGTTTATGCATATATTTTCCCTGTCTTTTTCATCGGTATGGAAGTATTCTGAATTTACATTTGTGTGTGTGTTTGCTACATACCGTACAGACGGGTGGGTGCCAGAGACCACTGAAGAAGAAACATGTTGGTGTTTTATAATACAGTGGTGCCCCGCAAGACGAATGCCTCGCAAGACGGAAAACCCGCTAGACGAAAGGGTTTTCCGTTTTGGAGGTGCTTCGCAAAACAAATTTCCTATGGGCTTGCTTCGCAAGACGAAAATGTCTTGTGAGTTCCTGCGGGTCCCCCCCCCTTTTTCCCAAGCCGCTAAGCCGCTTATCAGCTGATCCGCTAAGCCGCGAATAGCGCTAATCCACTAAGCCGCTAATGGGCTTGCTTCGCAAGACGAAAAAACCGCAAGACGAAGAGACTCGCGGAACGGATTCTTTTCGTCTTGCGAGGCACCACTGTATAACATTTTATATTATTCCGTTTTATGTCATTTAGATATTCATCTCCCATTTTGTTTGCAGTTATAAGTTTTACCTGGTTCCACAGTAGGTTGCCCTACTGTAGAATAATAGAATTGTAGAATTGTAGAGTTGAAAGGGACTCTGAGGATCATCTAGTCCAACCCCTTGCAATGAAGGAATATGCAGCTATCCCTTTTTTTAAAAAAAAATATTGATATTTATTGAAAATTTTTTAGAATTACAAAAGAAAACAAGGTAGAAAAAGAAAAAGAAAAAACCAAGAAAAAACAAACCACATCAAACAATACAGATTAATCAAAATCAAAAAATAACACAACACAATCAAAAGACAAAAATATACCACAAACATTTAAAAACAAATCCAATATTCTCAAAACCTTAACTGTCATTACCTTTTTTCTTTGACCTCCTCCCCCTCCCTTTTTTTGTATCCTAGTTGTTAATTGTCGCAGCAAATCCTTTCCATATTTCATAATATTCTGTCATTACATTACCATAATCTATTTTAATCTTATCTTACTATAAAAAACCTTAAAGCTTAAAACTTAAGTCTTTTACCAATTTCTCATAACCATAATATTCTTACATAATTCTTTAAATATTTTTACTAAAGCCAAATAATTTCGTTCCAACATTTTTCTAACATTCATCAATTTTGTAAAACAATCCTAATAGAAAAAAACACACAATCCAATCTTCATCCAGCGTCTCTTCCTCCTGGTACCGGGTTTTGTCAGTCCTTTCTATCCCATCAATCTAGCGCATTAACCTGGTAATCTTATATCCGAGGCCCTTAAGTCCCTTCCATGTCCCTTCCGCAGCTCTTCTTTATATTTATAGCTATATTTTCCTTTGTGTCCTGCTCCTTTCACTTGTGGGAACTCCAGCTTAACAGTGTTTTTGACCCTTCTCGACAAATCAGCCCCTTTTCCATAGTCCACACTGAACTCCATGTGGTATTTAAGAACCTGTTTCAAAGTCCCTCCAAAATTAAGAGCCCCCACAACAAATTGCAATGAAGGAATATGCAGCTATCCCTAAGGGGATCGAACCTGCAACCTTGGTATTATCAGCACCATGCTCTAACCTACTGTAGGTCCTAGACCAACTGTCTAACCACTGCACCACACCTTCCTAAAGCAGGTCATCTTCTGTACAGCCAATTTTTAAGCTTTTTACCTTGATTTTGATTACAACAGGGGTGGGGAACCTTTACAGCAGGCTTCCTCAACCTCAGCCCTCCAGATGTTTTGAGACTACAATTCCCATCATCCCTGACCACTGATCCTGCTAGCTAGGGATCATGGGAGTTGTAGGCCAAAAACATCTGGAGGGCCAAGGTTGAAGAAGCCTGCTTTACAGTCTGAGGGCCACATTTCCTTCTGGGCAGCCTTCTGAGGGCCACATGCCAGTTGTGGGTGGCGCCAAAGGCAAAAGTGGGCAGAGCAACAAATGTAATTTTTATCTTTGCACAGTAGCACCTCCCTCTCTCCCTCCCTCCTCCATCCAGGCAAGATGGAGGCCCTTTTCGTTCAAGGAGTGGTGCATCCTGGGGGTACTGAGCTTATAGCCCATGAAACTCGTTTAATCTCAGGGTTGTGGGTTTGATCCCCACATTGGGCAAAATATTCCTGCATTTTAGGGGGTTGGACTAGATGACCTTTGTGTCCCTTCCAACTCTTCACATTCTATGATTCTATGGCAAGGAATGTGGCTAGGTTAGAGTGATTCCCGAAGGCTAAACAGAGAGGGGCATGGTAAGCCACATTTGGCCCCCAGGCTCCTCATTCCTGCCCTACAAAATCAAGTTTCTGTTCAGTAATAAAACAGACCCATTCATTCCACTCCGCTATAAGTGGTATCCAGCTGACGTGTTAATGAAAACAGTCTATCAATTGCTCCCTCACATAACACTGAGTTGACTTGCTTGTTTTGGCAATCTTATCAGTCATTCTTTCATGGATGGTATAACTTGAGCTCTTCAGCGACGGGCAAAGGCAATCTTAGCATCTACCAAGTGGCTGAAAAGAAGATGGCAGCTCAAATATATCCCCCCCCCCCTGAGATGTAAGCTTTCAAATGGGACATGGGTGGCGCTGTGGGTTAAACCACAGAGCCTAGGACTTGCCAATCAGAAGGTCAGTGGTTCGAATCCCCGCGACGGGGTGAGCTCCCGTTGCTCAGTCCCTGCTCCTGCCAACCTAGCAGTTCAAAAGCACGTCAAAGTGCAAGTAGATAAATAGGTACCGTTCTGGCAGGAAGGTAAACAGTGTTTCCGTGCGCTGCTCTGGTTAGCCAGAAGAGGCTTAGTCATGCTGGCCACATGACCCGGAAACTGTACGCCGGCTCCCTCAGCCAATAAAGCGAGATGAGCGCCACAACCCCAGAGTCGGCCACGACTGGACCTAATGGTCAGGGGTCCCTTTACCTTTACCTTTTAAGCTTTCAAATAGCACAGAACTCACTAGGAGGCCTGTAGCAGCAGAGACTATATTTAAATAATATGGCAAAAGGGAAGGACCAATTCAGCCATGCAACAAAAATGCATGCCAATTTTGTAATGAGAAAGCTAAAAGGGGGGGGGGGCATTAGGTTCTGTCCCCTACATGTTACAATATTAAAATGCAATTGCTGCTGCTTTGTGATACTCGAAGGACTGTAGGTCAAATGATAATAATATTAAATGGTGTGCTAATTGTTTCAAAGCGGCTATTCCCTTTCTCTTATTTTCTTTAAAAAAATTCAAAATAGAAGATCCAACAGTATGTCGAAGGAGAAGAAAGTGGCAAGTTTCTTGGACACTGCACAATTCTTGGAAAAAGTGGGGTAAGCGACTTGTAGCTTTTGAAGAAGTTGGATATGGTGTGCAGACTCTACATGTTACAATATTGAAATGCAATTGCTGCTGCTTTGTGATACTAGAAGGACTGTAGGACAAAACAAATAAAATAAAATAAAATAGTGTGCAAATTGTTTCAAAGGCACTCCTTCCTTCCTTCCTTCCTTCCTTCCTTCCTTCCTTCCTTCCTTCCTTTCTTTCTTTCTTTCTTTCAAAAAAGATCCAGCAATATGTTGAAGCAGAAGAAGGCGGCAAGTTTCCTGGACAATGCACAGTTCTTGGGAAAAGTGGGGTAAGCTACTTGTAGCTTTTGGACAAGTTGGATATGGTGGGCAGACTCCTACATATTACAATATTAGAATGCAATTGCTGCTGCTTTGTGATACTAGCAGCGGTGGAGGAAGCCACTTGAGCGCCCTATGGGTGGCGTGCCCATAGGGGTGGGGCTCACCTCAGGGCCTTCGGAGTCTGCCTGCCTCCTCCCACTCAGCTGCCCTACAGCTGGGGGGTGGGGAGGCAGTGGGCAGACTGTTTGGGCAGCGTGGAGCCTGCACGCTTGCAAGCCACCACATCTCTGCCGGGAGAGACTCATGGCTCGGGCTCGCTGCAGGCGCCACGGTGAGTACTGCTCGGCATTTTGTCACACACACCCCAGTGGTGACACTGGGGCAGCCTGCTCCTACTGCACCCCGCTTCCTCCGTCCCTGGGTACTAGAAGGACTGTGGGGCAATACAAATAAAATAAAATAAAGTGTGCTACGTTTTTCAAAGGCACTCTTTTCTTTCTTTCTTCTTTTAAAAAAATAAAAAAATAAAAGATCCGACAGTATGTCGAAGCAGAAGAAGGTGGCAAGTTTCCTGGACGATGCGCAGTTCTTGGAAAAAGTTGGGTAAGCGACTTGTAGCTTTTGAACAAGTTGGATATGGTGGGCAGACTCTTTACAGCTGGAAGGTTCTGCCTAGGTTCAGCCGCTGCTTTTGTAGCTATCTCATTTCATCACCAAGGGTTTGGTATAAGAACTTTGCACAGTGGGTGGAAGGCAGGGAGTCCATCCATAGCTCAGACTCACAGACTGACTAATGATCTGACATGCCATACTCACTGATATAGACAGCAATGGGCTGTTGTCACAGCAATGGCTTGGCTGACCTTGCACCTGTTGGCTTATCTCATGCACGGGGTGATTTGTGCTCATGATTTGTGCTTTTTTGTCTGTTCCACCAGAAATAGTCTAGGTGCAACCAGGCCTTTTCAGGGTAGCAATGTTGGATATTGTTCCTGTTGATATTAAATATGAATTTAATGCATACAGTGGTACCTTGGTTTATGAACTTAATCCGTTCCAGAAGAACCAAAGCGTTCTCAAACCAAGGCGTGCTTCCCAGAGCAGTGGGGGACTCAATTTACAAATGGAACACACTCAACAGGAAGTGAAACATGTTCTTATTCCAAGGCAAAGTTCACAAACCAAAACACCTACTTCCGTGTTTTCAGCGTTCTTAACCCAAGTTGTTCATAAACTTAGCTGTTCTTAAACCAAGGTACCACTGTATTCACTGTTTTTAGCTTCATATTTTGAATTATTATATCTGTTTAAATACACTGCCATGGTAATTTTTAAATGGTGGGTGGCTTATATATTAAACAATTTAAATAAACACACACTTTTTAAAGTACAGTTTTTCCCAAGTTTTCCTAGGAAACCATGTTAAAATACCCATCTGCTACTTGCCTGTTATGTATGAGAAAAGGTGTCCTCGCATGGTGAGCACACTCTTATCTGGCTACATCTCTATTAAAGCAGTTGCATATTGTGGAAAACTTGCTACTGCTATATTTCTCCATGGAAAATTTCCACTTTTAGAAACACATCATTTCATAAAATTTATTAGCAGCATAATGAATGAAGGCAAGTCATATTGTCTATTTTGAATCAATGCAGTACAAGTCAAATCTGAAATCAAAGTTATAATTAAGTTTTTTGGGGTGCCTATCCCTCAGAAACACATATACTTGTGCACAGCTCTTTAGGCTTACTAAATATACACCGAAGAGGCTAGGCAAGATCTTCCATGAAAATTCCCCCAGATTTCCCATTTTACTGCATTAAAGTGGTTTTGACTTAAAGTGGACTGCTTTAGCAATTACATTGCCGGATGTGTATAATGTCTGAAAAGAAAAGAAAAGACAAGCTTTGTAATGCTGCATAAGAACCCCTTTTACCCTCCAGTGTACATTCAGTATCAAATGCCACTTTACAAAAAGGAAGCCCATCTTTGTGGAATGTTTCTGCAGCAGTCTCTGATGATGGATTATTGGTTACCAATATCAACCAGACACAGGATTTATTGGTAAGTCAATATCTGTATTATGTGCACTCATCGCCTGCTCTTCATGGATCGTAGAAACAGTAGAGGTCTGTAGCAAACAACATAGGAACAGGGCCTTTCATGTGGTGGCACCAACCGACTGAAACACCCTCTTCTGGAATATGAGAAAGGTCCCATCTCTGTTGTCTTTTTGGTGTCTACTAAAGACCTTGCTCTTCCAACAACTCTTTTAAATTGAGATCTTTCCCAATCTGTATTGGAATTGTTTCATTTTTTAATCACTTACTGTTTCCTGCCTTGGGCTCCTTTGAGAAGAAGGGTGGGAGTTGGACTGACCGCTCCCACCCATCATTGTTTTTAGGCAATAAGTGAAGTCTTTAATAACCCAGGTTCCTGCTGGATCTGTTGGGCTTACTGTCATTCTCTTGCTTCCTTGTTTTTATTTAAAAGGTGATCCCTCCCCTGGGTAACAAACAAGTGGTGCAAAATAAATTCTTGCTACAGCCATGTGCTCTGACAACTTGAAGTGCATGCTTTTTGTCCCTGAATGGCTTTTTCTAGACTCCTGTTTTTCTCATTTGGTCAACAGAGACTTAAGGATACAGCAATGCTGTTTGCTGGGTTGAAGTGCACAGATGACTGGATTCAGGTCTATGGTTTAAAACCCTTGCAACTCTCATTCGACGATCTAATGAAGAAGGGCAGCATTGTGATGTAAGTATGAGGTCATGTTGTTCCAAGCTGGTCATCTCTGCTCTTTTCATCCATTTTTCGATGTTTCCTTTTTAGAAATCCAGATGATCCAACAGAGAGTATTGAATTTACTAAGGAGTCTGTTAACTATTTTGAATCTGAGTTGCGTAAGTAAGTATCCCCAGAAACATGTCCCCTCTCTGGTTTGCATCTGTTTATGGTCAAATCTAGGAATGGGAGAGAAATCCAGTTCAGTTTGCATCTAAAGCCAAATCAATCAAATCCACGTTTTCCAAAACAATATGAGAACCTAAACACAGCCATTCTGTGAGATGCACATGTATCCAGATTTTGCAGTGTGGTTCTCCAATCAAACAACATTAGGGGAAAGTGTCCATAAAAACTGAATATTGTGTGTATTATTTTTTTTAATGCAAATTGCTGCAGAAAATGTGGAGAACTGAATTTAAGATTGGAAAAATGAGGAACAGAGACCTGAAATCAACATAACCTTCCATCCCATGCAACATCCATATTGGGATAGTGCTAAGTCCTCCGACTGGAATGTAGAAGCAGTGGCAGACCCTGAGGCCTCAAATTTTACCTATGCAATGTGCAATGCTGAAATTTAGCCCCCTCACCCTCTCACCTTCCATTCTGAATCATTGTTGCAGCACCCTCAAGGCTCTGTGCCCGGTGTGACCAAACCAGTTGTTCTTGTCGACATGCAGAGGGCTGAAAGGCCAGCTGGCTAGCCCCAGCTGGGCCATCTCCTTCCAGCTGTCCTGCTGCAAAGACCCATCGGCCTCTGTTCCAACGTAAATCAGCGACCCAGGCTTCAAAGCCAGGGCACACTATCAGCAGATCAAACTGTGCACACAGAATAGGCGTGAGGCTTGTGAAAGCATACTACAACTACAGATTTATTAATCATAAATCAGGACAAGGAAACATGTCTCTCTTCAACTTCTCAGAGAGACTGGGGAAAAACAAAAGCAATAGACACAACGGAAGTTCCCAGCAAGCTGTGCTGGAATGTAAACAGACATGTGACACGCAATAGTTCCACACGTCTGCTCCTTAAGGTGGAATGGAAATTCTCAACAGTTCTCCCCTAAATCTGCTTCTGGCAGAAGGTCCCAGCTCCAATCCCCAGGCATTTCCAGATAAAAGAATCAGATAGCAGGAAAGGCATTCTCTGACTGAGAACCCAGAGAGCTGGTGCCCATTCAGAGCAGAGAACACAAGATTAAATGGGCAAGGAGTCTGATCCAGTTTCCTTCCCCTTTACAGACCTTTCTCTGAGCAAGGGGAACGTGTTGTTGTTCTCTGAGCTTCCACCAGAGGCAGTGATGGTCTTAATTTGGATGGCTTTAAAAAGAAGATTAGAAATATTCATAGGGGGGAAAGACGATCAGTGGCTACTAGCCACAATGCCTAGACTCTCCCTCCATGATCAGAAGCAGTATGCTGTTGAATTCCTGTGGCTAGAAACCGCAGGAAGGGAGAGTGTTCTGTTTTCTAAACAATTACATTTTAACAAGTCATAATGATAAACTTTGAGGGCCGCAGTTAGCTTTGAATAAAACAAAAAGCTCGTTTCAGACTAGTTTCTGGTGAATGAGCCCAGCGCATGCAGACAGAAGCTCTTAACTGGAAGTAAGAAATAGATATTTATTTAGGCAAGTAATGGTACAGGCTCAGCAGCAGATACAGTACTCGAGAGTCATGATCCAGGAGTTTAGGACCTGGGCAAGAAGTTCAGAACTGGGCAGAAGCATCGAAGATGTCCCAGCAAACCTCTCCCCCCTCCTGCCAAGCTTTTACAGACAAGGCATAGTGCACTCACTCGTGAGTTTCTCGTGCCTTATGGGAATATCAGGATTGTAAGTGTGCACTCTGTTAGGGTGGGTGGGTCTGCTCTCATCTGCAGTGGCAGTTCTAGGTGTCAAGACCGCACTCTCCTGCACAGACTCCTGATCACTCACTGCTGCCTCCTATTTGGTCTCCCTCATTGGCTGATCAGAGCCCTCCCGATCCTTCGCTGAGGCTTCCCACTCCTCAGGAAGGTCAGGGGGAGAGCCAGCATCCCTGAAGTGACTGAAGTCAAGGTGGAAAGGGCATTAACCCTGTCCTCCTACCTTAGGTAAAGGTAAAGGGACCCCTGACCATTAGGTCCAGTCATGGCCGACTCTGGGGTTGTGGCGCTCATCTCGCTTTATTGGCCAAGGGAGCTGGTCATGTGGCCAGCATGACTAAGCCGCTTCTGGAGAACCAGAGCAGCACACGGAAATGTTTACCTTCGTTTACCTTCCCACTGGAAGGTACCTTCATTTACGTTTACCTTCCCGCCGGAGCGGTACCTATTTATCTACTTGCACTTTGACGTGCTTTTGGACTGCTAGGTTGGCAGGAGCAGGGACCGAGCAACAGGAGCTCACCCCGTCATGGGGATTCGAACCGCTGACCTTCTGATCGGCAAGTCCTAGGCTCTGTGGTTTAACCCACAGTGCCACCCTCCTACCATAGACTCTCACAATTCAGCCCTGTTTCTTCTTCTTCCTCCTCCTCTTCCATCAGAGCCTGCCAACTCAAGTCCAGTCTTGACAACCTTGTGAGGCTCATGAAAGAATGCTGTGTTTTCTCCAACCATCCTAGAAATGGTTGTAAAATTATTATTTGCAAGGATGAAATCAGAATGGCCCTGATCTCTAAAACATTTTACTAAGCGCTATCTTTCTTTTGGTGTCAATATGTCTTTATTTTCAAACAGTGACCCTGCCAAGATGGAATTAAATTTATCCTCAGTGAGTAAATTGAGCGAGATGACCTGCCTTGCTTTTGCAGCTGACCCCTCTGCCTCTCTATTCATTTCATTATGCTTTATTTCCAAATAGCCATTAATTAAAATCCATTTGCATACATTGCCGATCCCTTTTGTGGAGGGCTGGTGTCTTTAATTAATTAAGCAGCTTTTTTGCCAGCCAACTGTGGGATTTTTTAAAAAAGAAAGATAATAATATGGCCTCTGGTCTTGTGTCACAAATGAAAACAATGTGAGAGCTGTTGCCAATTGACAATATTGGGCTAGATGGACAACTAAAGCAACCAGACAGAAGGCACCGATAACAGGAAAGGTGGGAAGGAAATGAAATCTCAACAGTGCATACAAAAGAAGGTTTCTGGGAAAGAATTCTGGGCACTGTAGTTTGTTAAGGCTTGCTGGGAATTGTAACTCTGTGAGGGAGAAACCACAGTTTCCTTTGAGAGAAAGGAAGTGTTTTGAATATGCTTTAAAGGCTTAGTGTGTACACAGCCTGGGTGATTTACAAGTACAGAATCAATTTATAAAACCCAAATATAATAAGGTCGCACAATAAAACAAACCAGTCAGAGCATCTGAAAACACCTGTACCTAAAATATACGCTAAGGCAAGCCAGTTAGAAAGCATCACTATTAAAACAGTTAAAATACAATTCAAAAAATTAGGTCAGGAAGTTCAAGTTCAGGGGAAGGATTGCAGCTGGGGAAGGGCTGTAGCTCAGTGACAGAGCATCTGCCTTGCATGGGAAAGGTTGCAGGTTCAATCCCCAGCCTCTCCAGGTAGGGCTGGTGATGACTTGTCTGAAACACTGAAGAGTTGCTGGTAGTCATTATAGACAATACTGAGCTAGATGGACCCAGTGGTCTGATCTGATACAGGGCAGCTTACCCACGTTTCCATGTTTCCTCTGTGTGTGTGCAGAAACTGGTGGAATGCCAATATGGATACAGCCTCTCGCATTTCAGCAAGGGAGGGCATTCCACTAGCACCACCAGTGAAGAAGCTACGACCTCTTATGTTATGGTTACCAGATTTTTTTCAATGAATCCGGTGACACTTTTTTTTGGGGGGGGGGGAAGCTGAGTAGCAACAGGGAGTCAGTAGTGGGGATGGTGAGGCAAAGACCCTGGGCCCAAGCACACATGCGTATTGTATAAAGGTGCAAAGACCTCCTTTCGCACCCTGTGAAACACAAATGTGCAGAGGTTTTAAAAAACTGGGCAATGGCTGCCCGCCCATGGCTCCTGAGCCTTCCCCAATCTGTCAAAACAAAGGGGGAAGGGGGCAGGAGATTGGGGGAGGCTCGGGAGTCATGGGCGCGTGGTGTACTGTTGCCCAGTTTTTTAAAAAACTGTGCATTTATGTTTCACAGGGTGCGAAAGAAGGGCTTTGCACCTTGCCTGGCAGAGTAACCATGCGCCTTGCGCCCCTCCTGGGCAACAGCCACCTGCCCGCAACTCCCGAGCCTCCCCATCAGTCAAAACAAAGGGGGAAGGGGGCAGGAGATCTGTACTGCCTGACATCCCTGGTTCCCCTTCGGCAGTGGTGGCGGTAGCAGCAGACAGCAGTCCGCAGCCAGCTACCAGGCTGGCTCCGGGCTGCTGAAGTTGCTGAGGCTGCCGCTGCCATGTTTCCCGGGGACAGATTTGCAAATCTGGGGACATTCCGGGGATGGAATTTGTCCGGGGACAGATTTGCCAATCCGGGGACGTCTGGTAACCCTATCTTATGTTCTCCCACTTGAATTTAGAATAAGAAAGGCAGAACTTCATCTCTTAACACCATTGCAATATCTTACAATTTTTATTGCACTAACTGCATTTCTTCTGTTTCCCACCCACAGAACTATTGCTCTCTATGACAGACGCATTGAGTGGCTGCTGCAGGATAGCAGGAAGGTACTGTGCACAATTTGTTCACGTAAAGCTGTGGTGAGGGTCTTGTGGCTCTCCAGATATTGC
Source organism: Podarcis bocagei (assembly GCF_964188305.1). Classification (NCBI taxonomy): domain Eukaryota; kingdom Metazoa; phylum Chordata; class Lepidosauria; order Squamata; family Lacertidae; genus Podarcis; species Podarcis bocagei. The sequence continues at coordinate 42,918,470 of NC_138139.1, forward strand.
TGATCTCTATCGCCCATCGTCCATGACCACAGGCCTTGCTGGACTCCAGCTCCCATGAGCCTCCGACAACACGGCCGATGGTCATGAAGAAAGAGAAGAACCGGCAATATCTGATGGGGAACAGGTTCCTTACCCCTAACCTAAAGGACACTGTTTATGCATCACAAAAATGAAGTTGTGGCAAGTGGCACTAGCAAATTTGTAGTCTGACCAGCAAGGGGCAGGGAGGAGGAGCAGCAGCTCCTGTACATCATTTTGGTCTCTGCAGCTTCAGCTAAGAGGAAATGCAAAGCGAAAGAAGAGCGTGATTTGGGATTTCAGCCTGGATCTTGACAACTTTGCACCTGTTTGACTAGAGGCATTTGTACATCATTGGAATAATAATAATGATAATGATAATAATGATAATTGTTAAGTTGTGGGCGAACATATCAGACGACACAGCGATTCTTCCAAGCAGCTCTTTATTTGTAAGCTGGAACAGAACTAACTGAGGAGCTCAGTCAGCCTGCTTATATAGAGCTCCAGAACAATTGTAACTGTTGCAACTTTCTAAAACTATCCAATCACAGAACGTCACTTTTCAATCCTTCATTTGCATACAAACTATCCAATCACTGAACGTTACTTTCGAGCCTTCATTTGCATAACTATCTACAGTATCCCCCTGCTGGCCCAGGGTGAGAACATCAGTACATAACAATAATAATGATAATAATAATGATGATGATGATGATGATGATGATAATAATAATAATAATAATAATAATAATAATAATAATAATAATAATAATAATATATTATTTATACCCTGCCCATCTGGCTGGGTTTCCCCAGCCACTCTGGATGGCTTCCAATGGAATATTAAAATACAATAACCTATTAATCATTAAAAGCTTCCCTAAACAGGGCTGCCTTCAGATGTCTTCTAAAAGTCTGGTAGTTGTTTTTCTCTTTGACATCTGGTGGGAGGGTGTTCCACAGGGCGGGTGCCACTACCGAAAAGGCCCTCTGCCTGGTTCCCTGTAACTTGGCTTCTCACAGTCTCGAAGTCTTTTGAGCAATTTCCTCTCTCCTAAAAACTGTTAACGGTTTCCATTCTTATTATATTTCCCTTCAAAACAGTACCCTGTTAACATGGGGTCTAATAGACATGTGTGTTTGGGAACCCCTTGTGTGTGAAACCTCAACCCATGTGATCCCAAAAATGCACTATCCCAATGGGAGCATCCTTCGTTTGGGAGCAGGTTGCACTCTGTTGGTTCACTCCTGGCACTGGAGCCACCCCTTAACATTCCTTTTGTTTTGTTTTTTCTCCCCCTTCCAGATATTTGGTATGATCCGTGGGGATAAAGTTGGAGTTCTGATTGACACATCAGATGTAAACTGTGGACCCAGACTGCAGGATTTCCAAAGAGATCTTCTGGTAAATGTTATTGAAGCACTCGCTAACTCTTAATATCAGAGATGATGATGTACTTGTGGGTAGCATTTTGGGCTGGCGAAATGTAGGTTTTATTGGCTATGATGCTCTGTAGGAAGCCTTGGGCAAGTCACTGCCTTTTCGTCTAATTTCCTTCACATTTTTATCAGCCTGTATCTTTGAGGCCTGAGTAGGGAAATATATGGTTGTACTGTATTCAAATGAGTTTTAGTAGACCCATTGAAATAAATGGACATTACTAACTTATGTTCATTAATCCTAATGGATGAGGAGAACTTAGTTTTATATAACCATTGAAATTAATCAACCCAAACTAGTCATGACAATTAATTTTGAAAGGCCTATACTTAAGTAGGACAAACACTGGATATAGCTCTGAGTATTGGCCTTTTTATGTCATGCCTCACTGGATTTAGATAAAATAAAAAAAATCCTTCCAGTAGCACCTTAAAGACCAACTAAGTTAGTTCTTGGTATGAGCTTTCGTGTGCATGCACACTTCTTCAGATACACTGAAACAGAAGTTGCCAGATCCTTCTATATAGTGAGAAGGTGGGGAGGGGTATTACTCAGAAGGGTGGTGGGAATGGGAGATTGGCAGGTAGCTGAAATGAGCCTGTTGACGACTCTTAACGACTGCAATAGGTCTTACAGGAAAAGGCAAGGGGTGAGAAGGTGAAAAATGGCTTAGTCATGTATAATGAGATAAGAATCCAATGTCTTTGTTCAGACCAGGTCTCTCCATGGTTTTAAGTTTGGTAATGAGTTGCAATTCAGCAGCTTCTCTTTCCAGTCTATTTCTGAAATTCCTTTGTAGTAAAACAGCTACTTTGAGATCTTGTATAGAATGTCCTGGGAGTTTGAAGTGTTCTCCTACTTAGTTGGTATTTAAGGTGCTACTGGAAGGAATTTTTTTATTTTGACTATGGCAGACCAACACGGCTACCTGTCTGTAACTGGATTTAGATAATGTGAGCTACCTTGCTCTATCGATGGACAGGTGATGTTTATATGCTGCAGTTGCATATAATTATTTAACCAACTGCCACATTTCCTTTCTGGCAATTTCTTTCCCCTGGGAATTGAAATGGGTGGCGGTGAATTTTTTGAGAGGCGAGACACAATCTATATAACTCCTGTAGTAAAAAAAAAAAAGTTTCACAATCATGATCAGACAAATTTAACATGAATTTAAATTTAGCATCTTTCTTATTTTCTGGTTGTAGTTGTGTATGGCTTCGTTAACGAACTTCTCGAATGCAGTATGTTTAATTTTCATTCAGTATTTCCAATCTTCAGTTGATATATTTATTAGTTCATTTCTTGTTGTCAGGCAGCAGGCAGCTTCTTCTAGGATACAAAATTCTGTTCAGCAACTGTAGCTGTTGTGTTTGGGAGTAGACAGTGATTAATTTCATTCAGGCTTAACACCAAGATGGGGTTGATTTTTTTTTATTTTCCCAACTAGAAAATGACAACATGACAAGCTGATCTGTGGGGAAGAAGGGTTGGAGTTAAGAATTCAAAGTCTTCTTCAGGGGGCCTCCCTGATAATCTTTTTGGTTTTAAGTACTAATATTTTTCTTGACTTTGTCCTTTTTATATCAAATGCAACCATAAAAACAAAAAGGGCAAACTAAAGCAGAGCAGAAAAGCTAGCAGAGGGAGGAGAGGAAAAAGGGCTTAGCATTGGTCACTGTTTATACATTTTATTCATTTTCAGTGTATGGCGATGTCATAAACAAATTATACTAGTGCCAGGGTATGGTCTTCACCAACCTGGTGCTCTCCAGATGTTTTGGCTTAAAAATTCCACCGGCCCTAGTGCTGGCTGGGGTTGATGGACTTGTAGCCTGGAACATCTGGAAGGCACTATGTTGGAGAGAGCTGGCCTGAAGGCATGTAACCTACCATCAATATGAAAGTCTGTTTGGTCTGTGTATGGGTGGGTGACCATTTCAGAGCCACATGGATGCTCTCTTGGGTTCTGCGATGGCAGGATATGAATGTAGGAAAAGAAAGAAGACAACTCTAACACTCAGTGTAGAGCTTGATTTAGGCTTGCCATATAGCTTGGCAAGCAGCTAATTGCCACCTTTTGTTTTCTGCTTAAGTCTGTAATAGATGAGCAGCTGCTTTACATGAAGAAGTTATACTTCCTTTCATTTGGTACCAATATTTCATTGCTTTGGGAGAAGCCAAGATTTATCGACGAGAAGGTGTAAGTGAGTTGCTTAGTTCTAAAGTATTTGCGTTGGTCTTGGTTATATTATATATTGCTTTTTTCGGACAATGGTTGCTAGTTGTTCTTCTTATAGTGTATGAGTTTATGATTGTGCTGTATGCCACTCTGGGTTCCTTTAGTAGGAACATAAAAAGAGTCCTATTAGATCCTGCCAGAGGCCCATCTAGTCTAGCATCTTGCACCAGATACCCATAGGAAGCCTGCGTACAACAGCACCCTCTCCCCATTTATGATACCCAGAAATTGGCATTCAAAAGCAGTGGAGGGAGAATATTGTGGCTCATAGCCATTAATAGCCTTTTAGCCTCCATGTCTAATCCTCTTCTAAAGCTATCTCCACTAACTGCCAGGGATATTGCAGATATTAATATGGTGCAGCATGAAGCAAATGGATGCATAAAAGCTGACTCCTTTTGAAATAAAAGTTGTCCAGACCCATAATTATGATTCAAAGCTTTACTAACCAGAACTTCTTCAAAACAGGTACAAAAACATCAATGATACAGCCAGAAAGTTGTATAGAGCATATACTTGTCCAAACATAGATTCTTCTTCTTAGATAGCATAATTACGATCAGAGCAGAAATCAAAGCTCTGTCTCTCCCATAGCTTACATTAGCCTGCATTCAGCCTAAGGCTACGCAGCTCTTGGAGAGGCTTCATTATCACATCTTTCCTCTCCCTGTGCCTGGGAACAAAAGGTAAAGGCAACTCCCTTTCAAAATGGAGATGTGCAATTGAATACAGTGGTACCTCGGGTTAAGAACTTAATTCATTCTGGAGGTCCGTTCTTAACCTGAAACTATTCTTAACCTGAGGTACCACTTTAGCTAATGGGGCCTCCTCCTCCTGCTGTGCCGCCACTGCACAATTTGTGTTCTCATCCTGAAGCAAAGTTCTTAACCTGAGGTACTATTTCTGGGTTAGCTGAGTCTGTAACCTGAAGCGCCTGTAGCCTGAAGCGTCTATAACCCAAGGTACCACTGTACCTTAATCGCCTGTTCTAAGGTTAAACCAGGGGTCAGCAACCTAAGACCCATGGGCCACAAGCGGCCCACGGGCCGCCCCCGAACTGAGCCGCCTGCTCGGTGAGTCCCCACGTGCTGTGCTAAACCAGTGTGGTGCGGCTTGGGGACTCACTTCCATGGCACTGGGAACCGTGTCTGCGCAGATGCCGGAAATAACGGGCGCACAAGCATGATCCGGCCCACGGAGGGATCTCCGCTGGAGTGAACTGACCCAGGCGAGGTAAACCTTGCCCACCCCTGGGTTAAACACTCACATGAGAGCTAGCAGAGAACACCAACAGTTAAATATCAGAAGCTGAGAGAGCTTCAGTATGCTTCAGTGAAATTTTCCAATGTAAAACCCTTTCGGCAACATGCATACTGGCATTCTCCATTTCAGTGTACAATTAAACAATTATATTTAGCAAGGAATAGAACCTGGAATCTTCTGCACACAAGGCAGATATCCTCTGCCACTGAGCTACATGACATGAAGGTTCCAGCTTTAGAGAAGACATCACTTCCATGAATTTTTCTAATTCCACTTTCAAGCCGTACAGACCATTGGTCAGCAACATTCTTTGTGGCTGAAAATTCCATAAGTTTATGTTGGGAGGGGGGAGAGTTTTGTCCTTCCTAATTGAAAGGCCTTTCGAAGACCAACACTGTTATTATTAGAGTTTATTTCTAGGCTGCCTTTTAGCCAGAAAGGCCTCTGAAGTGGTCATTCACAACAGTGGCAGAACAACATGCTGCAACCCCCGGAGTGGAGAACAGGCGGGGGCGTGGCTGGTGCCTGTCCTGGGGGTGTGATGTGCACCCTGGGGGCATTGCGTGTTGCCCATTTATTTCATTTTGCCTGCCTATCATACCTCTTTTGCTAGTATCTAATTGATGTACAATAGATTCCACTTTCAAATTATTGTTTTCCCCCTTTAGTTTAGATGAAGCAAGGCAATGGGTGCTAAATCTCAAACCCAGCGGTGGCTGCAATTTGCTCAAAGCACTGAAGAAAGCCCTTACAGTAAAAGAACTGAATTCACTGGTGATTGTGGTAGGAAGCTGGTAAGTCATCTGTCTGAATACATGGCAAGACACTGTCTTTTTGGCTGTATCCACTGTGAGTCCTGTTCAGAGTAGACCCATTGAAATGAATGAATTTGTTGCATTCATTTCAGGGGTGGGTGGGGAGGGAAGATCATTCCACCAGGCAGAAATGCTTGCTCTGGTAGAGCAATTTCCTTAGCACCACTTTGCTTTTTCACCTGTATTATTTAAATTCCTATACTCAGTTCTAGTATAAGTAAGGGAGGAACATGTCTATCTTTACACTGTCCCCACATCATGCACAAGTTTATCACTTTTCCCACTCTCCTCCTCCTCTTCTTCTTAAGTCTAAAAGCCCCAAATATTGCAGGACTGGGATAGAGAATGTGGTTCTCCAGCTGTTGATGGACACACATGCCATACACTTAAAGCTTAAAAGTACATTTTTACCTTTTATAGCATGGGTAGGCAAACTAAGGCCTGGGGGCCAGATCCGGCTCATTCGCCTTCTAAATCCAGCCCACGGACGGACCAGGAATCAGCATGTTTTCACCTGAGTAGAATGTGTGCTTTTATTTAAAATGCATCTCTGGGTTATCTGTGGGGCATAGGAATTCGTTCATCCCCCCCCCAAAAAAATATAGTCCGGCCCCCCACAAGGTCTGAGGGACAGTGGACCAGCCCCTTGCTGAAAAAGTTTGCTGACCCCTGTTTTATAGCATATATCTGCACATCCCCAAGAATCTTGGGAACTGTCATTTATTCCTCACTCAAATTACAGGTCCCAGAATCCTTTGCGGGGGAGCTTTACATTTTTATGGTAGGCACCCCCAAACTCAGCCCTCCAGACATTTGAGGACTACAACTCCCATCATCCCCAGCTAACAGGACCAGTGGTCAGGGAAGCTGGGAATTGTAGTCCCAAAACTTCTGGAGGGCCGAGTTTGGGGATGCCTGGTACACAGTGTACGCAGCTTCCATAAGCCCCAGCCAACATGGCCAGTGGTCTCAGGGGTGATGATGTGAATTGTAGCAGTATCTGTATCTGGAGGGCCACAGGTTCTTCATCCCTTTTGTAGGGATCCATCCTGTGTTTGATATTTATGTGTGTGTTTTTCCTCCCCCCACCCTTCCCAAACCAGCCCAGATCAAGCCTCGGAAATATTGTCTGAGTATATCCAGGAATGTACCGTGGGGAGAAAGCTGTTGGTCCACACTGTCACATATGACTGTAGCAATCAAGTTCCTCCTGTAAGTTTGTCTGGGGAGGGTAGCGTAGCTCTAGGGCTACACGTATGCTTTGAGTCAAGACGGTCTCGGGTTCAGCCTCTGGTCGGTCTGTCTCTAGTTAAAAGGACCAGGCAAGTGCAGCTGACGTGGTAGAAGCTCTCCAGCTGCGAAGGAGGGAGAAATTCGAGTCAGTTCGTTTTTATAGGCCAACCTCCTTAATTCACACTTCCCAAAGCAATATGCAAATCAAAGCACAGTTCAATGCATTTCTTCAACCAAGAAATGTGTACAAAAATGCATATACTAGTGTGCTGGAAAATGCACATATCGGTGGATATTGTGTTAAAAAACCATTGCATAAGGGGAAATTGCTTTGCAAAAAATGTGTCTGTTAGGCAAAATTGCATAGATTTGCCCATCCCTAGCCTGGAGACAAGACTGAGCTAGGCGGCAAATTTCATCTAGTATAAGACAACTTTCTATGTTCTTTCTTTGTGCTTGGTAAAAATATTTCACTACTTGAGTCTTACTGAAACACACTAAGGACCCAGCTACACATTATGTTCGTTATGTGGTTATGCCTACAAGTGCAGGGCTGTTTCTGATGCCATAGTTAGGTGAGCTACAACAAAGAAACGCCCTCCCCCCCTTCTCATTGTCTGTTTTTGGGGGCTGCCATTTCCCAGACCTTTCAGTGCTTTCCGCCCAGACACTGTTTAAGTGGGCCGAATACCGGCTATGTCCAGACATATGGCAACCCTAGGTTTAGTGAACATGGGGATTTATGCAGCCGTTCTGTGCTCAACCATTTTCTTTGATGCGATCTATGCAGGGTGTGGTAAGAAGCATAGCAGAAGATGTGGGAGGCGATTATCACTGTTACTCCTCAAAGAGAGAGGTAGGTCACTCCTCATTTGGACAACGGCACTATTTTAAAACATTGTTGTAGCAAAGTGCTTGGTGATTGCCTACCCCGCTCATAAGCTTATAGAAGTGGACAGGAAACTTCTTTATGAGCTCATAAGAGTGCCAAGAGGGTGGCCTGTACCTGGCTATCCTCTTAAATAGGCTAGGGGTCGCAGCCCCCACGCCCCTGCCTCTGATGGGCTAAGCGGGCACTGCCTGCTCTTACCTGAGAGCCCAACATGGCTGGAGGAGGGCAGTGCCAGGTGACCATCAGCTTCCCCAACTGCTCTGGAACATAGCATATTCCCTGAACCCACCACAGATATGTCGTGCAGCAATGGCCACCCGTACAGAGTGCCAGGTGAGCAGATGCTCCCACGGGGGGCCGTGATGACAACCAACTTGGATGGCTTGAAAAGCGGTTGAGACAAGTACGTTGATGGTGCTATATAAATAAGTGTTAATGTGTAACTGACTATGGGTGGCGCTGTGGGTTAAACCACTGAGCCTAGGACTTGCCGATCAGAAGGTCGACAGTTCGAATCCCTGTGACAGGGTGAGCTCCCGTTGCTCGGTCCCTGCTCCTGCCAACCTAGCAGTTCGAAAGCACGTCAAAGTGCAAGTAGATAAATAGGTACCACTCTGGCGGGAAGGTAAACGGCGTTTCCGTGTGCTGCTCTGGTTCGCCAGAAGCGGCTTATTTATGCTGGCAACATGACCTGGAAGCTGTATGCCAGCTCCCTCGGCCAGTAAAGCGAGATGAGCGCCACAACTCCAGAGTCGGTCACCAAGGATCCTAATGGTCAGGGGTCCCTTTACCTTTACCTTTAATGTATAACTAAATACAATTTGTGGAGTCTGAGGCTACTTCATGAGCCACCATCCCCACCCAATCTCTAAGAGGATCTCTTTTACTGATCTTAATCTCTGGGTTTGTCTATAAGGAAGGAGGTGCTCTTTCAGATAATTGGGGGCTGATTGCATTAAAGCCTGCCAGGCTTTTGGTAATTCATTTTTGGTTCACTCACTCTTTCCTCCACCTTTATTTTGAAGCTGCTGCTGCTTGCAGAATTTTAGCGTCTGTTTTAGCATTCGTCACTTTATATGTTGCCATTTTAAAATTAACCTCTTAGTCAGAGTTTCCTGTGTCTGTTAACTGCTAGTGGATTGTATCAACAAAAAAGAAAAGAAAAATGCTTTAAATAAATAATAATAAAAGGTCGCTAAGACAGTATACCCGCAAGCAATGAAGAATAAATCTGATTGGCTTTTTAATTCTGTTGCGTGATCAGAATTGTGACAGCACTGATATTCAACTGATCCTTCTTGAACGCCAAAAGGCCAAGGAGTTGCTCAACATCATAAATGAAATCTACCAGGGAAGGATGGGTGACACACTTTTTAACGTAATGAAACAAGTAAGTACCTGATCTCATTTAATCGGCTGTTTTATTTTAAAAAGACCAGTAGACCTAAAAAAGCTGCTGGACATCTAATTAGTGTTCAGCCACAGAGAAACGTATTGTAGTGATACTATTATGTAAATAGTTCTGATGAGTCCTGAGTCAAATTAGAGCTCTCTACTCATTTTATTTTATTATCTTAAAAACAGCAGGCATATCCCTCACTTCAGCCAAAAAAGTCTCACGAATGGCGGCTTACGATTGTCAGTGATAAGACAGTCTCTGTCCTCAGCCTCACAATCTAAACCTTTCTTTTACCTATATTTTTAAAGCCTTTAAAAAAAGTTCTTTTGTTTCAAAGTTTTGTGGAAGGTGTCAGCTTGGGATTTTGAGAGGCTGAGGAGAGGTTGTTAGTGCCTTTAAAAAATATTCCACACAGTTGAGACCAAGCGGTCTGCACTTTTTTTACATATAAAAAAGAAAAGCCTTGATGTGTTTGCTGTATGTATTGTGACAATCTTTTTTTTCTCTTTCCAATGAGAGAGGCTGGGGTGCAACTTTGGAAATTATGCTGGTGCCTAGGAACATAAGAACTCTGCAGGATCAGACCAAAGACATGTCTAGGTCAGAATCCATCGGCTTACAGAAGCCAGTCTGTCACCCCCAGAACACCTAAAGACAATAGTCCTTTTCTGCTGTTGTGGCTCAGCAACTTGCAATAACCAAAAGGCATATTGCCCCTGAATGTGGATGTTTTGATCAATGCTACATATTTTTAATGAGTGTGGTTCTTTATTGGGACTACATTTCTACAATATCTGGAAGGCACTGTGTTGTCTACCCTTGATCTTAGGGAGTGGACAATAGAAAAAATGTAGGAAAGAGATAGGATTGTAGGATTGGAATGCCTTTTTAAATGTTCCATTAATATGTTCCCAGCTTTTGGGCGTTTGTAGGAGACAAAATGCAAATGCAGGATTTTGTAGATGAGATTTTAAATATCTTTATTTAGGGTTCCATGGAGTGTTTGAAGCTTCCCTCTGAGACCTCCCTGCCAAAGCCGCCAAAACATGATTGTCCTCTTGCAATACAAATCCCAAGCTTTTCGGCCCAAACCTCAGCTGAATGGTTAAAATCGAATGGACTAAAAGGTAAAGTAGACTGGAAGGGCAAGGGTTGGGTGTGGGAAACCTTCTTCAGCTTGAGAATTGTATTCCCTTCTGGGCAATGTTCTGAGGTCCATTTGCCAGTGGTGGAGGAGCCAAAGGCAAACATGGATGGCACAACAACAACAACAACAACAACAACAACAACAACAAATCTTTATTACAGTCATAGACCGGCATTTAAAAATCTAAAAAGCTCTTTAGAAAGCTAAAAGGTATTAAAACACAAGGTGAATGTAAAAGTCTAAAAGAATTTTAAACAAGCTAAAAGAATCCAAAAGAAGGGTCTGGAACATTGGGCAGGTGTGGAGGAGCACAAAAGGCTGATATATAAAGGCTTTAACTATCATTTACAGAGCACTCTGATATGCTGATTTGTGGCACAGGTCGTCCACCTACAAATTTCGAGTTCTGCTGTGCAGAACCTAGCAACACTATACGTTGTAGCAGGATCAGTATCCGAGAGCAGCAGGGAGATGTAAAATTGTCCTGTTTGCCCTGGGTGCTTATGAAGTAATGGGAAAATCAGGCTAGTGTGGATGTCTCTGTAATACAGGCACTGGAGAAGGACATGCACAGGGGCATTGTCTCTCCGGGTAGTCAATCTTCCTGTACTGGCCTTCAATAACGACCAAGGGAAGGGCGTGACATTGAGCCAGGGTAAAAGCCCTTCAGTGTTTAGGGACTTTGATTTTAGTTAGATATGCCATAGAGGAGGCAGGGTACCTGGTGGATCCAATTGGCACTCTGTGTCTACTACACGTTATTTAGTGAACGCTTTAGCCTGATCTTATCCCATGTTAAGTAGAAGACCTGGAGAGAAGCCCAGGGATGAGATTTTAGTTGCCACTGCCTGTTTCCACGTGGATTAATTAGTGGGGCAAGGTCACGGGGAAATAAAGATAGATGGCACAACAGATGAAGATGTTACCTTTGTACAGTAGACTAGTTTCCGTATACACTCACCTGCCCCTTTCCATCCAAGCAAGAAAGAGGCACGACTAGAGTTCAGTGACACATCCCAGCCAGGCAAAAATACTTAGGCTGTGAAGTAAGGCCTGTGAGGGCTGTGGGAAGTTCCAAGTGGCAAATAGAGAAGCATTTGGCCTCAGGACCAGAGATTTCCCCATCCCTGGCCAAAAGGTTCCATGTGAAATGAAGCCTGCTTGATCCACCTGAAAAGAGGCCTTTCGTTTACCTTTTGGTTCCTTGTTTGCTACAGCCAGGAAATTAAGCCTTTATCAAGTTTTGGCACCCAATGCTTTCTCCCCTGTGGAAGAATTTGTGCCCGTCCTTCGGAAAATGGTATCGTCCACATTACATGAGGTAAGTAAAGAGGAGTTTTAGATTAGAATCTGGAGGCCATGTGGTCCAACACCCTGTACCCCACATGGCCAACAGCCCAGAGATGAAGGGCGTTGTAGTCCAACAACAGCTGTAGAGGGTCACAGGTTAGCCACCCATGCTCTGTTGGTTGTTGGCATCCATCAGGTACCATTCTTTGCCCACCCTGAAGCAAACTGTCACCGGAATGATGATTTGGTTGTCAGACTTGTTACCGGAACATATGATTAATTTTATCTCTCTCTGCCTCTCTCTCTCACTCCTTGTTTCAGAAAGCAATGACCCAGTTTGAATGGCATGATGGGACGATTAAAAATATTCACGTTGATCCACCCATACTGTATGACTATCAGGTGACTGAAGGACCTAGACATGAATCCCCACGGCCAGAGTTAATGGCATTCCAGTTTAATCTAAGCCAACCGCTCTTTTTGTGTGTAGTTTTGACTAAGATGCACATGTCATCTAACCTCCCCACAAAGAAATCAGAATGAAGGCTTGACAAACAGTTGTTGTCATCTAATCTCTCTGTGAACTTTGTGCACAGGTTGAAGATGAACGTAGGGAGCTACCTTATACTGCATTGGCCTATCTAGCTCAGTACTCTCCTCACTAGTATAGGGTAAGACTCAACATCAGATCACATGCCTTGTATGCAGAAGGTCCAGGATCCACTCCCTAACATCTCCAGGCAGGACTGGGAATGTCTCCTTTGTGAAACCATGGAGAGCTGCTGCCAATCAATGGAGGCAATACTGAGCAAGATTGACCAATGGCATGGCTTGGTATAAGACAGCTTCCTATGTTCCTGTGAACTCTCAGTAAGCAGGTTGTCAGGAAGTGACCACAGAATCAGAAGACACATCAGGACTGCTATAGGAAGAGGCACCCAAAGAAAAGGGAAGCAGTTATTATCAAGGCATCATGCTTAGCGTGAAGGCTATCTTAATTACATTTTGGTTCTGGGAGTTTTTAATTTATTTGAGGCAGTTAAGAATGGAGGGGGGAAAGGTGTATGTTGCCCACGAAGAGTGGTGAGAAATATAGTGGAAGCCAAGAACGTACTCAAAGAATGGAACGGTTGCTGAAGCAGTTGTTTGAAAGGTGCAAGTGATCGTTCTCATCAACTATGTTTTGAATTGCATCTACAGAAACGGCTTGGCAGACTGGTGAGGATGTATGAGAGACGGGTAGACTGGCTCTCCACAGCTAGTAGGAGAATTTGGGGGACTGTTTGTGAGAAGAGGTATCAGTGTTTTGCTTATCCGCATCCAGTTTTGTAAAATGATGCCCTAAATTGCCCCTCGTGTGTGTGTGTGTGTGTGTGTGTGTGTGTGAGAGAGAGAGAGAGAGAGAGAGAGAGAGATGTATTCTGAACATTTCCATGCCACCCTACACATGACAGTGTACAATAAATAATGAAAAACAAATATTATTAATAAATTTGTTGCCTGCCCTTCACTCTAATGTCCCAGTATAGCCAATAGAATGGCACCAGGGCTTATGGGAATTGTAGTCCAACAGCATCTGGAGAGCCACAGGTTCCCAATCTCTATCTTGAAATATGGATGCTTCCATGCATTTGGTGAGTATGCATGCTCAGAATCTGCTTTTTTAAAAGCTCTGTCTCCTTAGCTTTTTTAAAGCAACTGGAAGCAGGGCACAAATTGCCTAAAATAGTTAGGGATCAGAAAAAGTTAGTCTTCATTAAGGGTCTCCCTACCCTTTCCCCTCCAGCAGAGCTTCACACACATGTAGACGTAGAATGCTCCTTGAACACAATTCCACTCCCATCTTCAAGAAATTGAGCTACTGAGCTGTTACCCCAAAAGCCTTTGACACCAGTATAGTTTCCCTTCAAAATTTCTAGACAATAAAAATGGGGAAACGTTGATCTAAAAGTTGTGTCTCTAATGCTGGTGGTCTATCACACAGGATTGTCATTCTTATTGATGTCTCCAAAACAAATGCCATGTACATCATTCATATCCAACATTCCCTGCGACTTTTACTCGAGGAGCAGATGTCGAGCAAGGATTTCTTCAATATCATAGCGTAAGTAACTGCCATGCAATGGTTGCAACCATTTCTTGGGGGTAGGTCTGTCCATGAGCATTTGGCATCCTTGCTAAATTAACCTTTTGATTAATGGGCTACTAGCCATGATAGCTGGGACGCGGGTGGCGCTGTGGGTTAAACCACAGAGCCTAGGACTTGCCAGTCAGAAGCTCGGCGGTTCGAATCCCCGAGACGGGGTGAGCTCCCATTACTCGGTCCCTGCTCCTGCCCACCTAGCAGTTCGAAAGCATGTCAAAGTGCAAGTAGATAAATAGGTACCACTCCAGCGGGAAGGCAAACCGCATTTCCGTGCGCTGCTCTGGTTCGCCAGAAGCGGCTTAGTCGTGCTGGCCACATGACCCGGAAGCTGTACGCCGGCTCCCTCGGCCAGTAAAGCGAGATGAGCGCCGCAACCCCAGAGTTGGCTGCGACTGGACCTAATGGTCAGGGGTCCCTTTACCTTTACCTTTAGCCATGATAGCTATTGCTTTGCCTCCAAGGCAGGAATGCTTCTGAATAAAAACAGTTGCTGGAGTGGAAAGTGCTCTTGGGCTTGGTTCTTGCTTGCAGGATTCTCAAAAGCATCTGGTTGGCAACTGTGAGAACAGGATGCTGGACTATTTGGGCCATTGACTTCACCCAGCAGGCCTCTTCTTATATTTTTATTCCTCTGAATGTTTAGGCTTAAACTAGCAGAAAGTACCCATTGCAGCTCAGTGTCCGAGAGCGCAATCCTACACATGCCTACTCAGAAGTAAGTCTCACTGAGTGCAATGCAACTTACTCCCAGGTCAATAGGTGTAGAATTGCTACTGTTTTTGGAACCTGAACTGCTCAAGCATCTTCTGTTGCAGGCTGATATGCTGTAAAGCAGCATTTAGTTATTTGCTCTGTGTTTCTTGCAGCTTTGGAAATGACATTAAGGCCTGGCAGGCAGAAATGGTTCCTTCGCACCTAGACAACCTACAAAGGGCCTGGAGGTAAGTAAAACACCTTTTAAGGGAAGCCTCACTGGCGAAACCCCTAGGTTAGTGATCTCTGTTCAATCCAATTTTCACATGCATTTAAGATTACCGTATTTTTTGCTCTATAAGACTCACTTTTTCCCTCCTAAAAAGTAAGGAGAAATGTGTGTGCGTCTTATGGAGCGAATGCAGGCTGCGCAACTATCCCAGAAGCCAGAAAGCAAGAGGGATTGCTGCTTTCACTGCGCAGCGATCCCTCTTGATGTTCTGGCTTCTGAGATTCAGAATATTTTTTTTCTTGTTTTCCTCCTCCAAAAACTAGGTGCGTCTTGTGGTCTGGTGCGTCTTATAGAGCAAAAAATACGGTACCTAGTTGTGGACCAATGGGAGTCATGAATGAGTTTAGCTCCTTATTTTTACACAGCTGGTATAAAATTAGAGAAGGGACTCATTTAGGGGAGATATGCTTATCCCAGAAATGGAATCAGTTTGCACATCTCTCCCATACAAGTCTGCCCTTGCCACCACTCAAAAACAGGAAGTGGGATTTACTCCATCTTCCTATTTCCCTGCTTTCAGGCTATGCCTGGAACTGTTTATAGGATAGGATTTGGGGACTTGTGGCCACCCACAAATTGTGGCCTCCCACAAGTTTAGCTTCATCCCTGACCATGCATCATTCTGGCTGGTGCTGATGGGATCTGCAGTTTAACAACATCTGGAGGGCCACAGGTTTCCCATGCCTAAGTATGTTGAAGAGTTCTAATGCAAATGGGGGCAGAAATTGCCAATGTACGCTTATTTCTACCATGTCAGGGAGGGAAACCAATGCAGCAAATACGATTGGTATTTCCTTCTGTGGTTTGTATTGTGCAAACGATACGTAACCAATGACTTTTCCCACCATTTGCATTGTGTTTCCTTTGCGTTGAAATGAACGGTGTGGGATTGCATAATAATTACATAATTATTTACATAATTAATTATGTCAATATCTGTGACATATAGCATCATTTCCCTCAGAAGCCGAATTGCAGCTGAATGGAAACAGCAGTGCGACAAATGTGGGCCGGAGCAGAAATCAATGTTTTCTTTTATCCCTACCTGAGTTTGCCCTAGGATTGTTAGCATGAGCCAGCATGGCAGTCATAAAATGTTTGGAAGCCATGGTTAGTGTTTTGATGATACTTGGGCATTTAAAAATAAAATAAAAAAACTGTTCAACACCTCTTCTAGCTGGGTACTGACCCTTCAGTGTGAAGGCACTAGAAATCTTATGACCGCACTTAGAAGAGCTGTGGAGATAGACTTTAAAGATAAAGACAAGCGTAAGTCTCAGAGCATTTACCTGCTTACGACTGGAGTCCCTGACCAAGAAAAGGTGGGTAAAATCCCCAAACCAGCTTACCATCTGCCCAGAGCTGCTTGCTAGATTGTCTGAACTATTGCATGCTAGCTTTGCACTTGCAGAGAGACTTTGACACCTGTATGTATTCAAACATGTGTTCTCCTACATGCATTCTAAGCAGTGGCGTAGTGTGGGGGGTGCAGGGGGTGCCGGCCGCACCGGGCGCAACATCTGGGGGGGCGCACTCTCAGCTCTCTGCCCCTACCTGGCTCACTCTCTCTCTCTCACTGCAGTGCTGGCTGTGCAAATCCGATCTAAGCCGCTGGGTCGCCGCCCACTGTGGAGGGGGGGGTGCCAGGTGTGCGGTGCGGAGAGAGAGCGAGGGACTATCTGGGGGAGGGACAGTGCAGCGGCCACCCAGCGCAGCGCTGAGCACGGGAGAGAACCACACCAGACCAGACCAGGCAGCAGCAAGAAGAAGCTGGCAGCGGCAGCAGGTTAGGGGTTGGGGGGCGCAAATTACTTGCCTTGCCCCGGGTTAGGGGGCGCAAATTACTTGCCTTGCCCCGGGTTAGGGGGCGCAAATTACTTGCCTTGCCCCGGGTGCTGACAACCCACGCTACACCGCTGATTCTAAGCATAGGAGCCAACTCCAGGTGGCTGTGGGTGCTTGGGCACCCACAATGCTGTGGGTGAGATGGCCCCCTGGACTCTAAGGTGGTTCTGGCTCACAGGGCTTGTGCCATGTGCTCTATATAATCTGGTGGAATGCTCTGTCACAAGAGACTAGGGCCCTGCAGGACTTGACATCTTTCCGCAGGGCGTGCAACACAGAGCTGTTCCACCAGGCCTTTGGCCAGGGCACAGCCTGACCCCCTCCTTTGGCAATATTCACAGAACTTTAGCCTAATGGTTGCCATCAATTTGAGTTGAATTAATTTTATAATGAAATGATTTTAGTAAAGGTAAAGGTACCCCTGCCCGTACAGGCCAGTCGTGACCGACTCTGGGGTTGCGCGCCCATCTCGCTTAAGAGGCCGGGGGCCAGCGCTGTCCGGAGACACTTCCGGGTCATGTGGCCAGCGTGACGAAGCTGCTCTGGCGAACCTGCACCAGCGCAGCACACGGAAACGCCATTTACCTTCCCGCTATAAAGCAGTCCCTATTTATCTACTTGCACTTAAGAGTGCTTTCAAACTGCTAGGTGGGCAGGAGCTGGGACTGAACGATTTTAGAATGCTGTACTATTTTATTGTTGTTAGCCGCCCTGAGCCCGGCTTCGGCTGGGGAGGGCGGGATATAAATAAAAATTATTATTATTATTATTATTATTATTATTATTATTATTATTATTATGTTAAGTTTGACCCAGGGGCCAGTAACAACCTCCAGGCTTCTATATGCAGACTCTGCAATTCTTCTCAGGCCACGCCCCTCGCTGCCCTTTCTCTGTGCATTCCTTCAATACTTTTTTGCCTGGCGGGAATGTGTCTTTGAGTGGTGCAATGACTCTTACTTGCCAGGGCAGAGAGATGTGTGCGTCAACCACTGGCTATTGCCTGGCTGGAAGGTTGACTACTGTACAGAGTCATTCTGGCTGCTCTGCCCACCTTGCCTCTCACGGCAACCAGCTTCCAGAAAGTTGCACATGAGGAAATATAGCCCTCAGTTTGGAAAAGGATTCCCACCTTGCCTTACAGACTGTGATGACTGCGAGCGCTATACAAATGCTAAAATTGTTGAATTAGTATCATCAAACAATACTCCCAAGTGGTTCCAATGGCTTATATTCTTGCCTTCCAGCATGCCATCTGTTCTTACCTGGCTGAGGTCTGTGGCGGCTGTGACTTGAAGCTGCATGTCTGTCTGTTCAGCGTCGACGGCTTCTCCCTTGATGATATCCCGCCGCGTTATGCAAGTCTGAATGAAACGGCTGCGATTTGTAAAGAAATTGCCCAGACTGCCAACGGTCGGTTTCATTGGTTTGGAGAGACAGGTATATGATGTTCAGATGTTTTGTTTGTTTGTGACATGCATTTTAAGGATTGCAATTTGTTTTAAACTGTTTTTAAGGCTGTGTTTTAAATGGCATGTATCCCTGGCCCAAGGAGCCCTGGGACACACAGTGTATTTCTCAGGGTCTCCAGTGCCTGGGATGCTAAAGGACTGACTACCTTTGCTAAGATCAAAGGAGGAAACCTTGCTAATAAAGCTGCAACCTGCAGCAGTACAGATGGTGTAGTTTTATTCAGAAGATAGTGACTGTTGGGTGTTTGCAGCCCAGCATTTAGTAAAAACTTGTTTACTTGGGCTTCCCTGAAATGATAGCCCTGTACCTTCTGCCCAGTTATCTGTAACACTGATTCAATGTATATTGTAAACTTCTGTGAGATTACTTTTAATGTAAGCGATATAGAAATATTATCAAATAGATTACATTAAATTGTTGTGACCCACCTTGAGACCTTAGGGTGAAGGGCAGGTTGTTGCGGTTCTCCACTTGCTCACAAACTGTACACGTGGTTTTGAACTTGAACTGGGAATCTTCTGCAACCCTATTGGGACCTCCTTTTACTTTTAGAAAAACTTTTCCTTTACTTGCTCACGCTCCCATCCTTATTCAGCTCCAGCTACAAAAGCTGAGTCTGCTGAAGAGGCAAGAGACCCTCTTGGCTGTCTCTTAGTGCAGACCCAGGTCACTGAGCCTGAGCTTCCACAGCCACCGCCCACCATGAACCACCATAGGCAGGATTGGCAGCAACAGCAGCAGATATGTCCTATGCTTCTGATAATATTTTATTCTTTTACTAATTATGCTGTTTTATATTTGACTTCCTTTCACCATGTTTTATTTTGAGATTTTTTAAAAAGATGATATTTTAGTTGCCTTGATCGTGCACTTAACTTTCTTCAGTAAAGTTTTATTTTGGGTTGTTTTATTTGACGTTTTAATGTAGGTTGTAAGCCGCTTCGAGATTATTTTTTCTTAAAAATATAAAGTGGTATAGAAATGAAACGGACAACAACAACTCAACCCTACAATGTTTCAACAGAAACAGTTCTGGGACAATCAATGATCAATATGCTTCGCCGTGTTCCAGTTGCTTAATGATCTATTAAAAAAAATTTAAGCACTAGGGAGTTTAAGGACGGTCCTTCTGCTGGCCTTTTTTCCTCTACTTTTCTCTCCTCCTGTTAGGCATCTATGAAAGTGACGATATCAGCATTATCCTATCTGAAATGGAAAAAGCTGTCAACTATTCTCACAAGGTATACATTCAGATATTCTTCTTCTGAAATGGGTGCTGTGTTTGTTAGGTTGAACGGGATGCATCTGTTCAGTCATGTACAGGATCTGCTTCACATTTAAGAACTTAAGAAGGCCTATTCTGGACCACATCAAACCCTAGTTGGTCCAGCATTCTGTTACCCACATTGACCAACCAGACATCTATGGGAAGCACAACATGAATGCAATAGACCTCTCCCACTTGTGTTCCCTCAACTGGGACTTGGGGGCATACTGCCTCCTATATTGAAGGTAGTACATAGTTGTCATGATGAGTAGCCATTAATATCTTCCATTAATTTGGCCATATCCTCACCAGGTGCTTATACCACTTTAATAGTCATGGCTCCCCCCTCCTGGAGAACCATGGTAGTTGTGATTTCTTAAAGATACTGTGAGTTGTTAGAAGACCTCTACTCCCCTCACAGAGCTACAGTTCCCAGAGTGGTTTAGCAATCTTCCCAGGGAACTGTAACATTTGGGTGCTGGGTGGTAATGGGGGGGGTCTTCTAACAATGCTCAGAACCCTTAGCAAACTACACTTCCCAAAATCCTTTTGGGGGAAGGCATGGCTATTAAATTGGTATAAGAGTGCTTTAAATGTATGGTGTGGATGTGGCCATTGTCTCATCCCCTTGTAAATCTATCCACGTTGGTAGCCATCAGTTTGGTGACAGCCTGAATAGGCTGGTGTTCCATTGTTAAACCCATAAAACGTGAAATGGAAAGGTGAATTTCCAAATTTGCAATGACATAGGAACTGCATCCTCTTAGGTTCATGGACAATGATGATGGATGACTTGGGAACGACAACATCATACTGTGTTGATGATAATTGATGGCTTGGGAACAGCATCTAATGTTGATGACAATGATGATGATTTTTCAAATTCTTATCTTACATTCCATTGTCAGGTTTGGCCCTCCAAGAAAGCTAACAACCAGATTGAAACAAGAACAAACTATGTTCAGTGTTCCAACACAAATTCAAAGAGACTGTGATCAAAATAATAATACATAGATCATATCAGAAGAGAGAACAAGAAATATTTTTTTTAATCGATGCATAAGGCACATCAGAAGAGGATGTGTATGTGTGGTTCTCTGTTGTATTTCTCCAAGTGTTGTGGAATGGGGACCACCCCCATTTTGCCCATCTGAAGGCAATACATTAGCTATTTTCTTTTGAGTTCAGTCCTCATAGAAACTAATAAGTCTTCCCCCACCCCCATTGCATTTGCTTTCCAGGGAAAGTCTAAACCTTTCCTATTCCTTCTGTTTTTCAGTGTGCCTTACTAGTGGGATCCTTAAGGCAACGTTCAGGAAGTCATTTGACTAATCAGCTGATGCCTGAAGGAGACCTAACAATGCTAGAAACACAGAAGAAGAGTAGACCACAGAGGCTGCCATTTCCAAAGCCAACTGCTCTCACTCTTGCCAGAATGGTATGACACTGTTTGGTATTTTAAGATGAAAACTGCCTTCATCAATGCCACTAACCATGTCCCAAGGAGTTGGCTTCTATGATTCTACAATACAGGGACGAAAGCTGAAAATGCCTGGGGGTTGCTGCTCTGTGATGGGGTTGAGTGCAGATCATACAGGTCTATACAGGGCCAGGCAGTCTTTCAGGTAGCCTGGTCCCAAGATGATCAGGGCCAAGTAAACAACAAGACCTTGAACATGACCTGGCAGCTGGCTGGCAACCAGAGCAGCTCACTCAGCACAGGTGTGACCTGTGAGTCCAGGCGCTCCACTCAGCAATCTGGTTGCATAATTGTTGCCATTGTGGTATCCCAAAAGCGGTTTTGAAAATAAGAACCACGTAGCATGCTGGTAGGCAGGGGCAAAGCGGCAGAAGGTTTTCTCAGATGTTGACTGTACCTTTTTAGAACTTCAGAGACCAGCCCGATGGGGCCAGAAATGGCACGATGAAAGCTCTCCTATGGCGTCCACCAAGTGCCAAAGCGGAAATTCCTCCAGGTGTGTGTAAATTAAGCTCATGGATTTGAATTGGTATTGCTTGCATGATTACAAATAGATATATTTGTTGTCACAAGCTTTCTTTACTACCAGCTTGATGAAATAGCAAAGCCTGCTAAGGCTGGATGAAGTGGGCGAGGCGTCTGGAGAAGAATTGGGTCTTGATTATGTATGGTTTGCATCCAGTGCTAGTCCAACTCAACAGTGGTACCATTCAAGTTAATGGGCATGACTAACTTAGGTTCATTAATTTCAATGGATCTACTCTGAGTAGTACTGAGTTGGGTAAACCCAAGATGTAGGCATGCCCAGACTTCTTCTGCCACAAGGAACTGCAGCTGCAGAATCTCCAGGTTGCTAGATCCGTACCTGCAGTCTTGAATAATCTCTCAATTTTTAAAATAAGAGGCTTCTTCCTTTCTGGGTGGCTAATGCATCTGATGGATGGTTCAGCATGCTAATGTTACCCATTTCTGTTTCTCCATGACATCTGATTCAAGATAAGCTTTGAAAGACTAGGACAAGTGCCTGCATGCAGTGGTAGACTGGATGAGGGACAATACACTGCAAAGACAGAGGCCTTGTGGGTGGGGGCTCTCGGATCCAGGGAATAAGCCAATTGTCTGCCTCGGGTGGGGTTGCACTCGTTCTGAAGGAGCAGGTATGCACTTTGGGGATACTCCTTGAACCTTCACTGTTGCTTGACCTCTTGTGCCTGGGAGTGCCTTTTATCAGTTTTGGCTGATACATCAGCTATGGCCATTCCTGGATGCGGATAATCTGACTGCTGACATTGATGCGCTGGGAACCTCAAGACTGCATTACTTCAATAGGCTGTATGTGGGGTTATCCTTGGGTCTGGTCCAGAAGCTTCAGGTATTGCAGAATGCTGCAACTAGACTGGGAACACAAGCTACCAGTGTCGAAAGATTTGCACTGGCTTCCCATCTGCAACTGGGCCATTCTTAGAACCATAGGATTGTTGGAAGGGACCCCTTGGGTCATCTAGTCCAACCCTCTGCAATGCAAGAATCTCAGCTGGATCATCCATGACAGATGGCCATCCAAGCTCTGCTTAAAAACCTCCCAAGGAAGGAGAGTCGATCACCTCTCATAGGCGTCTATCCCACTGTACCATTTCCTGAATAACTTAGGCCCAGGATGCTTTAAGGACCATCTCTGTGGCCCAACAGAGCCTGTGGTGATCTGGGGCTGATTGCACTCAACTCAGCTGAAGCCAGAATCCCCTCCCCAATGATCCTGGATCCAGTGCATAAGCCCTAGTAACCAGCTCCAGTAGGAGAAGAAGGAATGAAAGCTAAAAAATTGTTTCAAGGCTTGCTGCGTTTAGGAAAACTGTTTCATAATTACTGGTGGTCCTACTGTCATTAACAGTTAAAGAAAACATTTGACTGCATATTTCTTTGACTGATGTTTGTGAGTCGAGGGTCTCACAAAGGGCTGAAAAGGCAGGTTATAACTGTGGCTAAGGGAAGAGTTCAGGGCAACAGTGTTCCTCATATTAATAACATATTTATCTCACACTGTCCACAAGTTCCACAATACAAGTTTTCTGCAGTATTCCTTTGTGGAGCCATCTGAGCCTTGCCTATTTCCCCTTTTCATCTTTGTTTCCTAAAAGGGAATCTTGATATTTAAAGTCAGTGCCTTTTTTCTTTAAAAAAATGTTTAGGGGTACTCTCATTTTCCTACTCATATTGAAATACTGCCGCTCAATGAGGCCAAACTTAGATTCACAAAATGTTTAGGGGTATGCATACTCCTGCGTCCCCCCAGGAAAAATGCACTGCTTAAAGCAGCCAAATCAGGGCAGTGTCTGAACTTTGGGAGCTGGGCTTCAGTGCCAAATCATGACCTTCTCCATAGTTTGCTAACACTGTAGCTTGGGGGACCCCCTCTCCATAGCCCCATGATTTAAACCCTGCCAGAGATTATGATGATAAATATTCTGATAAGCATTGCATTCTTAGGTTCAATAGAATAATAATAATTATTTTTTTGCCCTTGTGTTGCAGTACCTTCAAAGGAAATTTATCTGACAAGCGGAAAAAAGAAACACAACTTCAAGTCAAAGAAGCGTCCAGAGGTTTCTCTCTTGTTATTTTATGCTGACAAAGGAAAAAAAGTAGGTGGGTATCCCCAGGGTGTGCAGTCTTTTTCTTACTAAACCAGCAGAGTTTTAAAACTTGGATAATGAGGAGTTTCACTGCAGATTTTCTCCTTTTCTCTGACTTGTTCCAATAGCGATTGAGTGTGTTAGAGGGGAGGCATTTCAGGGGTCGGAGGAGTGAGAAGAGGGGTTAGTGCAGTGGTTCTCAACATGTGGGTCCCCAGATATTGTTGGACTACAACTCCCATCATCCCTGAGCTCTGGCCTTGCTAGCTAGGGATGATGGGAGTTGTAGTCCAACAACATCTGAGGACTGCTGGGTTAGTGTTTTAGAAGCATTTGTTGGGTTATGTCTTCAGTACCACACTAGGTCCTGTTTACAGCCTACACGTACGTTGCTTTTTGACGCCACTTAAAGTGCTATGACTTTAAATCAAATGAGATTTATCACGGGAAATTCTTTGGCTGAGCCCTATTTGCAAGTGGTGGAATGGCAACAGAGGGGAGAATTTCAGCTATTATTCAGGGAGGGAGGTGGACAAAACTATGGGAGGGGGGAGAGGTGGCAAACAGCTCTTCCTGGTGACTGTTGTCACCCCTAAAAGTAATCTGAAATAACGTTACACAATGACTAAGAGGGAATTTTGGTGGTGGTGGTGATTCTCAGATGACTTGAAGGAGAACAAGGAGAGCCCATCTCAATGGGACTGGCAGCTGTCCTTGTTCTACTCCCGTGAAACTAGGGGTGGAGCCTATCAGTGATTTCAACATCCAGTTTTGAGTGCAGCTTTTCACCTAAGAATGCTTGACTCACCTCTAGTAGAGCCAAACTGGGAAGATGGAAGACATCATCTTCCATTCTATCATGTATTTGTCACAGGCAGCACTGTTTCCATTCCCCTGCAGTTTGTCTTCTGCCAAAACCTAGATTATTTCTCTTGCTGTCTGATGTGGCGACATTAAGCCATTTATGCAATTAATTTTGTAAATTACACAAGTCATTACGTTATTCCACCCCATTCATTTCAGTGCAGAGGAAGCAGTCAATGACATTGTTTGCGGACTGAAAGCAACAGCAAACGCCAATTGTGTTAGTTGCATTGATTTCTGTTCCAGACATGGGACATGGGGGAAGGTTGTTGCCTTCATGCTTAAGTGCTTTCAAGAAGCATCCAGCTGGCCATTTGGGGAAGTGGGGCACTGGATGGATCCTTGGTGTGCTATGGTAAAGGTAAAGGGGTAAAGGGACCCCTGACCATTAGGTCCAGTCGTGAACGACTCTGGGGTTGTGGCGATCATCTCGCTTTATTGGCCAAAGGAGCCGGCGTACAGCTTCCAGGTCATGTGGCCAGCATGACTAAGACGCTTCTGGCAAAACAGAGCAGCGCACGGAAACGTCGTTTACCTTCCCACTGGAGCGGTACCTATTTATCTACTTGCACTTTGACGTGCTTTCGAACTGCTAGGTAGGCAGGAGCAGGGACCGAGCAATGGGAGCTCACCCCATCGCGGGGGTTCGAACCGCCAACCTTCTGATCGGCAAGTCCTAGGCTCTGTGGTTTAACCCACAGCGCCACCCGCTGGTAGAGCTCTTATATTAGGTAGGAAGTAGATACAGTCATACCTCGGGTTGAAGTAGCTTCGGGGTGAATATTTTTGGATTGCGCTCCGCGGCAACCCAGAAGTAACGGAGTGCGTTACTTCCGGGTTTTGCTGCTCGTGCATGCGCAGACACTCAAAATGACATCACGTGCATGCACGGAAGCAGCAAAACGCGACCACGCGCAGATGTGCAGTCACATGTTACGTTCGCTTCAGGATGCGAACAGGGCTCCGGAATGGATCCGGTTCGCATCCAGAGGTACCACTGTAATGCAAGTTATATATGCCTCCACCAGCATATGGCATGCCATATTTTTTAGGTATGAAGCATATTTTTGCCCAGAGTGGAACACTGCAGCTTCTTTTTTTCCTAGGTGCAGTTTATAAAAAATATTCAAACACGAAAAATGTGAAGAAGCAGATTCCTGTTCCTGTTTTGCCATTTGAAGAAGAGATATGCTCCAGTAAAGCGGTATGAAAAGATAGCTCTGTTGGGCCTTAAAACGCCACTAGATTCTTTATTGATTTTACCGCTTTGATATGAATTGCTGTGGAAGCATTGAGTGTTCTTCATTTTATTCATTCACTCATTTTATATCCTGCCCTTCTCCCCAAAGAAGCCTAGGGCGGCAGTATGTCTTTGACTGATAAACATATCATCTTTAGTTTGATACATTTGTGTTTTATTGGTGGCATTATGGTTGTTTGTATGTTTCAATTTATATCTGTAAGCTGCATCTGCCTTGTGGAGGGGGGAATAACTTTCTGAATAAATAAGGTGGTTGAGCATAGTTATTATTTTGTCCTCCTTTCTCTCAAAAAGTGGCTGAGCAGATTCAGTATAAAGAAATTGAAGTTAGACTTGCCCAGCCTTGTTTTTGGACCTGAGTGTGTGCATCAGAAGGAAATGGTGGCATCTTTGCACAAGCAAGTCTCAGCAAAATACTGTGACATCTTCCCGAGCGTAGAGATTCACGTAAGTCTTTTGGCTTTTCCTCCTATTGTAGTACAAAAAATGTCTTATTCTGGCCAGTTACCTAGACTTCTGCTTTGACGCCAACATCTTTCAATGTGGTTTCCTGTGTTCCAGTCAAATTTACACTGGCCTTTTTGAAATCATAAAATAAGCTGTTGTCGTATATAAAAACAATTTTTTTTCATGAAATACTTGAGCCGCCTTCTTTCTGGCTCCAAAGATATGGCTGAATTTTTCAAGAAACGGGAGACCCCATTGTGACCCTTGCAAAGCTACTGAAAGGAAATAGGAGGAAGAATTTGGATGTCAGACCCTGCAAAATGTCCCTATTTTCCAGGGACGTCCCTGATTTAGAGAAGCTATCCCGGTTTCTGATTTGATCCCATAATGTCCCGCTTTTTCTTAAGACGTCCCTATTTTCATCGGTGAACTGTTGGAGGGTATGAGATGTAGAAGGAGCCAATATGCAAGATTTGGGACCTATTTCTCTTGGCCATGGGACCAAACAAAAGTGTTCTTTATCCCTATGCTCTTAAAAGAAGAGTTATTAATTAATATTCCTGTGTATAGCTTGGCTCCCAAATGAATTATTTTCAAGATGGCCCAGTGAACGATTGAAAATAGATTTTTCACCCAATCTGTTAATAAAGAACATGGTCAGGCCTATGACCCTCAACTCCCACCACCAGCCACCCTCCCTCAAGTTTGCCTGCTCCCTTTCCCCAAATGCACCCAGGTAATTATTTAACGTGATCACCCAAGTCTAGGAACTTCTACCCTGTCTAACCTATAAATATCTGACATGACCTTAATTTAACATTACAGTGGAACCTCAGGTTACGTACTGTCCTCCTTACAAACCCTTTGGGTAACGAGCTTCGCTAACCCGGAAGTAGGTGTTCCAAGTAGCGAACTTTGCCCCAGGATGCGAGCGGAAGTCACGTGCTAGCAGTGTGGCAGCAGTGGGAGGCCCCATTAGTGAAAGCGCGCCTCAGGATAGGAACGGTTCCAGGTTAAGAACAGACCTCCGGAATGAATTAAGTTCGTAAACAGAGGTACCACTGTACACCTGCACATCTGTAGTGACAAAATGCAATCTGTGTTTTTAGGGTATTGTCAAACATCTGCAGATTCAGCCCAAGGACCTGGAAGTGTACATTGAACAGATGGAGAGAGTGTTGCGGTGCTATGCTCGAAGAGTCCAGTGGCTTCTGTCAGGTGTGTACCACCTCTAAGAAGGAGAAGTCGCTGCAGTGTTGATAATATCTGTTTATTGCCCTAGGATACAAAGCTAATTCACACAGCCTTGGGAGGGAAGTTTCCTTTCACTAGATAATGGATTGAGGCTGAGAGAGAATTAAGTTGTCCAAGATAATCCAAGGTGTTTGTGATTAAGCAAGGTTTTGAACTCAGTGTTGTCCTGCTCAAAGCCAGAGCTCTATTCAGTGTACTAAACTTTATCTCCATCTCACCCACAAATTGCCTTCTACAGTTCCCCCAGTAATTCTTCATGTATAAAGAAGATAATAGATATTTTGACAGAATTGGATGGGTATATATTACCTCCCCAGCCAACCTTGATTCACTCCAGGAGGCAGCACTGCCTCTCAGGCTGGATCTACATTGATCTTCTAAACGCTATAAAATATAATGTTCTATAATGTTTAATGGCAGTTTCCTTTGCCGGGGGCTCGCTGCTCTGCAGCGCCCTCTGGTGTCACATTTTAATAGCACATTTTTAATGTTATAAACGATGAGTGTAGATCCGCCCTCAGTTTTCTTCTCTGTAATCTCAGGGTTGTCTGTTGTAGAATTCAGCAGGGAGGAGGACGGGAACAAAACTAGAATTAGTTGCCTCTGCCTGTCATTGACTGTGTCTCCTCCAACTGTTGATCTCCTTGACCCACTAGCCCTAAAGGACACATCTCTGCTCTAAACCCAACGGAGAGAAGGCTTTGTTTTGTGTGTGGTGGCAGCAGCAGCAGCTGGTCTTGCAGCCAGCCCCTAGAACTGACTCTTCCAGTATGGAGTGGCCAGCCAAAGGATTCATGGAGAAAGCACACTTAACATTCCAGGGGTGTTCATAGGAAGCAGAGTTTGACCAAAAGACAAGACCAACATTGCCCCTTTCTTAAGACACTGCATGAGAACAGCTAACATTTTGCCATTGCGATAGTTTTGAGACAGAAATTACAAAGGAGAGGTGATAATTATTTGCCAGTCGGCTTCCAACATTTGAATAGCCCATAGCTCACATGAAGTTTATTATTAGTTAATATCATCACTGTCATTTTTTAAAAAACTGTGAGTGAGAATAAAGACCTAAAGATGGTAACTAGTGCAAGGCCACTTGAGTTTAATTACTGAGCTGAGAAACAAGCTAGATGTGGTGGTGACTAGGGATGGGATTCACTGTCCTGTAGCTGTTCAGTTCCACCCAGCCCCACATCATCTATGCGCAAACACACTCAGTTGAATTTTGTGTTTTGTAAAATGCATGTCAGTGCAGCCCATAATGGCCTTCAATTCCCCTGTGTTACAAAAACTAAGGGTGTTGCGGAGTGAAAGGAACCTTACAAATCGGGACAGAAGCAGTGGCATTATAACCATGAAAACAAATGCAGTAACACTCCACCCCATCTGAATGTTCAGCCTACCTGCTCATTTTATTTCTTTTTTTTTAAAAAAAAAAATAGGTAGTCGTCGATTGTTTGGTGTCGTTTTGGAAGCGAATGTTTGCATCCTGATTGATACGTCTGGTTCCATGGACCGTTCTTTGCAGGAGGTCACAAAAGAGCTCACCTCCCTTATCTGGGAACAGCTGAGGAAGAATAATGTGAAGTAAGGAAGGTGCAGAGGTGACCTTAAGATGAGGGAGAAACGCAAGTCAGTTCAGATTTAATGGCGAACTTATCGAATTTGCACTTTCCAAAACAATTTGAAAACCGAAACATAGCCATGCTTATAAATTCACACGTATCCAAATTTTGCAAAGCAGTTCCCCATCCATTGTTTACCAAAATACATATATTAGGGGGGAACCTGCACAAAAATGATTATATTTGTGAAAATAGCATGCATTATAGTAGGAGAAATTGCTTACAAAAATATGTGCATAAATCAAGACTATATACAAAAAAATGTGTTTATAAGGTGAAATTTGCACTAAGATGCTGAAGAATTTTCATGAGGTTTTTTAAAAAAAATATTATTTTTAAGAATCCGCAAATTGCTGCGGAAATGTGGAGAACTGAATTTAATATTAGAAAAAAGGAGTCGTTGAGAGGATCCTGCTTTGGGGTATGAACTTGCTTTCCCACCAAAGTAGCCTCCTTATGGATATTCAAATGCTCTCATATGGCTTTCCTCAAGTGTTTCTTCTCAGAAAGGATAAAATGTTGATTTAATTACATGTAGTGACTGGCTTGTGTTTTGGTCCTTCTAAGATGTATCTGAAGAAAGCTCATACCAATAACAAACTTAGTTGGTCTCTAAGGTGCTACTGGAAGGAATTTTTTTATTTTGTTTCTGGCAGCCCAAATGATACAAGCATGCCTGTTTCCACCAGCTACCGCACAATGGCATGTTTCAATTTCAGTAACTCAGTTCGGAGGGATTGTTATCTCCAATTCTCCACCCAGAACGCGTGGGAGATTCCCATAGGAGATTATAATTTCACGACATAAATAATCCTTCTTTTTCTTTTTCGGTTTTTAATCAGTGCAGGCATCTTGCGCAATATCCTTTTAACACTCTTGTGCAAGCCTTAGTGAGGTAAGCATCATTGCAGAAATCAGGCGCCCCCACCCCCCAGGACCAATGCCAGTGATTACATAGGACATGTAGCTTAGGTCAAATCAGGCCACGACTTTATTGATTACATAGGAAAGGTTTGGCAAGGCATTGGGAAACCGTTTGAGCGTTAGGCAGCCTACTGAGGTTTACTGTTTGGGGTCAACCCAAGGCAAAGAGGACCTAATGGCACACATCAAATAGGTACCCCTTGCAGGCTTGCCATCTCAAGGAGTGCTATGGCCCTAGCCCCCACCTGGGCTTCTGGACAGAAGCAGTTTCTCCTGGATCCCTTTAATAAGATATACCTGCAGGCTACAACCTCCCCTCCACCAAAGACTTACCCAATGCCTTAACCACCAGAGTTGTAACAATTGCTATGAGGTAGGTGAAAGCAAAGGACAGAGCCAATATGTCCCTTGGGCAAATTCCTACCGGGCCCTGAATACAGCAACCAACAGTTAACCATAGCAAGGTCCAGCACCACACAATAGCCACCACACAAAGGGCAGAGGAAGATCCTGCGACAAACTGGATGAAGAAGTGGACTAGGCCCCTGGTGCTTCTCCTGTGTTAGATGGAAAGGAGAGAGAGAGAGACAGCTGGGTGTCATCAGCCATGTTTAATGGTAACCTCTGTCTTTATGTCCAGACCAAACCCAGTGGTTTTGTTTCTAGCAGAAAATTAACTACAGCCTCAGGAATGCCTGCCTGGGCATTAGGCAACCAGCTTAGATAATACAAAGAGGCACATTTCACGGCAAAAAGCTTGTGGGTGGAGCTAAATGTTTTCTTTTGCCCAACAGATTTTGCATGCCAGTTGAATGTTGAAAGCTGGGCTTTTCTCAGCTCCGTAGTTGATATGGCAGGCTTAGCTGGCTTAATGTTTTGACAGACACACCTCTTTCTCATCAGGTTCAGTCTCATCAGCTTTGCCGAAGATGTTGACGTTTGGCAGGAGTGCCTTGTGGAGGCCACAAACGAAACATGCCATGACGCTGTGCAGTGGCTGTCAACATTTCACGCTCATGGGAATACATCCATTCTCAAGGCTTTACGGGTTTGTTAAGCAGGGCAGAGCGTTTTGTGTGCACCAGGGTCCCTGTGGCAGAGAGTGGGTGTCTCCCTACTGAAGACCTCTAGCTGGCATACTGTGGCTCCATCTCTGTTCTGCTGGAAGTTTCTGCCTCCTAGAAAATTCCAAATGAGGGTCCACCATTTTGTTTGTGACTTGTTGAGCTTGGAGGAAGGGCAGGGACTAAGCCATTTGAAGAGTTAGGTTTAGCATTGTGCAAACAAAGCTGCGAAGCATAGACAGTTAGAAAGAGCCAATTATTCCCCCTGATTGCCTGTGGGGTGAACTATATTTCACCATAGTGTGCTTCTGCACAGCCTGATTATTATATAGATTATGCCATTCTGCTCTTTCAGAGAGCTTTCAGCCTTCCGGACGTTGAGGCTTTGTACGTTCTGACTGATGGAAAACCTGACACCAGCTGCAGTTTGGTCCTGAAAGAAATTGAAATGCTTTTGAAGAAGCGAGCAATTATAATCCACACTATTTCGTTTAATTGCTCAGACAGGTATGTTTTGCTTTGCTGGGGGAAAAGTTGGCTTTCTAATCTTTTTTTTGGTTGACATGAGGGAAAACATGGATGAAACTGGCAACTGAACAGAGTGTTCTCCATTTCCACAAGGTCTTCCACTTAAAACTGCATGATCCGTAAGGTTAGGGCTGGAGCTGCACTGGTTCCGAAAGTTTCCTCAAATTGCATTGTTCATGCACAAGAGGGCTTGTGAAGAAGGCACAGCAGAGACTGTACTTTCTGAGAATACTAAGGAAAAACCATCTTCCGCAGAAACTGCTGCTTGCCTTCTATCACTGTGCCATTGAGAGCGTACTCACTTATGGCTTATGTGTGTGGTACGGAAGCTGTACTGCCCAGGACAGGATGGGGTTGTGCAGGGTTGTTAAGGCAGCAGAGAGCATTGTTGGCTGCCCACTCTCCACCTTAGAGCAGATTTATGCCACAAGGTGCCATAGGAAGGCATTGGACATAGTAAAAGATCCATCGCATCCTGGTCACTGTCTCTTCGAGCTCTTGCTGTCGGGACGGAGATACAGGTTGATGAAGACAAGAATGAGTCGTCTTAAGAACAGCTTCTTCTCCAGAGCGATCTCGGCCCTGAATGGGGAGCCCGGACTTTGAAAGTCATCTAATCTCCCTGCTGTATTATATTGTATTGTTTAATTAGTGTTTTTATGGAGCAGTCAAGTAATTTCGTTGTCCCCGAAGGGGGCAATGACAATAAAGATATTCTTCTTCTCTCTCTCTTATCAGCAGGCTTTGAGACAATTCAAGGTTCACAGAACTAGCAAAAAGAGAGAGGCATACCTTTACAGGGTTGGGGAGAAACTCAGGCAGTTTGAACATGCTCAGAATGCTCGCTAACAGTGAGAGATGGGTGAATAGAAAACCAGAGGGGTCCAATATTATTTTAATAAAGTGCATTCATTTAATGTTTAACAGCTTTTGTGCTTAATAAACAAAAACCAAGAACGAACCTCACTCTTAACAGTCCCAGGGACTTGGTTTGATCTGAAACCAGAAGTTACAAGCAAATGTGAATTATTTCTCTGGGCAGGATTGATGCAACATAGCAGTGATGTCACCCACATTGAAATGACATTCTTAGAAGAGATGTGATGATAACACCCAAACCTATTTGAAAGATAGTACAAAGAACTCCTCCCCTCCCCCGTCCCTCTTGTCTTCCACAGAGCAGCTAATGACTTTCTTAAGAAACTGGCCTTCCAGACAGGTGGGCGCTACCATCGGTGCCACGGGGATGTGGACGGACAGATGGCAGCACACCGGCTACTGTCGGAAGGCTTTAAGGACGAAGATGTATGTTGAGTTGATGTAGCATCTCCTGCTGTATTTTGCACTCTGGATCCCAGCACATGGGATCCCATGTAGTACCATGAAAGTCTGTCTGGAACTTTGAGCTGCTAAGGCAAGCATGGGAATCTTGATATGTACCCCCATCCATCAACAAATAACAGGTTTTTCCCTCCCTGTTATTCCAAAAAGAAAATCTCTGGAGAGTGCCTTTTGGGTCATAGCTCATTCTGCTTTTTTGAGCAGTTTCACATGACGAGTCATTTGTGGAAGAAGAGGATTCCCTTCTGGCTTTGCCAACCACAAACAAATTGACATGGGAATATGACTGGTTTCTTTGGGGCTTCCTCCGCCCTCACTGACATCCTCTTCAGGTTCCAGGGAGGGTCTCCTTGTGAGCGACGAGGACTCGCCAGCTTTCCCCCTCCATTTCTGAGTCTGAATGATTTATTTCCCGGCACCGCACATGTACACAGTCGTGTTCGATGCGCTCACACTTAAGTGGGGAGACTCCTGTATGTGTGGTTTGTCTCTGCCACAAGTAATCCATTCCAGTGGAGTCACTTAAAAAACCTAACCTTTATAGACTTCTGTAAATGACTCCAAGTCACTCCAAGTCATTTATAGGCAACTCCTTTTAAAAATATTTAATCACAGGTTCTCATCTCTCTAATGCCAATGCCTATTTTATTGATGCGTTCAAGTGCTGTAAGCTTAGCCATTTCAGATTGATCCCATATTTTCTTAATCAACTCTGTTTTACTAGTGGTTTTTTAAATACCCTTCCATAATATAGCAAATACGTTTCTTGCATTTGTAATTACATATAAAACTGCCTTGTGTTTATCCAGGCTAATAACTATTTTTACTGCATCCAGTAAATTTTGCAATTGGGTTTGGGTTTAAGGTTTAACTGGAAAAGTGTCCTTAATCAACTTTATCACCAGACTTCAAAAACATTTTGCTTTCTGATTTTTCCATCACCATACATGAGCAAAGTCTCCCCTTTCCTCCTGACAAATTCAGCATTACCTTCTCCTATATTATATATTTTATGAATTCTCTATGCTGCCATATGCCCCCTTAAAACAGTTTTCCCTGGTTGCAATAGAAAAACAAGAAAAATA
This sequence comes from Podarcis bocagei, assembly GCF_964188305.1. Taxonomy (NCBI): domain Eukaryota; kingdom Metazoa; phylum Chordata; class Lepidosauria; order Squamata; family Lacertidae; genus Podarcis; species Podarcis bocagei. The sequence continues at coordinate 42,952,435 of NC_138139.1, forward strand.
AATATCATAAACATTCCCATAGCTCTTCAGGAACAGTCATTTCTCAATCTCTATTCCACTTAACCTTTTTATTTATTCCGCCTATCAGGAACCGGATCCTAGCCTGAACCCTGCTTTGGCCAATGGGGATGCAGGCTGGGGACTTGGGCTGTGTCAGGGGGCGGAGCCAACAGGGCGGGATAGGCTTCCCTTGGATCCATCCCTTGCCCATTTAAGCAGCCTGCACCTGGGGCACTACCTGTTTGTATGCTTCCTGTACACATAGATGAACCAATTTAAGAGGGCAAGGCAAGCACAGGGCATATCTGCAGATAGACAGACGTATCAGTTCTCTAATTTTCTGGTTCATAGTTGTGCCTATGAAAAGTGAGATGGGATTAGAGCTAGTCAGATCTGTCCAATTTGGTTTCTCTCACTTCCTCATTTTTCTGCTCTTCAGTTCTCTCTCTACATTTCTACATCATTTTGTAAAAACGTTTTATTTTCTTTACCGATAAATTTCCATCCATCCAAAGACATGAATTCTTATTTCTTTCTTCAGGATCCAGCTTTCCCCTTGTTTGAAGGAGATGATTTAAAGAAACTTGTTGATGAAATCGCAAAAGCTAGGAGCTATTTAACACAGGCCAAGTTCTTTAAGTGAGTGGCTATCTGTCGGCTTTCGGTAATGGCGAATTTTCTGAAAACTTGACTCTTTGTTACAATGGCCACTAATTCCCTGCTGATCAAGGAATTCATGCATTGCACGGATAAAGTGGGTAGATAAAAGATTTTCTCCCTCTCTCATACTGCTGGAACATGTGGGTATTCAATGAAGCTGAATATTGGGAGATCCAGGACAGACAAAAGAATATACTTCTTCATAGTTAATGTACTTCTTTCATAATTAAACTATGGAACCTGGGCTCCCTGTTTTAAGTTTACTTCTTCCTATTCTAATTTTGCAAAATGTATTCATCCTTAAGTGTGCTTTTTTATGTGCACCATTCTTTTCAGCTTTTCATATTTTGATACTTATATCAAATATAAATCTACTTAGTTGAAATAAATAAATTGTCTCGTATTTCTTTTATTAGATCGCTATTAGAAAAAAAGAACATAAACCAGAAGGACCGCTGCCCATGAAACAGTTGCCTTCAGGTATAATACTTTTTTTAAAATCCTCTGAAATCATAGAATTGGAGAGTTGGAAGGGACCACGAGGGTCATGTAGTCCAACCCCTTGCTATGCAAGAATCTTTTGCCCACTGTGGGGCATGACCCTGAGATTAAGAGTCTCATGCTCTACCAACTGACAAAATGTCTACTGTATATGTGCTTTCCAAATGACATTGCTAAGTACACTCAGGCTTTGGATTAGCAACAATGGCGACCTTACTACAGATGTGCTCAAGGGGTGTGCTGAGGGTGCTCAGGCACCCGCTAAAGTTTCAAGAAAGTGGATATCAAGGAATGCAGAGAGAAAGAGATGCAGGCAGAATAAAAAGGCCGGAATTGAGGTGCAGCTTCTGACTGGATCTGTCTCGGGGGGTGGTTGGCTCCAGCAATTGCAGTAAGGGAGAAAGAAGGACTCCTTCTCCCTCCTCCTCCACAGATAGAGGCCTTTTTCTGCATCTATCTCTTGTCTCATTGCTCAGTCTCTGTCCAAGCTCCACTTTCCATCTTTTGTGGAAAGAAATCTGTGAGAGTGAGGGGCTGCTTTTGCAGCTTGCAAGCAAGGAGGAAGAGGAGCCACCCTGCCCTCTGCCCTCCAAATCTGCTTGACATAATAATAATAATAATAATAATAATAATAATAATAATAATAATAATAATTTGTACCCTGCCCATCTGGCTGGGCTTCCCCAGCCACTCTGGGCAGCTTCCAACAAAGATTAAAAATACATTAAAATGTCACACATCAAAAACTTCACAGGAAAAATCTTCTGTTTTGACTTCTTGACTACTCTTGTTGTGGTTATTTTGTTAGCATTTTGCCTACTTACCTCTCCCTTGTCCTTATTTGTTTGTCTAGTCATTTGCGCTCCTTCTTTCACTGAAACAAATGTATCAAGGGGCTGTCCACACCTATGGGCCATACCATTAGACAGAGCAAGATGGCTGCCTGGTGTTTTTCTTAAAAAAGCAGGTTTTCTAACTGCACAAATTCCCTATCAGACACCCAACACTAAGAAAATCAAAGGCCGAATTAACTCAAAGGATGCTTTGCTCCTCACTTAGGTCCTGTATCAGGGGGCCATTTCCTCATAGGAGTAATTAGTTCTTCTGGGCTTAAGGAGCTGGGTGTGTAACCATGAATATAGGCAAAACCTCACTCAGATTTTAGTTGCTTTTTGCACCAGGGTCTTAGGCAGAAAGTTTGCTCCCATCACCTGACCAGTTTTTATTAACTAGAGCCAGGGCCTTCTCGGCTGCGGCTCCAATCTGGTGGAATGCTCTGTCACAAAAGACTAGGGCCCTGCGGGACCTGACATCTTTCCACAGGGCCTGCAAGACAGAGTTGTTCCGCCAGGCCTTTGGTCAGGGCGCAGCCTGACTCCCTCCTCTGGCAACCTGCACAGAATTTTGCTTAATTGGTTGCCATCAATTTGATTTAATTAATTTTTATAATGAAATATTTTTAGATTGTGTGACTATTTGACTGTTTGATTATTTGATTGTTGTTAGCCGCCCTGAGCCCGGCTTCGGCTGGGGAGGGTGGGATATAAATAAAATTTATTATTATTATTATTATTATTATTATTATTATTAAGGGATGTTGTTTTTTAACAGGACACGGAGACAGCAAAGGAGGACTTAATGGAACTTTATCAGCTCCATATCTGGGATGGCAAATGCGTCTTCATGAATCCACACATCCTTCAATGAAAACGAGTGCACCTTTCAGCTGGGTTTTCATTCTGATTTGTTTGCTTTTCCTCAAACATTTGTGCCATCCAAAATGGGGGGGGCAGTGCGAGTGGCTCCAAAATCCAGCAGACACGTGCCTGATTGATCCCCCCGTTTGATCTAGAAAAATTCAGTTAGACACTTGAGTATGATCAGACAGCATCTGAATGAGAGTTGCACCGTGTTCTTCAATTGCTTGTTTCAGCAGCAGCTTGCCCAGAGGTCTGCAAAGAATTGAGTGCATTGCGAAAGCTTGGGGCTGATCTCAGGAGCCTTTCAAGGAAATGCAATTCAAACGCTTGCTGCAAACCAGCACCGTCTCTCATAAAGAAGGACGAAACATTGTAGCCTGGGTGCCATATCAAATGGAGATGCTAGCTGTCCTCCTCCTAGGCTCTTAGCCAAGGAGCAAACTGGAATCACAGAACCCATGATTGCTGACACAGATGCATCATGTGGCTTTAAAACAGAGGTGAACTTTCAGTCGTGTGAAATTGGCACTAGAAATGGGACCAAGGCAATGTGACATATGCTGATGAGAACCAGCTGTACTGTTTGCTAACTGCCATGTGAAAAATTTCTTCATATGGGGCGTCCCCCTCTCCCCTTCTTTCTCCCTTTATTCCTCTCTTCCAAAGATTGGGAAGGTTTTGCCATTCATCTTTTTAAAAGAACACTACCTCTAGTCCTTGATAAGATGAACCCAGCTAGTTTGTGATTTTGATTAAGTGCTCTGCATTAATAGAAGCCCACATTCTGTCAATATCTTGTAAAGCTGTGGATGGGATCCAATGCTGGCCGGCATAGTCCCATTAAAATCAATTCAGTTATAGAAGTCCACTGATTTGTGTGGGGCTTTTCTGAGTGTGACTTGGTTGGATATCATCTCCTGTTTCTGGTTGAACATATATTTTACCCACATTAGCGTTTTGCAAAGGAGAGGAACAAAGTCTCCATAGTGTCATGAACAAACTGGAGTCTCCAAACTCAATAAACCATTGTATTTTTCTGACTGTTGAATGTCTCTGTTGGTCATCCAATTAGGGAAAGGGTGGTGGTTAAAAGGGTGGTGTGTATTAATTTGCATAATGGTAATAATAATAATAATAATAATAATAATAATAATAATAATAATGATAATAATAAATTATTATCTACTCTATATTTTGGGGAACAGTTTGTCTATTTGTTCTCTATGCGTTTCAACACTTCTTAAGAGATCGTTGTCAAATTTGGCACAAGGATTCCTGAGGTGGGAGTGGCAAGTTTTGTCAATGTTGGGATGCTGGCTGCCATTTTGAAGCAAGCTGGCGGTTTGAACCATTACATTGTCATGGCTTCACCTGATACTTGGCGCAACAGATGCAAACTATGCCAATGTCAAACTTTTGTTTAGCATATTTATTTATCTGCCTATATACATAAAAATGTAAGGTTGTCGTCATGCTAACTCCAGTGTGAAAACAATGTCAGGTGGGTGAGTGAGCAGCTTAGGTGGTAGGCATCCCAGGATAACTTTTTAATGGCAAACCGCTCTGTGAAGTGCCTCTTCCCGTCATTAAACACTTCACAGGCATGCAGCAACAAAACAACCTGACAGATAGCAATCCAGCCTCTTTTTTATATAATATTGTTTTTGAATTTTGCCCCTGACAGAAGGGTTCCTTTTTCACTCATTTTCACTATTGCCACCCTGGTTTGGTTAGGGTAAGGGTGTTGTCTGCTTATGTCCCAGTTATTTTGCTTCCACAGATGAGGAATCTGATTATCACCCACACTTTCTGAATAGACAAAGCACACAAGCATCTGGGTTACCACCCAAAGAAGAAGAAGAAGAAGAAGAAGAGGAGGAGGAGGAGGAGGAGGAGGAGGAGGAGGAGGAGGAGTTTGGATTTGATATCTCGCCTTTCACTCCCTTTAAGGAGTCTCAAAGCGGCTAACATTCTCCTTTCCCTTCCTCCCCCACAACAAACACTCTGTGAGGTGAGTGGTTTTCCCTGGCTGAAACCATAGATCATGATCTGAAAACAAGACATTGAGAGTACGATAAACCTTTCTTCTCCACGTGGCTTCTTATAACCGTCATAATCTTTGTTCCTTGTTTTTTCAAAGCATCTTCAGTATTATTGAATCTGCTGTGAACCTGCAAACAAGGGGCTGGAATACCTCTCCTTAGTCTATTTTCCATTAATAAATTTTAATGTGACTCTAGATCCAAAATAGGCAGGAAGTATAGTCCTGGGACAGCAGAATATGAGAACAAAATGGAGTCAGTAATTGTGGATTTTAGAACCCCAAGTGTAAATTTATTAGCAGAAAAGGTTTTGGGAAAGTGCTTGCTGTGACCTCGACTAGCAGCAGGGAGGCAGCAGAGTCTCTGAATTGGGAATTGAGAAGGGTTTTGGTGTTGAGTACTTGCTATTAATTATCCCGCCTCTGGGAAGCAGCAACGATTAAGGGAAACAAAACCTAAGATCTTTTGAATACTCTCTTCCCCCCCCAAAAAAACTAAAAAGCCCCAAACATCATGCCTCTTTCTCTACAGGGGAGCTCCTGTACTCTCTAATCATTCTGGTTGTGCTTTCCTGCCCTTTACCCAGCTCTACAATATCCTTTTTGAGGTGCAACAATCCTAATTCCACAGAGTATTCCAAGTGTGGGCACACTATAGGTTTCTATAAAGGCATGATGGTACCTATAATTTTTTTCCCCACAATCCTTTTCGTAATGATCTCCAATATCAAACTCATCCTTTTAGCAAAAGCTTTCTGAAAGTCCAAGTATAGGACGTTTGCTTTCCCACATACTTTAGCTGTTACGCATATATTTAAAAGTATGACAAGCATGGAAAAAGTCAAGTTTGTTGGGACCAGTTGCATTTGCCTCTCAAGCATACACCCCATGTCAACTCTAGCTTTGCTAAGGTACTGATCCATCAGTTCCTGCTCCGCCAAAAGGAATGCCCTACTTGAGTTCCCCCTCATGGTGTGTGGATTATCTCATCGCAATGTCCTCTCTTCACTCCTGGGGAATGGCGCAAGTCAGCTGAGGTTGTGGCCTCAAAGTGAAGGTCGTCTTGGGAACGGTCAAGTCCAAGTCAGTTTCCGTAAGCCCTGGTGGCGGCTGAAAAGTGAATTTCTGCAGCAGTCCCGTGAAGAACAAGAAAAGTTCCATCTTGGCCAAGCTTTCGCCGATGCAATTTCGGCGCCCTGCAAAACCGAAAAAGAATTGGGAGTTGAAAAGAGCCCTCCCGCCCTTTGCACTTCTCTGAATCGCGTGCCGTAGCTTAGAAAATGTACCAAAAGGCACTGTTAAAAAGAAGCAGAAATGTGTTCAAAAATGGGTATATTACAGGGTGGGGGAAATGCCTGCAAAAAGAACATTTTAGCAATTGCTTAACAAATTGTTAAGCGTGTAAGGACAAAAGAAGTAATTATAATTTAACAGTTTTCAAGTTACTCTATTTTATCAAAGCAACTAGAAAAAATATATTATGATGGGAAGATTTCACACAGGTGAAGGTAAGCAGTGGGGAGGAGGGGAGGGTTAGGTTGAATTTGGGAAATAATATATGGGACAGCAAAGGCTATAATAGATTCTTATAGAATAGTAATATATTGTAACCAGAATAGAAGTTTAAAAGCGGAAGTAAATGTACTTTTAGTATTTTCATTATTGTAATAGTTATTATTATTTCTTATCGGTAGAAGGCAATGTTAATTTAGACTTCTTTGTTTTGCTGTCTGTATATTTTTTTTAAGTCAATAAAATAAAAAACAAAAAACAAAACGAACATTTTAGGGTAAAACGCACACCTGACTATGTTTGTGGAAAAAATACATTTACAATGCAGTTTTCAAAATCTCATTATAGTGTGGAAACAGGATAGGAAGGCCCTTTGTGAATGTACATGCAAAACTGGCATTGGCTAGCAATAGAGTGACCCAGTCACCCCTCACCTCGGCCTCATCTGCAATATGGGGTTTACCTTACAAGGCTGTTGGAAGAATTATAAAAGAGACAAACAGTTCACACTTGGAACAGCCTACAGGGCCATAGAAATACTTTGCCAATAACCACACACCTTGCTCCCAATGCAAGGGAGTTACTTGTTCCAGACCACGTGAGGGGGCTCCATCTTAAGAGCTGCAGAGAAGGGAGAATTTCTCAAGATAAAGCTCCTGCCCCATCACAACACTGCACAGGGGGGATGATAATTTTTCAACAGATTTATACCGCCAAGACGAACGAACCCCTTTAAGTACCTAAGGAGAAGTAATAAAGTATGCTGGAAATGTAAAGAGAAGGATGGAGACTTTTATCATATGTGGTGGACATGCGAGAAAACAAGGGTTTTTTAATGAACTGAAAAAGATGTTTAAATATACCTTTCCCAAAAAGCCAGAAGGTTTTTTGCTGGGCTTGATGGGAGAGGAAATTGCAAAGGTGGACCAAAGACTATTTATGTATGCAACAACCGCTGCCAGAACGTTATTAGCCCCAAAGTGGAAATTACAGGAGTTACCAACATTGGAGGAGTGGCAGACGAAAATGATGGATTACGCGGAATTGGCAAAACTGACCTGCAGGATCTAAGATCAGGAGGAATCAAAATTCCAAAGAGACTGGAGTAAATTTATAGACTACATAAATAATAACTGTAGAAGTTTGAAGAGACTAGCAGGATTGAAATAAGTCTTACAATGTGGACTTGACAAAATATGAGGAAACCGTGAGGCGCAGATTGGAATAGGAAAACCTGTTGGAGGAAGGGAAGGAAGTCTTTGCTTGACAGAGCGGTGGAAAAGAAGTTGTGTGAATGATTGTTGAAGTTTATTGTTTTTTTCTTTGTTTAAAGTGGAAATTTAATAAATATGTATTTGGAAAAAAATAAGTACCTAAGGAGAAAGGCATGAAGGCTTCTTTCTTGACAAACTTCCCATCGGCGTCAATGAAGTGGTTAGGATTGAACTCGTGAGGGGTCTCCCAGTGATTTTGATCCAGAAGCACTGAAGTGAGTGAAGGAATCACCATCGTTCCCTGAATCAGACAGCATGGGGGGGGAGGTGATGGAAATTGTAAGCAGGGATGAGAGAAAATCAGGTTTAGAGTCTGAAAACTGCTATCTCATTTACCAGGACTGCTCCTGCATTGATGCAATAAGGCAATGGAAAATACCGTATTTTTCGCTGTATAGGATGCACTTTTCCCCCTCAAAAAATGAAGGGGAAAAGTGTGTGCGTCCTATGGAGTGAATGCAGGCTTCAGGAAGCTATCTGCAAGCCTGCGAAGCCTGGCGGGAACTCCCTCTGGGCTCCGCAGGCTTGCGGATAGCTGCCTGCAGCCCGAAGCCCGGGGAGCGGTCCGGTGCGTCCTATAGAGCGAAAAATACAGTACTTTAGCCTTGAAGGGTTTTGTTCATGCTGCATTTTTAACGGGAACCTACCCAGTTTGCAATTTACAAGCCAAGGCTGCACACACACCATACATTTAAAGCACACTCACTTCCACTGAAATAATCCTGGGAACTGTAGTCGTCCCCCACCGAGCTACTATTCCCAGCTTTCTTAACACACTTGTTGGTAGCCATCCCTGCCTCCTGGGGAACGAGTTTCATAGTTTAACTATATGTTGCATGAAGATGTACTTCCTTTTATCTGTCCTGAATCTTCCAACTTGAGGATGTAAAGACGGGCAGGCAAACACAAACATTCACAAATGCACTCAGCAGAGAACGGATATACAGAAGGCAGACTGCAGTTTCCCCTTCAGAGGCCTTCTGCTAGTCACCTATGGTGCCTTTCTTAGGAGCAGCACCTTGGGATGGCAGCTTGGGATAGCTCAGTCGGTAGAGCATGAGACTCTTAATATCAATGTCGTGGGTTCGAGCCTTACACTGGGTAAAAAATTTCTGCATTGCAGAAATTGCATAGACAACCCTCGTCCCTCCCAACACTACAGTTCTCTGATTCTATGAAACGTGACTTGACCAAGGGCTAACTCCCATGTGAATGTTACCTTCATTTATTAAAAATAAAAATAAAATTTATTTATTTACACCTCGCCCATCTGGCTGGGTTTCCCCAGCCACTCTGGGCAGCTCCCAACAGAATATTAAACAGAATAAAACATCAAACATTAAAAGCTTCCCTAAACAGGGCTGCCTTCAGATGTCTTTTAAAAGTCAGATAGTTATTTATTTCCTTGACATCTGATGGGAGGGCGTTCCATAGGGCGGGTGCCACTACCGAGAAGGCCCTCTGCCTGGTTCCTTGTAACTTCATTCCTCTCAGTGAGGGAACCGCCAGAAGGCCCTCAGAGCTGGACCTCAGTGTCTGAGCTGAGTGATGGAGGTGGAGATGCTCTTTCAGGTATACTGGGCCAAGGCTGTTTAGGGCTTTAAAGTTCAGCACCAACACTTTGAATTGTGCTCGGAAACGTACTGGGAGCCAATGTAATAATAATAATAATAATAAATTTTATTTATATCCCGCCCTCCCCAGCCGAAGCCGGGCTCAGGGCGGCTAACAACACTAAAATAGTGCAACATTATAAAAACATCATAAGAATTAATTAAAATCAAAATTGATGGCAACCATAAACTAAAGTATTGTAAAGATTGCCAAAGGAGGGAGTCAGGCTGTGCCCTAACCAAAGGCCTGGTGGAACAGCTCTGTCTTGCAGGCCCTGCGGAAAGATGTCAAGTCCTGCAGGGCCCTAGTCTCTTGTGACAGAGCGTTCCACCAGGTTGGAGCCGCAGCTGAAAAAGCCCTGGCTCTAGTTGAGGCCAGCCTAACCTCTCTGTGGCCTGGGACCTTCAAGATGTTTTTATTTGAGGACCGTAAGTTCCTCTGTGGGGCATACCAGGAGAGGCGGTCCCGTAGATACGAGGGTCCTAGGCCGTGTAGGGCTTTGAAGGTTAAAACCAGCACCTTAAACCTGATCCTGTACTCCACCGGGAGCCAGTGCAGCTGGTATAGCACCGGATGAATGTGATCCCGCAGCGAAGACCCCGTAAGGAGTCTCGCTGCGGCATTCTGCACCCGCTGGAGTTTCTGGGTCAGTCTCAAGGGCAGCCCCACGTAGAGCGAGTTACAATAATCCAGTCTGGAGGTGACCGTCGCATGGATCACAGTGGCTAGGTCAGGTCGAGAGAGGTAAGGAGCCAACTGCTTAGCTTGGCGGAGATGAAAAAATGCCGCCTTTGTTATAGCTGCAATCTGCGCCTCCATGGAGAGGGAGGTATCGAAGATTACACCCAAACTCTTAACGGACGGTGCTGGCACTAATTGCACCCCCGCAAGAGATGGGAGTTGCCCCCTCAATCCCATATCGTCCCGTCCCAGCCAGAGGACCTCTGTCTTCGAAGGATTTAACTTCAACCGGCTCCCACGTAACCATCCAGCCACAGCTTCCAAGCATCTGATCAGTGTGTCTGGGGCCGAGTCAGGATGGCCATCCATCAAGAGATAGAGTTGGGTGCCATCAGCATACTGATGGCAGCCCAGCCCAAAACTCCGGACAAGCTGGGCGAGGGGGCACATAAAGATGTTAAAAAGCATCGGGGAGAGAATCGCACCCTGAGGCACTCCACACACCAAGGAGTGGCGGGATGACAGTTCCCCCCCAAGCGCCACCCTCTGTCCCCGACCAGAGAGAAACGAGCGCAGCCATTGAAGGACTGTGCCCTGGATCCCCACGTCGGCGAGGCGGTGGTCCAGAAGTTCGTGATCGACCATGTCGAAAGCTGCTGACAGATCTAGAAGAATCAGCAGCCCCGACCCGCCTCGATCCAGCTGTCTACGAAGATCATCTATGTAGGTCTTTCGGGACCAGTGTTCTATGGTATCAACCCCTGATGAGCTGCATGTGTGAATGGACCCACAAGAAAGCATGTGTTTCATTCACACATACATGTCAGAGTCAGCATGGCATTACATTGCCATCAAGTGAGGAACCTGCAGGTGTGAAGGGAGAACAGAACACAAGTCATGCTCAAGAGCAGCTCAGCTGTTAAAATTGACTAGAGTTAACAGAACAATGCTAAAGTACAATGAAGTATTCTCAGCATGCAAAATCAGGCATGCACCTTTGGAGAAGGTACCTTTGGGAGAAAGTAGCCCCTGAAATGCGTGTCAGCTGATGTGCTGCGTGGAACATGCGGCAACAGCGTGATGAATCTCTGCACCTCGTGGATCACTGCATTGGTATAGGGCATGTCTTTCCGGTCATCGTATGTGGCCCAGTGGCCTGGTTTCACAACCCGCCCAATCTCCTCTTGAACCTTTTCTGGAACAAAACCGAAGAACAGGGTGCAATTAAATTCCTTGCACCTCCAGATACTCCTGGCTTGGATAATTCATTTATCCAAACACGAGGAATTAGTACACACCGCAGATTCAGATATCCAAACAGCTGGACTTGCGTGTAGCACTGTAAACAAATAAGCAGCCTTCATAAGAATCTTAATTTGTTGTGCTTTTTCTGATCCACAGGTTTTCCCAGGTTTCTTTTATCCTTTTGGGGTCAAAATTCCTTGGTCAGAAACACATTAGAGATTACCCCATAGGAATAAGTGGAAATCGTTGACTCATTATGCAAACGCTTGTCAAACAAACAATTTCGTGATAACACGTTGTGTTTGGATAGTGGGACTTGCGTGTATTGTTTCAGGAAGTGCAAATTTGATAAATTTGGCTTTAAATGCATACTGACTTGAATTTCTCCTCCCTCCCTAGTTCAGGGAGAGCTATTGCCCTTAGGTTCAAGCTGTGGGCTTCCCAGAGGCATCGGATTGGTTGCTGTGAGAAACAGATGCTGGACTAGATGGGCATGGGGCCTAATTCAGCCATGGGGCTTCTTTTGCCTAGAAGCTCATATCCTCTAGAAGCAGTAGCAGGAGGAGGAGACTGTGAATGAACTGGCCACTCACTTTGAATCTTTGGGTACTTCATCATCAGCAGAACGGCCCATTGCAATGTCGTTGCCGTGGTCTCTGTTCCAGCCATGACAAGATCCAGGATGGAAGCGATGAGGTTGTCATCATTAAAAAGGTTCTCTCGCTTAGTCGTATCCTGAGGAGGTGGCAGAACACACGATTGAAATTGAAGACAAAAATACTCTCACTCTATTTAATACATTGGTACCTCGGGTTAAGAACTTAATTCGTTCCGGAGGTCCGTTCTTAACCTGAAACTGCTCTTAACCTGAGGTACCACTTTAGCTAATGGGGCCTCCCGCTGCCACCGCACTGTTGCTGCGCGATTTCTGTTCTCATTCTGAAGCAAAGTTCTTAACCTGAGGTACTATTTCTGGGTGAGCGGAGTCTGTAACCTGAAGCGTCTGTAACCTGAGGTACCACTGTACACAGGTATTGGTGGAAATATATGCCTCTGGCACCCAATTGCTAAGGAACACAAGCATCACATCTTGCTTGTGGACTTCTGACACATAGACTCATCTTGTTGGCCAAGATGCTGGACTAGGCAGGCCAGGGGTGAGGGACCTTTTTGGCTCAACGAGCCCAATTCTTAATTGGATCATAGCCTCTCAGGACTCAGCTAAATTAGTAAAGGAAAAGTGTTTCATATGTGTTATAACACCGTGACACTAGATGGCGCTGTGGAGTTGCGTCTTTCACTGACACGATTTCCTGCTTTTACAATGTGTTTTCCTGAAATGCTTTTTCGATGTGTCTAGATCCAGCCTCAGGCCAAATCCAACAGGTGTGGGGATCGGGGGCAAGGATGACAGGTGATTGGGCGCTTTGAAGTCCCAAAGTTGGGACTTCAGTCTGAAGGCCGCATTCATTTCTGGAGAAACCTTTCAAGGGCCACATTATCTATTTATTATTGCATTATTTGTTACATTTCTATCCCATCTTCCTCCAAGTAACTCAGGGTGGCATACACATTTAGTCCCCACAATAATGCTGAGAGGTGGTGACTGGCCCAAAGTCACCCAGTGAGCTTCATGGCTGAGTGGGGATTCGAACCCTGGTCACCCAGCTCCTAGCCCAATACTCTAACCCAAGCTTCCTCAAACTTGGCCCTCCAGATGTTTGGAGACTACGATTCCCATCATCCCTGACCACTGGTCCTGCTAGCTAGGGATCATGGGAGTTGTAGGCCAAAAACATCTGAAGGGCCAAGTCTGAGGAAGGAAGGCTGCTCTAACCACTGGGCCACACTGGCTCCCCATAGTGGATGGGGCCAGAGGCAAAAGCTGCATTGCTTGTCTTTGTACAGTAGGCTAGTTTGTACACAGACTCTGTTCTATCTTCCAACTAGGCAAAACCACTCAAAGATGGTGCATAATTGGGCTGGTGAAAAGTGTGAGGTGGTCCTAGGAGGAGGTGTAGCCTGGCGAGAGTGCCAAGGGCCAGACAGAAGGATGCGTTTGGCCCCTGGGTTTGAGATTCCTAACCCCTGCAGTAGGGTACTTCTGAGGTCCTGAAACCTGAATCATCAAAATACCTCTCGTTGCTTGAAGACCAATGCATCTGTGTAGCTTTTGAGGCTGTTGGCGTTGATGTCTTGCTTGCTAGTCTTGATGTATTCCCTTATAATGATACGGACGTCTTCGATCCTCTTCAGTAGAATTTTGTGAGCGTTGAAAAGAAATCCAAGGAACGGGTAGAAATTAAACAGCTAGTCAGGAGGAAATTAAGGGGGAAACATTGGGGAGGGGGTGAAATAAGTGTTAGTTACCTTGAAAAGTAATGTAGACAAAAGTCATTCACTAGGATTGTGCTTGGGGAAAGGATTGTCCAAGGAAATAGGTATTCCCGTGACTGTATTACCCCTCCCCAGAGTCTTCAGGAAGCAGAAATTGTTGATGTCTGCTTACTCAACCCACGCATGAAATGGAGATCAATCCAGTGAATACTAATTGGTATTTGCTGTTGTTGCTGTTTTCAGTCTGCAAAGGGTATGTAATTGATGACGGTCACTCTGCACCCCCGCCCGACTTGAATTGTGTTTCCTCAGCATCAAAATAAATGGCCTTTGCATTGAAACGAATGATATAGGGGGGAAATGTCATCAATTAGCTTAAATTTGTAACTAACACCACACAGAGAAAATTTATGTCAGTTGTATATGCTGATCTGTAACTGTAATGAAGTTTATATATATGTGTGTGTATACACACACACACACACACAGACAGAGTATATATATCAGTTGTGTTAAATAGTAGACAGTGAGATTAATAAAATAGTATTTGGTGTGAACTGAACTGCAGCGGAATGGAAACAGCACTGTTTGTGACGAAAAGAGGTCAGAGCCCCCTGGAGTAAAATGAAAATTAACCCAGACTGGGGTTATAATAGTCTTGGATTCCCCTCCCTTGGATCAGGTATCTATAGGTCAAAGTGAATGCGTGTTGCATTCTGATTTTGCATGGACTTTCTATTAACCTTCAGCTTTGTAACACAATAAGCAGTTGAGAGGAAATCTAATCTCTCTCACACAAAAACTGAAAGCTGCCATAGGAGTGATTTCAATGTATGATGTAGATGGGACCTAAAATTGTGTGAATGTGTCTTACACTCAAGGTTGAGAATCTTACATGCTAAAGAGAACTAATGTGGTATAGTGGCTAGCAAATTGGACTTAGAACAGGGGGAAACTGAGTATTAGACTATGGTCACATCCGCACCACATATTTAAGGCACTGAGACACCATTTTAAGGGTGCAGGTAACTGTGAGATCAGCTCCCTTAGCAAACTACAGCTCCCAGGGGAAATTTCACTCTTCTTCATGTAATAAATAAACAAACCCATCATTCTTACTTTCTATTGAATGGGGAAGACAAATCCTGGACCCTCAGCTCAGCACATCTAGTTTGGAATTCCTTTCAGTTTATTACCCCATAAGTGTACCAAGTAGCAGCTACAAAGTTTTCTTACATGCAAGAATGGAGATCCAAGAAGGCACATAACTTCGTCTATGAGTCTTAGCAGAGTGGTGAATACTGGATCTTTGTAGTCGAACCTCTCTCCAAACAGCAGAGCGAAAGTAATGTTGGTTGGGGCAGTGTTAAAGGTTCTGAGAACGAAAGGTTCACCTAAATGGATGAAACCGAGAATAAAACAGGGACAAGTCCTGGTGGAATCAACAATAAATGAAGATCAGTAGCTAGAGATTCTGAAGTAAAACAGCAGCCACTTGCCAAGTCAATCATAGAATCATAGAAGTCAAGAGGTAAGAAAAGTTCATGGAGGGAGGGAGTGATAACTGTGGGGTCCATAATTTCTCCAGTATGGTTTTCCTATAAAACCAGTTGCTCACTATGCACATAAGGGAAATTATAGAGTTGGAAGTGATAAAGAACCCAATTAGTGCAACGATCCTTGCCACAAAATGACCCAGTTTTTGTTGAGATTTCCATTCCACCTTAAGGAGCAGATGTGTGGAACTGTTGCATGTCACATGTCTGTTTACATTCCAGCACAGCTTGCTGGGAACTTCCATTGTGTATAACTTTTGCTTTTCCGGCTCTCTCTGAGAAGATGAGAGAGAGAGACGACATGTTTCTTTGTCCTGCTTTATGATTAATAAATCTGTAGTTGTAGTATGCTTCCACAAGCCTCACACCTATTCTGTGTGTGCAGTTCGCTCTGCTGATAGTGTGCTCTGGCTTGAAAGCTTGGGTCGCTGATTTACGTCGGAGCAGAGGCCGATGGTCTTTGCAGCAGGAAGACTGGAAGGAGACAGCCCAGCTGGGGCTAGTCAGCTGGTCTCCCGGCCCTCTGCATTTCAACAGTTTTCCCATTATCACCACCTCCTGTCTTGGATCAATGCCAGTGGTTCAAAATATCCCTCAGTAGCTGCAGGGTGTGAAATGGTAAGCTGGGCACAGCTTGGTGTGTTAATGCTCATGCCCATGTGCGCTAGGGACACCCACACCTTGGAGACTTGGGACAATCTGTTCATTGAGCATTTATCCTCACTTGTTTACAAGAAGATTGGACAACGTTGGCTATTTTGAGCAGTCACTCTGACTTAGAATCATAGGATTGTAGAGCTGGGAGGGACCTTGAGGGTCATCAAGTCCAACCCCCTGCAAGGAAGGAATCTCAACTAGATCATACATGACCGGTGGCCATCCAACCTCTGCTTAACACCCCCCCCCCCAGGAAGGAGTGTCCACCACCTCTTGTCTGTCCCACTGTCAAACAGCCCTTACTGTCAGAAAATTCTTCCTAATGTTTAGTCAGAATCTCCTTTCTTGTAGCTTGAAGCCATTAACGGGGTCCTAGTCACTGGAGCAGGATAAGCAAGCATGTTCCATCTTCCATGTGACAGCCCTTTATTTGAAGATGGCTATCATATCTCCTCTTAATCTTCTCTTTAGCAGGCCAAATCTAGACAGCATCTTAAAAAAGCAGAGGTATCACCTTGCTGACCAAGGTCTGTATAGTTAAAGCTATGGTTTTCCCAGTAGTGATGTATGGAAGTGAGAGCTGGACCATAAAGAAGGCTGATCGCCGAAGAATTGATGCTTTTGAATTATGGTGCTGAGGGAGACTCTTGAGAGTCCCATGGACTGCAAGAAGATCAAACCTATCCATTCTGAAGGAAATCAGCCCTGAGTGCTCACTGGAAGGACAGATCCTGAAGCTGAGGCTCCAAGACTTTGGCCACCTCATAAGAGAAGACTCCCTGGAAAAGACCCTGATGGTGGGAAAGACTGAGGGCAGAAGGAGAAGGGGATGACAGAGGACGAGATGGTTGGACAGTGTTCTTAAAGCTACGAACGTAAGTTTGACCAAACTGCAGAAGGCAGTGGAAGACAGGAGTGCCTGGCGTGCTCTGGTCCAGGGGGTCACGAAGAGTCGGACACGACTAAATGACTAAACAACAACAATCATATATCCTCTTAATCTTCTCTTTACCAGGCCAAACATACCCAATTACCCCATAAGCCTTGGTTTCCAGACCCTTTATCATCTTCATTTCCGTCCTTTGCACATGTTCCAGGTTTTCAATATCCTTCTTAAATTGTGCTGACCAGAAATGGACACAGGGCTCCAGTATAGGTCTGACCAAGACAGAATAGAGTGGGACTAAGACTTTCCTGATTGCGACACTATACTTCTGTTGATGCAGCACAGAATACCATTAGCTTTTTTTTCTTTTTGCTGCTGCATCACACTGTGGACTCATGCTAAGCTTGTGGTCTACTAAGACCCCCAGATCCCTTTTACATGTACTACTGGCAAGCCAGGTGTCCACCATCTTATATCTGTGCAGCTAGTTCTGTCCTAACCTCCTAAATTTCCCAAACTCACCTTCAAAGGATTTAATGTCCTCTACAAGGAAACCAAGTTCTTCATTAATCTGCTGCTCTATGAGCTTCTTCCCCACGCCAAGATTGCGCATGCTGGCCATGGTGAATCTTCGGGTAGTCCTCCACAGCTCTCCGGTGGAAAAAAACACCCCTGTAGGGGTAGACATAAGACATGGTCTTGTTCATTTGAATTAGGGAAGAGTTCTGTGAAATGCTTTTTTTTAAAAAGATACATCATACATCAGACTTCCTTTAAAATATATATATATCACCAGAACTACTGTTCTTCTCATCTTCCCCATTCCCCTGTCAGGGACTGGGCAGAGGAGGAATGTTGGAGACTGCCTCCCCAGCCTGAGCCTTCCAGAGAAGAAGATGACGGTTCAAAATTACAACAGGAGTTTGAGGGAGGTCACAGCTCAGAGGAAGATGAGGGGGAAAGCTGGGAAATAATGGGAGAGGAGCAGCTGGCTGACACATTATCACTAGAAAGCATTCCAGACCCACCATCACCCAGAACCCGGCGAGCCTTAAAAGTAGGAGAGCAAAGAGCTTGAAGACAGATGGCCCTAAGGGTCAACTGTAGAGGGGGTGCTACTATTGACGAATGAGGAAGTGAGAGAGAAGGGGGGGTGGAGAGTCACTCGGGACAACACCATTATTCTGAGAGGCTGCATTCCCAAGCCTCTCTCTGTAAATGTTGAATAGGTGGTAAGGCCTTTTTCTTGTCTTATCTGTTCCTGTCAACCTGCCATGGGGGTTGGTTCCTCTGCAACCTGACATTCCCAAACCCTGAGTTCCCTCAGCAGTTCCAAGCATCCTGACATCAAAGCCCCCCTCCTCACAAGCTGCTGATTGCCTTACAAAAGCATGCCAAAACTTTAAAGGGACTTGCAGAAAAGCAGGAATTAAGGCAATTGTGTTTAGTCAATGTCTGGAGGAGGAGTCAGGAATTAAAAAAACACTACTGTCAGCAAAGTTAACTCTTTAGTCAAAGAAACCAAAACAGCACAGGCCTAGTGACCACAGCAACTCTTGCCCCAATGAAGCAGTTGCAAGGACTGAAGGTCCCTGCCTTCCCATCACTCTCTAAGGTTCATTCCCCAGCAGCCTAAGGCTCATTCGTCTTGTCTCTCTGTACTCCACCCTCTTCATTTCTCTGCATGTTCTGGGACACTGGGGGAGAGGGGAGCCGGTCACAGCAGGAGCGGGAGATTCCCTGGCTTCTTCAGCAGCCTGACTCATCTGCCACCCTCCTCTCCTGCCTCTGAGTCTGGACTGCTCTCTGCCACAACCTCTTCCTGCTCACTAAACCCTGTTGCCGTTTCTGACACCTCCTCCCCCCATTCTGCTCCCTCTTTTCCCTCATTGTCATCCCACCAACAATCCTCTGGCTCTGAACCTTTGGGGGTTTCCTTGGGGTTCCCCAGCTGGTGCTTCCTCCCTTTCCTCTGTATCCAGCCAGTCCATGACAGTTCGTTACCATTTCCACGCTGAATCTCTTCAAATATTGGGATTGGCGGCCTGTCCACAAAGTCCTCCGTAAAGGTCACAAGGGCATCTCTCACAGCTTCGTAGCCAGTCAGCACTACTACCTTTTGGAATCCAAAATGGAGGGTGAACACCGGGCCATATTTCTCAGCAAGCTGAAAGGTAATTAGGGGTTATAACAAAGTACCTTCAAATGGTCTTGTTGTGGCTGCAAATTTCTCCTAGTATACAGTTTTGCCCAATAATTTACACTTTGGCAAAGCATTTTCCTCCCATATAATGCATATATTTTTTTTGTATTTCTGCTTGTTAATGCATGTATTCTTATGCACACCCAATATACATGCATTTTGGTACCCATTCCTTGTCTGAAAAATTTGGAGAAGTTCAAATTCTGAAGGGTAACTGTTTTTCAGTTCACATATTGGTTCAGAAAGTAGGGATTGCTTGGTTTGTCTTTAAATGAGAACTGAATCGAATCTCCCTCAATTCCCTACACCTTAACGGAGGCAAACGAGAATGACTTGAATAACATCATCAGCTCCTTCTTCCCTGAAGATGGATCTTGTTTTCAGGGTATCTGAAGAGTTCTTGGAGATCTGGATAAAACAGGCTGCATGGCAGCCTGTTGGAGTGGAAGGCAGTAGAGAACTCTGCTTCTGATGAATAGCTATTTGTTATGTACTAAGCTTGGATCCTAGAACAATAGGCAAGTAGGATCCAAGAATGCAACAACTGATTGGCTTGCCGGAAAAGACCAATCAGGCTCCAGGAGGAAGTTAATCAGCCTATTAGGCTGGTAGGATCGTAGAATGCAACAACTGATTGGCCTGCAGGAAAAGACCAATCAGGCTCCAGGAGGGAAGCAGAATCAACCAATCAAATGGGACTCGTTGTGTAAATAATGTATATAAAAGCCTGAGGTTTGGGGGGCAATTCAATCACTGTTTTACAAGCTGCAATAAAGAGCATGAAATCACTACAGGACTCCGAGTATATTTCACTGTTCTTTGACATTTACATATTTGGAGGAGACTTTGTGCCCAGGAAGGATGGAGTGAATAACCAATTGCTCAGCCTTGTCATTAGGGACCAGAGAGTCTTGTCAGTTTCAGTTTCTCTTAGTTTCACATTTTTCTGATCTTCAGCTCTTCACATTTCCATATTACATTGCAATTATTATAAAAAAGTCCTCATGAAAACTTATCAGCATTTTAGTACAAATAAGACAGTGGTACCTTGGTTGTCAAACTTAATCCGTTCCGGGAGTCCGTTTGACTTCCGGAACTGTTCGAAAACCAAGGCGCAACTTCTGGTTGGCTGCAGGAGCTTCCTGCACTCAATCGGAAGCCGTGGTAGCCGTGTTGGACGTTTGGCTTCCAAAGAACATTTGAAAACCGGAACACACACTTCCGGGTTTTCGGCATTTGGGAGCCAAAACGTACGAGTACCAAGGCGTTAGAGAACCAAGGTATGTACATTCTTGAATGCTTAAGTGCCTAGACATGACTTAATGCAGGTATAAACAGAAAGCTCTGCTGGGCCCCTGACAACTGCACATTATTTGGCTGGTGAAGTCCACTGCAAAATCTGGAGAACTGCAAATTTTGAAGAGTGGCTGTGTTTTGGCTCTCATACACTTTTGGAAAATGCCAGTTATGTAAGTTTGCCTTTAAATGCAAACTCTCCCTTCAACCCATCCCTATTCAAAAAAGATTATCTAAACAAACACTTTGCCTCTTTAGAGCCAAATGCATGTTACATAATTGTACTGTGAGTTCTCTTTACACCAGTTGTTTGCTAAAGCAGGGGATGGGAGCTGTCAAATTAATATATAAAGCCCCCACAGTTACAGCAAATTTAATTGATTATTGAATAGGGGCTGGTGGAAGCAATGCAGGAAGACCCATTTCAAAGTGCACAACTGCATCCCACTCCTTGTTTACTCTAGAGTAATTCCACAAAAGTAAAAAATAAATAAGATGGATGAAATACGTAGAGGATGTGCACATAAAGAGATAACAACTGTGTTAAACTCGAACCAACATGTGATTGCATTCGTGGTTCTCCTGCAGCACAGCATTATCTTACTCAACTGATTTAAAACAAATGTATGCCAGAAATATAAATCTTTACTAGGGATGGGCAAATCTGTCAATTTGCAGTTCTCTCAGTCTCTCGGTTTCCCAATTTTAAATTCAGTTCTGCGCATTTCTGTAGCAATTTGCGACTTAAAAAAGATCCTTACACAATTTCAGCAGCATTTTAGTAAAAAATTCTCCTAATAAACACATTTTTTTGGATGCAGTTTTGACAGATATACATATTTTTGCAAATAAGCGATTCAGCCAAATACAATACTTTCCTTTATGTTTTCAGTAATATATGCATGAATAGGTACATTTTACCTTAACAGTAGCTTAGTTAGAGAACTGCATTGCAAAAAATATAAAAGTAGAAAAGTGTGGATTTCAGTTCGCACATTCTTTTGGAATGTGTGGATTTGGTTAAGTTTGCCTGTGAACCAAATCAGACTTCTCCCTCTTCCCTAACTCTTTCTTGAATTTGCACAAAGGGACCAAAAGCACAACTTATGTGAAGCGATTTTATTCCCTACCTTCAATATGGATTTGTCCTGCCTTTTCATATCCAGCAGATGTAGGTTCCCAATGATTGGGAGAGGCGTCGGACCAGGCGGGAATTTAAAATTCGGTTTTCCGAAGCTCCTTGGAAAATAGAGCGATGCCAAGAAGAAGACCAGGCACAGCAGACAGATGCATGCAGGAGAAGAGAGGAGGAAATTTAACAGAGGCATTTTTTTAAAAAAAAAAATGTTTAAAGTTGTTTCTCCAGAAAGAATGGGAGAAAATATTCAGTTGCCCCGATCTGTCCACTGGTTCTGAGCTTTATATTTCTGCTTTGCAATTACCACACACACACACACACACACACACACACAATCTAGCAGAGCTTGTGTAAATGCAGTAACCCCACCCTTTTTAAACACTTCTGGAGAATGTGGTCTAAGCAGTTTCTGATTGGAAAGAAAGAAGTCGGTTTTGAGTTACGGGCCCTGCCTGTGGGTACAGGATTAGATACAAACATTGTATGGCACCATGGGGCTTCACACACCCTTCTAGCCTTCTGGGTGTGTGACTTGGGGCCAAACTGCTGGATCACCCTCATTTCCTTTTAAACTGAATTGCGGCAGGAATTGGGGGCTAACAGCTTCTTCAGAGCAAGTGGGGCAAGGAAGGAGGTTCACAGAGTGAACCCTGAATCTGGTGTGGGTGACTGCTTAGCCACCATCACAAAGAACGCATGGGTTTGCATGAAGTGTGCACAGGCTGATTTGAAAGTGGATGTACAGTGGTACCTCGGGTTAAGTACTTAATTCGTTCCGGAGGTCCATTCTTAACCTGAAACTGTTCTTAGCCGGAGGTACCACTTTAGCTAATGGGGCCTCCTGTTGCCGTCGCACGATTTCTGTTCTCATCCTGAAGCAAAGTTCTTAACCCGAGGTACTATTTCTGGGTTAGCAGAGTCTGTAACCTGAAGCTTCTGTAACCTGAAGCATATGTAACCACTGTATGTAGGGATGGACTACAACTCCCATCAGCACGCTGCCTGGGGCTGATGGGAGTTGTAGTCCAAAACATCCGGAGGGCATGGCTGCCCGAGAGCAACCTTTCCTTCGGTGATGGCTTCTTGCCTCCCACCGATCCTCAGCTTTTCACCTCTGTGATGAACCAGAGAACCTCCACAGGGCAGCCGCAACATGTCACCTGTCACTCAATTTCATTGTATCCAAATAGCGAACTTGGCACCACCCTGGGGGGGGGAGGGGGAGTAGAGGATCTCACCAGGCTCAGCGGAACCCCCAAGGTTTGCAGAAATGCAACAAAGGCTTTGTGATCAGGGCTGACCCCTAAAGTGGAGGAGAACACCAAAAACAGCTCTGCGGGGAGACTGAGCATGCTTAGTGTTCACAGAATGCTGATTTACTGAGGGTGGGGTAGCTTTTTATTATTTTGGGAGGGAGGGGGGGGAGTTGGAAAACCAGAGGGGAGAGGAACGCAATGGAATATTCTGGGAAATGGCTTAGCTGGCTGGCTGGGATCCTGAACACGTGCAACCTCTTACTTCTTGTCAAGCAACCGAGGGGAACACAACTTGGGACTTGGGCAAGAAGAAGCAGAATGAAGTTACTCAGCTCCATGCCCTGGGCGATTTCAGAACAGCCAAACATATTTAATTGCTAATGATCATGTTTCAGTTCTTCTTATTTAACTTTTCCATTTGATTTCTTAATAAGTACGTCATGCCCTGCTGATTTGTCTCTGCAGTTGGCACTTCAGCTGGGTATGTTGCAATTATTATTAATTTTTGCCATGCTTGACTTGGAAGGTTTCATCAAGCATTTACCGTAAGTGAGGCAGATGGATGGCCTTCTATCTCCCGCATAGGCAGTTCCCTAAAGAATGCAGACAGACCAAATTCCTGGCATTTTCATGACCCTTGTAAGCCTGGAACACAAAGAGCTGGCTGTGATGGTCATGGAAAACACTGTGTCCCCCCCCCAAAAAAAAAGTGCTGTGAAGGTTAAATCCCACTTTTACAGGAACGCAAAAGCAGAAGGGAAGGTTACAAAGGTTGCTTCCATGTGACCTCATAACTGAGCATTCATTCTGATTTGCTTACACCAAATTTGCAAGGAAGTTGGACGGCATTCATTCTGATTTGTTTGGAGATGAAGTTGCACCAAGCAAATGCTATGCCACACTTTCCACTCCGTTTTTCTATATTCTCCACCCAACCCAAAAGAAGGTCTGGTTTTGGAGGTGGAAGCGAGTTTGTTGCACAAGAGCTCTAAATCAAGCTGAATGGTTCAACCTGAATTTGCTGGCGACATGATTGAATCCCACAGGGAAACGGTGCAAAACAAAGTGCAAAGGTTTGCACAACTCTCTGGCAACTGGGGGCAATCTAAAAATCTGCATGGCTGCGAATTTCTTTTCCCTCCCTCCCTCTCTTTTAAAAAAGAGCTTTGGGGTTCAGGTCTGCCTTTTCTCCTTAGCTCAGTAGGAGAGCATCTGCTTTGCATGCAGAAGGTCGCAGGTTCAACTCCTGTCGGGCTTTGGAAAGGCTCCTTCCTTA
This sequence comes from Podarcis bocagei, assembly GCF_964188305.1. Lineage (NCBI taxonomy): Eukaryota > Metazoa > Chordata > Lepidosauria > Squamata > Lacertidae > Podarcis > Podarcis bocagei. The sequence continues at coordinate 42,976,268 of NC_138139.1, forward strand.
AAACTCCTGGAGAGTCGCTACCAGTCGGTGTAGACAATACTGAGCTAGATAGCTTTCGGACAGTAATGATCAGATTACTTTAATAGTGGCTGAATTCTTGAGTGCTGTCCCTGTAGAAAGACTGGGCCATTAGAAAGAGATTTAGTGGCTGTATTGTATTATTTATGCAAGTTGATTTTCTCTGGAGTTAAAGATCTGACTGGGACAAAGCTTGTTATGTTGAGCTTGTATTTTGCACAATTTGTATATGGTGTTTGTGTGGTTTGCTATGCCTAATCAAGGATATTTGATTGATTGATTACTGAGCTAGATGGGCAAATGCTCTTGCTCAGCATAAGACACCTTCCTGTGTCCCTGTGCTCCAATGACCTGAAACCCTGCAAAGGCATCTTCCTCAAAAAGCCAGTGGCAGCCAGCATTGCAAGGGATGGTGGTAATAAGTGGCAGGCGCATTGGCCAAATTCAAGGGCGTTGTTAGGGAGTAACCCAAGAGACCGGAGACCTGGCTCTTTTGAGCCGAGCCTCAGAGAGCCTACTCATTTCTCTCCCCTTTGTTAAAACAACAACAGCCACATTAAATTATAAACAGACATATAAATTAGCAGTCATCATACGTAGTCATTCACATGGCATTAAAACTTGGGAAATTATTTTGCAGTACAAATTCAGCTCACATCCATGGGATATACTTCAATCTAAAGCGTTCAGATAATTTCTTCATAATTTCTGCAACGGAGACAGAAAGGACACGTACATGTATTCAGTGCTTTCCCCCCCCCTTAAAAAATGTTTCGGGGTACTCTCATTTTGACTCAAGGAAACCACCATTTTATAGTTCAAATCGGGGAAAATAAATACAGTATATGGACAAAAGTCCCCCCCCCCCAAAAAAGCACTGCATGTGTTTGTCTTAGAAGACCACCTTTGTGTTGGGTCATTGTTTTTGAAATTTTCAATAAAGTCTGTAAAGAAAACAAATAAAACAAAATAACCTTTGCAAATTTTGTAGGGCTGTCAAAGGTCTTCAATTTTCATTCCGACTCACATCCATCGCACGCAGGGCTGTTTCCATTCTGCTGCAGTTCACATTTCGCCCAAACTACATTACTCCCCTCACTGTCTGCTGAGGTGGAATTTTACGTAACTGATAACGTTATCACGACATCATTCCGCACCATTCATTTCAATGTAAAGGAAACGCAGTGTAAATGGGTTGGAAACAATATAATCAATTACGTTCTGTTTGCAGATTGAAAAAAAGAACTGGAAATTGCAGAAGGGGTCCTGGGGTCCAGTATTTGAAGACTATGGAGAGAAGACAGTATGATTTAGATAAAACAGGGGTAGGCAACCTAAGGCCCGTGGGCTGGATGCGGCCCAATCGCCTTCTCAATCCGGCCCACGGATGGTCCAGGAATCAGCGTGTTTTTACATGAGTAGAAAGTGTCCTTTTATTCAAAATGCATCTCTGGGTTATTTGTGGGGCTTGCCTGGTGTTTTTACATGAGTAGAAGCTGTGCTTTTATTTAAAATGCATCTCTGGGTTATTTGTGGGGCATAGGAATTCGTTCATTCCCCCCCCCCCAAAAAAATAGTCTGGCTCACCACATGGTCTGAGGGACGGTGGACTGGCCCGTGGCTGAAAAAGGTTGCTGACCACTGAGCTAAAATCAGGAATCAGAAGGTCTTTGCTTTTCATTTGATGGAACAGCAAGGGCCGTATCGTTTATCAGGTGCCCGACCAAAAATTGTGTATAGGGAGCTGCCTTAAGGAGCTGAGCCAAACCAGAGTTTCATCTATCTCAGTCCTGCCTGCACTGACAGTAGCTCTCCGTGGTGACAGACTCAAGTTTTCCCCATCTCTCCTTGGAGATGGCAGAGACCGAACCTAAGACCATCTCCAAGTGTGAAACAGAGGCTCTGGCACTGAACCATGGCCCTTTCCCACACTGCACAGAGAGGGGAGAAAGAATGAGGGACTGGGGGTGGTGTGTTAATGCCAAAGTCAGAACCAGCAGAATACTACGCATGGTGATATTTGTTCAAGGCCCAGGTGGCTACGTGTTGAAAAATAAATAAATCCCGAACGAGCTTGACATGTATCATCGGGGAGGATTTTTGCTTGCTGAGACACACCCCTCACCCCCCACCCAAGAGGTATGTGCCCCTACCCACTACTTTGGCCCCTTGCCCATGCCTTGATAGAGGGAATGTTCTCCTTCACAAGCTGGGATTGTCTTGTACAAAGGTCAAGAGATGTAGAGAGGAGCAGTTTAAATGACAAGGTTATGCAAGGCTGCTGCGCTGAAAGGAAATTCCTGGCCAGAAAGTGCCTCTGTTTTCTGTCTGTTTATTGCACAGCTAGTCTACGTGCCTCCCAGGTTGAGCAGAAACAGAGTAGGGGGTTTATCTACTGCGGAGAATGCAGGCGGTGGAGGCTCATTGCCAGGGGACAAGGAGCAATTATTTGTGAACTGGGAATGGAGGATGGGCGAAATTGGGTTCAGTTTGCATTTAAAGGCGAACTTGCCTAATTCACAGTTCCCGAAACGATACACCAGGCACAGGAAAACTCAGCCCTCCAGATGTTTTGGGACTACAACTCCCGCCATCCCTAGCTAACAGGACCAGTGGTCAGGGATGATGGGAGTTGTAGTCCCAAAACATCTGGAGGGCCAAGTTTGCCTATGCCCACGATACACAAACCGAAACGTGGCCATCCTTTCCAATTCGCACCTCTCTGAATTATGCACTGCAGTTCTCCAGCCGAGTCATGTTTTCCAAAAAGCATTTACAAGGGCATTGTGTGTGTAGAACGTATAGAAATGTGACAGTCACATACAAAAATGCATCAAAATATAGAAAATTGCTTTGCGGGGGGAAAGGTGTGTTTTAGGCAAATTAGGCAGATAAAAGAGTATATATTAGGATAAATTCATCAATGAATCTTCATGATGACTAGAAAAATAAAACAGTGAAGTGATGTGAAAATATGGAGAACTGAATTTAAGACTAGAAAAATGCAAAAGTGAGGGAAAACATAATTGACTAATATATATAATAAATAAACAGCTGATGCAAATACCTGAGAAGGTCTTTAGGGAAGGAGGCAGTATTTCCAATACTTGGAACCAAGCAGGTTTTGTTTTAAACAAATGTGAGCAGCTTGAATTGGGCCCAAAAACAAACTGGCAAGAAATGCAGAGTACACTTTACAAGAGAGTAAGCCATATAGAAATCAGTGGGCCATGCAAGAGATACAGGACAGTGCTGAACGTCAAAGAAAACTTGAAGGGTTTTTATAGAGCATGTCTTTCTCATTTTCTGACACTGGTTCTCCCCGTCATGGCAAGGAAGATTGTGCTTGTCAAATGATGGATTAACCACTGTCTGTCAGGGACAAGGGTCCAGCCTGAAGGCAGATCAACCTGTCCATTAGCTCAATGCTTTTAAGGCAAGCTAAGTACGAGGCTTGTGCACTAAGTGTAAGAACAACTTTGACAATAGATTCGCTCACTCAATGATTTATGCTTTTGGTTTAAGCCTACTCTAGCTGATAAAAGTTTGGGCGGATTACATGTTTGCTGTAAGCTGTTTCTTTAAGGCAGAAGAGGTTAACATTGTTAAACAAAACTGATTAGACATTGTTTTTCCATCAGATGACAGCTGGACTAAATGGAATACACTTACCTTTTGCAAAATTGCAGGTGTGGCCCAACAAGTTGCTGTCTTTTGCTTTCCTGGTATGTTCTTTTCACTGGTTACGGTAAAAGTATTTGTGATCAGATGTCTTGCAAGAGATTCCTGTCATCAGAAAGGTTACTATTAGCTTGGAGCAACTCTGGAAAAAAGTAAAGTTTATCCTTGTAAGGTTACCCCTGCTCTTCTCAATCTGGCTCCTAATTACAATTATCTTTTGGGTCCCTGCTTCCCAGACATGAAATTTTCAAATTAAAGTAATGGATTGCCATTGCTTTATAAAAGGAATGGGGAATGCTTTTCAGCTTGAAGGTCACCATCTCTTCAGGGCAACTTTCTGGAGGCCATATGTCCATATGAAGTTGTATGGAGGTTTCTGTCAGGAGTTCAGCCTACACTCAAGTAGGACCCTGGCAGGGACCAGTGGCGTAGCGTGGGTTGTCAGCACCCGGGGCAAGGCAAGTAATTTGCGCCCCCTAACCCGTGGATTTGCGCCCCCTAACCCGTGGATTTGCCCTAACCCCAGATGTTGCGCCCGGTGCGGCCGGCCCCCCCTGCACCCCCCACGCTACGCCACTGGCAGGGACACATGCCTGACTGACATGTTCCCTCCCTCCTGGTCGATCGTTCGGGAGTTTCATAAGCTTTCTTCAGCCTGAGCATCACAGCGACTGATGCTAACCGACACCGGCACACTTAGGGATCTGCAGAGTTTGCGCACCTTGTGTGACAGACCTCAGCAACTCAGCATTTTGGCTAATCTACTTTATTTACATATAAACACACACAGAGCACTGCAACATGGCTCCCTCTCTCTCTAGCATCAGACAGCAAAGAGAAAAAGAACAAAAGACAATAGTCTCACTTCATGGAACACAGTAACACAAACATCCTGTCTCTGTCACTTCCCACTCTGTGGAGTCAAAACATATACAGTCATATGATAGACAACAATCCCATGACTGCAATCATAGAGCAGGAATTCTAAGAGCCCCCCCCCGCCCGATTCTTACAGTCAAGAGTACTTCAGGCAAAGTTTCTTAGCCACATTCCATCCCCCACATCTGCCAGCTATGGTTGGAAGCTTTATGTCCTCAAAGTGATTCAGGATTACGGCAACAAAAGTGGTTACCTAGTGATTATTCACAAGTTACAGCTGGCTCTAGAAGAGGAAGGGATTCTGGTGGCTCTGGGGTGTCCCTGAGGCTGTTCAACGAAGCTGGGCAAAGACACCAGGTGAGCTTTGCTTTGCCCTTGGCCTTAGTTGTACCTCTTGAAACAGACACTAAATTTTAACAATTCCAAAATACATTATTATTGTTGTTTTATTTATATCCTGTCTTTTTCCCAGATCCAAGCAGCTCACAAAACTCAAAACAAATACAGCTAAAATGCACACCACTAAATAAACTAAATAAATTAGAGGGACACGGGTGGTGCTGTGGGTTAAACCACAGAGCCTAGGACTTGCCGATCAGAAGGTCGGCGGTTCGAATCCCTGTGACGGGGTGAGCTCCCGTTGCTCGGTCCCTGCTCCTGCCCACCTAACAGTTTGAAAGCACGTCAAAGTGCAAGTAGATAAATAGGTACCACTTTGGCGGGAAGGTAAACGGCGTTTCCGTGTGCTGCTCTGGTTCGCTTGAAGCAGCTTAGTCATGCTGGCCACATGACCCGGAAGCTGTACACCGGCTCCCTCGGCCAATAAAGTGAGATGAGCGCCGCAACCCCAGAGTCGGTCACGACTGGACCTAATGGTCAGAGGTCCCTTTACCTTTTAAATATACTAACTTTGGGATGAAAACAATACAAAAGCATACCTATTAAAATGCAGATAGCTTAGAATACAAAACAACCACTATTAAGAGCCCATTCCTTAAAAACAAAAAAACCAGCTCCCAAAAAGCCTACTGGAGTAAAAAAATGTCTTCACCTGCCAGTGGAAGGACATTCTATCAAAGTGATGTCGCTAGCCTATTGATGTGATGTCACATGATTGACAAGTGGGTGTATTTTTAATTGGAACCCTTGGTGGGGCAAGGTGAGTCCATGTGGTGGAGGTTACCTACCCTGGTTTAGAAGATTTCTTATCATCTGGATGAATGAGATAAGCATGTCCAATGTTACAATTTATACATTTTAAATCCTAATGCTCATCCGCTGTAATCCAGGCAGCCAAAGAAATAATACTTATATATAACTAAGAAGTCCAACAACTGAAAGCCACAAAATAAAACTGAAATACCGCAAAGCATAATATATGCACTCATCACAGCTGATCTCATATTTGATTTCTACAATACTTTCAAATGCAGAAGGAAAAAGGCTAAGACTAACTAATATGCTTTAGGCTGAAACTGAAATGCAAGTGTTTGTTGGTTTAGTTTGAATGTGATATTTCTGGAAATCTTGATCTCACTGGGCGAATGCAGACAATCATTTACCCAGTGGTTATGCATTACACGACTGCGTATGCAACCATGTGATAATCTAATCTCCTGTATCATCCGGCCAAGTGATGAGAATTTTATCATTCCTCCACTTCCTGGGTTTCTGATACAGAATTGTATTTGCAGGCTGATATGGATGATCAGCAATTAGCTGGTTACATGCGCAGCCTGGCAAACTATCCCTTGGTAAAGAACAACTAAGTTAATCTATACTCAGCTTGCCTTTGTGCTCAAGAACCAGAAAATACCAGAGAACAAACTAGGGCCCCTTTTTCCGATACAAGGGCATTTTTCCGATACAAGTCACTCCATTGTCTAGAAACATCGAGGGATACTCAATGCATGTAACTAGCGGCAAACCAACCACGTGCACTGTGAGTCTATGGTCTTTTAATGGTGCATCTATGCACATTCTGTATAGTATGGATAGGACATATATTTCCTTTTTTAGTGATGGTTGAAATTACCATAATGGTCGCAACAGCAAATAAATTGAAAGATTATGAGTCTGTGGATGCAGCTCTGCAGTCCAGAAGCATGATTTGGTCTTACTTGTTTGTCTCAAACATCCTAACAAGGTTTTCTCAGATGAAGGATGGATGGGTTAATCTATTTCTGGTTCATGTCAGGTTCACATATCAATTTTAAAAAATATATGTTTTATTTTTGCATTTTACAATATTTTAACAACAAAAATTAAATCTAAACAAATTCAACCTGCTTTTTCTTCTTTATATATCACAATCTTACTACATAACCAATTCAAACCTATTTACAAATGTTACCTTTTCACTCCCTTTATTTCTTACTGCTCATGTCTGCTAATGTTTTTATCATTTACAATTTGTTTTCATATATTTGACAAATTTTCCCCATACCGTTAAGAAAAGTCTCTCATCTTGATCTCTTGTTCTTCCCGGCAAGTTTCGCCATCTCTGTGTATTCCATCTGTCTCAAATGCTGATGATGGACTTTCGTTGAAACTTCTTTCCATCTTTAGGCATATACCATTTGGGCAGCTGTGGTAGCATACACAAATAGCTTTTTTTCTTATCCTTGGGCACCTCTTCCTCAAATATACCTAAAAGATAAGCTTCTGGTTTTTTTTAACAAAAGTTATTTTCAACATTTATAAGTCCATTCCACTCTGACAGCAATGTGCACTCTGTGTATGTGCTATATAAATCCTGTTAAACAAAACAAATATATAACTGTAAAACAATAAAATAAAATGGATGGATATTTGAATATAAATATGTGTGTGTGTGTATTTGTTGTTGTTTAGTTGTTTAGTCGTGTCTGACTCTTCATGATTCCATGGACCAGAGCACGCCAGGCACTCCTGTCTTCCACTGCCTCCCGCAGTTTGGTCAAACTCATGCTGGTAGCTTCAAGAACACTGTTCAGCCATCTCGTCCTCTGTTGTCCCCTTCTCCTTGTGCCCTCAATCTTTCCCAACATCTGGGTCTTTTCCAGGGAGTCTTCTCTTCTCATGAGGTGGCCAAAGTATTGGAGCCTCAGCTTCAGGATCTGTCCTTCCAGTGAGCACTCAGGGCTGATTTCCTTAAGAATGGAGAGGTTTGATCTTTTTGCAGTCCATGGGACTCTCAAGAGTCTCCTCCAGCACCATAATTCAAAAGCATCAATTCTTTGGCGATCAGCCTTCTTTATGGTCCAGCTCTCACTTCCATACATCACTACTGGAAAAACCATAGCTTTAACTATACGGACTTTTGTTGGCAAGGTGATTTTCCTGCTTTTTAAGATGCTGTCTAGGTTTGTCATTGCTTTTCTCCCAAGAAACAGGCGTCTTAATTTCGTGACTATTTGCTTACAATATATATCTTTCTAAACATTGGAGATAGAACATAGTTCTATCTGCAGTTGTTTACTTGGGTAACTACAGCGCTGTTGCAGCATCTGGTTTGTGTGAAAGGCCTTAGTGGGAAACAGCAATTTCCTCACTTCCATTGCAGGCATTTGGACTAGAATGATCGTCTACAATTCTATGATTTCTATGAACTGGACAAATTAATGTAGTGGTGAGCGAGGGGGCATCTAATCGTGCCCCTTTCTAAAAAAAATTTTTGTGTTTTTTTTTTCTTTTTGTAAATCTACCCAACAACAACTAGCAGACATTTAGAAGGCATCTGAAGGCAGCCCTGTTTAGGGAAGCTTTTAATGTTTGATGGACTACTGTATTTTAATATTTTGTTGGAAGCCACCCAGAGTGGCTGGGGAAGCCCAGCCAGATGGGCGGGGTATAAATGATAAATAATAATAATAATAATAATAATAATAATAATAATAATAATAACCCAAGAAAACAACAAAATTGGGATCAAGGGGTTTTCCCGGGACAGTGGAGGGAGGGTGTGCTGTGCCTCATTGTGGTAGTGGTGGTGGAAGTGCTCTAGGAGGAGGGAGGACAAAAAAAATGGGTCAAGAAGGGTTGGGTTGAGAAAGCCTCTCCTCCTTCTAGAGGGGAGGAGTTGTGAGCGGGAGTCGTTTCCCGCGTGGTAGGGGGTGTTCCGGCCCCTGCGTCTGCTGTCCCGGCTGCTGTGCCACGCCCCCTGGCAACCAAGCAATCGGGCGGAAGCTGAGGAGGCGGGGTTTAGCCACTCAAATGCGGCTGTGGCAGCATTGCCTTCTCATTGCGCTGCTGGGTTTCGTCGAATGATGATCCGGCTGCTCTATTCCCCAGGACAATTCTGTTTTGGTCCAACCTTCTGAAGAGGAGGTTTTGGCGAGGCTCCCATAGCCCTACGGTCATCGACAACTCCAGAAAACTTGTAAATCGTGTGGTGGCATGCAAATTGCGCTTTATGAATGGCTATGTGATTGTGCATGCTGACATCCGGTTCAGCGAGTTGACTCTGTTCTGGGAAGATGGTGTTCACCTTTCAGATCTCGGCAATGATATTTGGCTGGCCGACATCATCAGAAGCCTTAGGGATTGGTTGCAGCTGTGAGGGCATTGGCGGCGAGCCTTTTTGGCTCGGGTGGCGGTTAGGCATTGGAATATGTTTGTGTATTGGAGGGCAGGGTGTCGCCATCGCCTACCCCTCCACTTTTGGTTATTCCGTTAAAGGAATCCGGCGGTCATGGATCCTGTCTGACGCCCTTGCTAGGTGGCTAGGGCCATGGCACGACCCCCGGTGACATCAGGGGGAGCTTCCAGTTGTATTTGCATCAACAAGCTCCTCCTACTGGTGGTTAACCCTTGATAGACTCACCCCTCCCTGAGGGGGTGGACTCACGCTCTGTTGTTTTATCCAATGCCTAAGCCAATACAGTGGTACCTCAGGTTAAGTACTTAATTCGTTCCGGAGGTCCATTCTTAACCTGAAACTGTTCTTAACCTGAAGCACCACTTTAGCTAATGGGGCCTCCTGCTGCTGCTGCGCCGCCGGAGCACGATTTCTGTTCTTATCTTGAAGCAAAGTTCTTAACCTGAAGCACTATTTCTGGGTTAGCAGAGTGTGTAACCTGAAGCGTATGTAACCCGAGGTACCACTGTACCACTCACATGCTGTAATCAATAAAGTTGTGGCCTTTTTGAGCCCATTAACCTAATATACTGTGTCCTTGTGTCTTTCTTATCCTCAAGTGGGCGGCGGGTCCTTGACTCACAAATGTTTTCATGTGAGGAATGTTGAAGGGGATATTCTTATGGAAAGAGAAGCAGGGGTGTGTGACTGGGCAAGGGGCTCACCAGCATTTTAGGTGTGGTTATTTGAATGTAGTATCCGGAATACTGCAGTCAGCAACAGTGTCTGGGTGGCAATCAGGAAAATTTTTGGAAAAATCCAGCCGAATAGCAGCCCCTAGCAGCAGTCCTGTTTTTGCTGAAAAAGCTCAACAAGTTTGGAGAAAACTTGGGGGGGGGGGGGAAGGTTAACAGCTTTTGCCAGAAAGGAAAAATATTTTTTTTTAAAAAAAATGGCAACCCTAGTGTTTCCTCCTGCTTGTTTCCTTTCTTGTGTTATTGCCAAAAGTAATAACCAGCCAGATTTCAAAGTGCTAATTGCATTATATACTGTAGAAAACAATCAGTTGCTTAGAAACCCCCCAAAAATTCATTACTCATGGTTTGCAGGAACAACATAATTAAGACCTCAGATTTCAAGATGCCTAATCCGATGGTTATGTAACTAAACTGGGTGTACTTTTCCATTTACAGTTTCAAATTCTAGAGTGGGAAAGGATTAAGGAGCACAAACAACAGGTCGCCTTGAGCGGCAGTGATATTTTTGCAACGATTACCTTATGATCTGGACGCGCGAGAGAGCATCTAAGTACTTCCCTGCTCATTGAGATCTCTTACTGACCATCTTTTGATGGATCTGATGTCTACTAAGTTTACAATCACCGCGGAACAGGCATGTTCAGTTTGCCCCACCCACATACCCCAAGTTTGGATCTACTTTCAGCTGCTGCGCATAACGTATGGGAGCAAGGTCCTTAACATATATATTAAATTTTAGGAAACATGAGGAGAAATAAATAAATATTACAGCTATCAGAACAATATTACTCACTTCAAAAAAACAAGTTGATACAACATAAGACTGGCTGCTAATAAACTATGAAAGAGCAACCCGAAAGTGCTCAACCTAAAGCAAATTCAACCTGAGGTATGACTCTATTAAGAAAAAGAAAGAAGCTCATGGATATGCCTATAAATTATCAGGCTTTCTTGTAACTGAAATGTGTCGGTATGCAGCTGGCTCATCCTGCAACAGATCCCAGCAAGTTAAAATGAGGTAGTATCAGTATCAAACTTTATTTCGGTCCCAGGCCAGCATAAGATAAAACATACAGATAAACTGAACACATAAAACTTAAAACACATAAAACTAGCAACTGAGTATGTAACACATTTCCCTGTTGTTTGGAAACCATCCTTAATAGTTAAGGGAGCAAGACCACGTGGGAAGAAGGATAGTCTCAGCCAATAATTCAGTGTGGCAAGCCATACTCTGGCCTCGATTCTTACGAATCCAGCTTCGAGATGTATGGTAGCATTGGAGATGTGTTTAGGTACTTGTAGGGTTGATCTTAAGAATTTAGATGGGGCAAAAGGATCCTGTGCACATGTTTGTGAAAATGAAGCTCCACTACACATAGTGGGGGCTGACTCAGAAGTAAACATGCGCAGGACTGCATGGCACTGAACTCTTCAGTCTGTTAAGTAACTTGGGCCATCTTTTCTTTTTCTTTTTTTAAAAACCCAGTCAAATCAGAACTTAAGTTTTTCTTGGAAGAACATTTTGTTCAAAACGCCAGCGGTAATAAATCACCAAATACAGTTCCCGTATGAGTATACCAACCGCAGGGCTTATTATGCAATGAACAGAACAAAGTAAAGGCATGCCCAGGTGATGTTATGGCATTTCACACCTTCGCAGGGAAAGCTGCCGAAACACCTGCTTTTCTGCAACTGTTTTATCCCATGTATATTCAACGCTGCTTCCCAGGAGTTACAGGCAACCAGTGTCTCACAACAACCAGTGGTGTTCGGTGCCCCTTGAGACAGAAAGGACAGAAGGCAGAGAGAGGTCAAAGGTAGAGCCAGTAAAAGGCATTACCAAGTCATCTGGCTCCAGCGTGCTCCCACTGCTGGTGTTTGAAGCAGTGTACACAGGATGTTAGCCACATCCATATCTGTCCTGTAGTTTCTTGAGAAAACCTGCTATTGGATTCATTGTCTCTTAAACCAGCTCCCATCCGATTTGAACACGCAAACCACACTCATTTTGCAATTAACCTCAGGTGCATAAATTTGAGGCAGCCATGCGCAGATGATGGCACATGCACAGGTGTGAGTTTCACTAAATAGAAGTTGTGTGGGGTAATGAAGCCACAGAGAAATCAAACAAGCAATGCTCATTAGGTGAAGACACCTCCACCATACCCTCCAACATTTCTTCGATAAAAATAGGGATGTCCCATTCCATAACGAGAATTTTACTATTTACACCCCACACATCTGACTGTGTTACCCCAGCCACTCTGGACAACTTCCAACACATAATAAAACATTAAACATTAAAAAAACACACCTCCCTATACAGGATTGACTTCAGATGGCTCGGGGGTCAGTTACCTCCATACCCTCCAACATTTCTCCAATGAAAATTCTAAGAAAAAGTGGAACATTCCAGGATCAAAGCAGAAACTGGGACGGATTCTCTAACTCAGGGACATCCCTGGAAAATAGGGGCACTTGGAGGGTCTGCTCCACCTCCTTTCTGGCATGTACAGCAGCATGTAAATGCGACTTGAAATGCAACAGGGGAGAACTTCCTGTGTTTTAAGCTTCTAACACTTAAATCTATGGCTGGGGAAACTCGGCCAGATGGGCAGGGTATAAATTATTATTATTATTATTATTATTATTATTATTATTATTATTATTATTATTATTATTTATTTTCTGAAAAAGCCATCTTCTGCTTGAACAAGTATCCCAGCTGAAGGATTGGAACTAGCTGAAGCTCAAGTAGGGCATGCTTTCTTCTGAAACGTTTAAGATAATGTTTTCTTGTTGTTAACTTTGCTGTGGTAAATGCGCACTGTGTAGCTGACCTCCTTTAAGATACAGTGGTACCTCGGGTTACATACGCTTCAGGTTAAATACGCTTCAGTTTACAGACTCTGCTAACCCAGAAATATTACCTCAGATTAAGAACTTTGCTTCAGGATGAGAACAGAAATTGTGCAGCGGCAGCCCCGTTAGCTAAAGTGGTGCTTCGGGTTAAGAACAGTTTCAGGTTAAGAACGGACCTCCGGAACGAATTAAGTTCTTAACCCGAGGTACCACTGTTTTAGTTTCTTGTTGATTGTGTTACTTTGAATGCAAGTTTTATATTTGACTTTCTTCAGTAATGTTTTAGTGTGGATCGTCTTATCTGATGTTTTGATGTAGGTAGATTGCAAACCGCTTGGAGATTGATTTATTTATTTTCTAAAGAATTACACAGTAAAGCGATATAGATTTCCTGGAATTGAAGAAATCACACCTTCCAGTTTCAATCTGAAGGTGCAATTAAGACTGGTTAGTCTCTGAAATATCGCAAGGCTCCTCTGCTTTCTGCAAAGGACATATTTATTTATCAATAAATAAAATAAGATTTAAAAATGCCAGCTCCATCCCGGCCAGGCATCCACCTGGGGCTGAAGGAGGCGGGGCTAACTGCTCGGCTCCTCCCCGCCCGATCAGCTCTGCTCTCGTTTCTTCTGGCCTGGCTCGGCGCTCCACTCCACAACCTGGGACTTGACAACACGGAGATCCCGGAAGTGAGGCGAAGGTTCGGTCAGAGGCGCAGCGGCTGCGTCGCGTCCTCGGAGAGTCGTCGTCATGTCTACGGCTATGAACTTCGGGACGAAAAGCTTCAAGCCGAGACCGCCGGACAAAGGCGCTTTCCCTCTGGATCATTTCGGTGAGAAGGTTCAGCCCCCCCCCCCGCAACCGTCCATCCCTTCGATTGCGCATGTGCGATTCGTCCACCGACCATAGAGAGGACGTCGGGTGGGGGGATAGACAGTACGGCAGGCATTTCCGGCCTAAAAGCGAACTCCCAAGTACAGTCAATAAGGGCGCTTGCCATAGATGCGCAAGGGATAGAGCGGTACCGCTGTGTGCCCATAGAAACGATAGCTTTTCGTTAGCCGAACTTCTGTCATGGGCCCCCTAGGGGAGGGGAACTTTTGACTATCGTGTTGCTTATGGACTATAACTTCCATCATCCTTGGTGGGGGCCGTGCTGGCTAGGGCTGATGGGAGTTGGAGTCCCACAACACCTGGGGGCGCATTTTCCGCCATAAAAATGGAAGAGGAGGGCTGCAAATCAATGTTTTTTAAAGCTCCACCTCCAGCACAAGAATTGACACTGGGACCAGTAAGAGAGGCAGCAGAACATTCATTCATTTTTTATTTATTTCTATTGCATTTTATTTATTTATCTTATTTTGTAAAATTTATGCACCATTTGATTGTACAGTGGTACCTCGGGTTACATACGCTTCAAGTTAAATACGCTTCAGGTTACAGACTCCGCTAACCCAGAAATAGTACCTCGGGTTAAGAACTTTGCTTCAGGTTGAGAACAGAAATCGTGCTCTGGTGGCGCGGCAGCAGCGGGAGGCCCCATTAGCTAAAGTGGTACCTCAGGTTAAGAACAGACCTCCAGAACGAATTAAGTTCTTTTTTTATTTTTATTAAATTAAATTTTATTAATTTTCCAAACAATTATACAATTTTCCAAAATACAACCGATTACTTCTTATTATTTTTTGAACTTCCCTCAGCGTCTCTGACAATCATCCGTATTCATAACTAAGATTACACATTCCTCCTTTCGTATTGCCATTACACTTCCCTTCTCCCAGTATTTACTGCTAACAATACTTCTCCATTTTTACAGTGCCTCTTGAAATCCCACTAGCGTTGTGTTCACACCACATATCAGAACGAATTAAGTTCTTAACCTGAGGTACCACTGTATAAAATAGACAAAGCTCAAAGCGGTCTACAAAAATAGAATCAAGAAAAAAATTACAAGCCTATTTTAAAACATACAAAAATATATATCTATCTCCCTTGGGGGGGGCAAGGAGCTCAAGGTGGCATTTGTAATTCTCCCCCTCTGTAAAGCATCATCTGCACTGTGCATATAAAGCAATAGCATAAGAACAGCCTGCTAGATTGAGCCAATGCCACTATAGATCTAAAGCAGCATCACGCCACTTAAATAGTCATGGCTTCCCCCAAAGAATCCTGAGAACTGCTAATGAATTCTAAACCAGCAACTTCACACTGAGTTCCCCCTTTGAAACTATTTTTTTCTTGGAGCTTAGTGACCTGGAGGTTTGCTGGCGCCTCGGTGGTTTCAAGGTGTCCCCCCACCTACTGCATTACGTTCTCGTGCTGAGCCACAGCAGCCAGCCTGTCCTTTGAATAGCACTATTGTTTTGTCTTCCTCTTAATTCCATGTCTGTTTCTTTTCATGCCTCCCGTTTCAAAAAACGTGCTTTCCTTCTGTCGAACAGGTGAATGTACAGCTTTCAAAGAAAAATTCATGAAGTGTCTGAGGGAGAACAGCTTTGAGAATGCATTGTGCAGACAGGAATCAAAGGAATATTTAGAATGCAGAATGGAGAGGCAAGTGCATTCTTATTTGCAACACTTCACTTAAGCTAATGGATGTTTGCTCTCAATTTGCCAGAGACAACTTATGCTGGGCTGTCAGTGCATGGTGGATTTTGGGCTCCGCAAACCACTGCTTCATTTTTGAAATCTGTAAAATTACAGTACTTAATTCCCCCTGCCCTCTTTTCTTTTCTCTTCTTCTTCTTTTTTGCTGACAGTGAGTCCACATCCACCCCATACATTTAAAGCACTGTTGTACCCCTTTAACAGTCACTGCTTTCCCCAAGGAATCATGGGAACTGTAGTTTGTTAAGGGTTTTAAGAGTTTTTAGGAGACCCCCTGTTTCCCTCCCAGAGCTACAGTTTCCTGAGAAGAACAATTGATTGTTAAATCACTTTGTTGTTTTTGACCTGACTTTGTATAAAGTAGCTTCCTATGTCCCTGTGTTTCTAGGGCGGCTGAGTGGTCCAATGGACTAGAAACCTTTTGTTGTTTTTAAAAGGAAAACTGACATCCTTGGCAATTACCGTTTGTGAACTCCTGTGCATTCTTAAGCAACCACTGCCCACAAATTTTCAAGCATATTTTTATATCCATAAGCCAGGAACCTTCCTTTAAAAGAAAGCAAACCAACACCCTTAATTATACAAATTATTTGCCAGGGGTTCCTCTGTAGTCCTGTAGAATCATGTGAATCTTCTGGGGTTTTTTATTTTTTATTTGATTTTAAGGGGCACAAAATTATTCAGGAAATGAAATTGCTAAGCATGCCAATTTCAAGTTTAATGCTTTTCAAATTGTTTTTTGTTTGCTTGTTTGTTTAGACAACTTATGGCCAAAGAACCACTGGCAAAATTGGGATTTAAAGACCTAATAGAAGAAAAATCAGAAACCCAACAGGAGACATTGTGATGAAGATAAAGAGAATCCTAACCTTCTCCTATAGAAAGGAGCAAATCTGCTGTGGTACATATTGTACATTTCAGATCCTATCTTATTATGAAGTGCTCCTTGGAAGAAGCTGTTGCCAAGTAGAAGATTTACAGTGCAATCTTGTACACTTATCTACTCAGCGGTAAATCTCACTGAGTTTAATAGGGCTTACGCCCAAGTAAAGGGATCGGATTGTTGTGATGCTATCCCCACCTAGTTGGTCCCAGTGAACTCAGTGTGTTTCCATATGAGGACATGTATGTGCTGTTAGTGTGGGAAAGGAAATATTCCTTGGATATTCAGATTTGGACTACAAGCTCCCAGTACTTGCTCATTGCACTGTGCATTGGGTTCAGCTTCTCTTCATACAGTTGGTATAAATAATAAATTATTATTATAAATTATTATTATTTGAGAGAAATGCTTCCTAGGATCTTAAGTGTACTTGGTTAGAAGTAAGGTGTGCTGAAATTATTCACTGGGATTTGCATCCAAATGAAAGACCTCTAGGATAGGCATGTAAATAAATAATTTGTTTTTGAATCAGATTGTTTCTGATCATTTCATTCCTGAATCCAGCCCTCCTCTCCATTTCTTTCAGTTTCAGTTCTGAAAATGTAACTCTGTTGTCCCTTTCAGAAATGCATGTGCCTGTTTTGAGATTTTTTGTTGTTGCTGTCTTAAAACAGAAAGAAAATGCAGTGTGTTCTAGTACATTGGTAAATGAGGCAGTGAGAAATACAGGCCCCAATCCAGGGCAAAGTGAGGCACACTTAAGCCCGTAATGCGCAGAAATGTAACTAATTGTGTGCTGAAATGTGGCCACGATATGCATGACTTTGAATGGGGTGTGTATATGTGATTGTTTTGAAGAGCTTGTTTGAGGAACGGCATACCCTTTGATTTGAAGGTGATTCTCCTGCGTTCGTATCCTGCGTGGGGTGGGGAGACAGGAAGGACCCTATCCTGCGTGGGGTGGGGAGACAGGAAGGACCCTAACTGAAACCTACAACCCACACATTGCCCTTTCCTTTGCAACTTGAAGCTGCCTTCGCAAGAGAGGCAGGACGTCTTCCTTGTCATCTTCCCACCCACTCTGGCACCTCAGCTGATGCTGTCTGGGTTAACCCTAAGAATGCCTTAAGTAGGACCAGGCTGGATCAGGCCAATGGCCCATCTAGTCCAGCATCCTGTCCTCACAGTGGCCAACCAAGCTTGTTTAAGAAGTAGGACTTGATTCCTCTGCCCTCCTGCAGTTTCCAGCAACCAATATTCCAACGCATTGTTCCCACCAACCGCGATAATCTCAACAGCCCTTACTAAGATTGCCAGAGAACCATGGAGTTGGAGAGGGGTGTCTCATAGTCTAACCCTCTACTCAATGCAGGAACGCCAGAGGCAGAAGAGCATCCTTGACAGATGGCCTCCAACCAGGGAGAGTCCATTGCCACCTTTGGGGCCACCTGGTACCATTGTCAAAGTGCTCTTGGGACAGGCTGTAGTGATGGAGGGTCTGCTTTGCATGCAAAGGGTCCCAGCTTCAAAGCCCAGCAACTGCCAAGGAAGGCTGGGAGAGACCCCTCTCTGAAACCCTGGAGAGCCACTGCGATCAGTGTAGCTGATAACTACACTGCTAATGGCCTGGCTCCATAAAAAGCAGCTTCCTATTCTTCTTCAGGTTACAGTGGTACCTCGGGTTACAGACTCTGATAACCCAGATATAGTACTTTGGGTTAAGAAATGTACCTCAGGATGACAACAGAAATTGCGCGGTGGTGGTGGGAGGCCCCATGAGCTAAAGTGGTACCTCAGGTCAAGAACAGTTTCAGGTTAAGAATGGACCGCCGGAACGCATTAAGTTCCTAACCAGAGGTACCACTGTACCTTATTTTACAAGGCGTATTATACAGTGTATAAACTGCATTATACTGATTTACTGTAAATTTTGTTCCATTTAATCCCTTCAAGATTGCCACAAATATAGCTTGGTTTCTACGGCGGCCAATAAATAAATACAGTGGTACCTCGGGTTATAGACGCTTCAGGTTACAGACTCTGCTAACCCAGAAATAGTACCTCGGGTTAAGAACTTTGCTTCAGCATGAGAACAGAAATCATGTGGCGGCAGTGAGAGGTCCCATTAGCTAAGGTGGTACCTCAGGTTAAGAACAGTTTCAGGTTAAGAACGAACCTCCAGAATGAATTAAGTTCTTGACCTGAGGTATCACTGTATAGTCAACTCAGCTTCATTCAGTGGTAAGAACTCCTGAAATGAATGGACCCAAGGTCCTTCTGCACCATACATTTAAAGCAGTATCATATCACTTTGACTTCACCCCAAAGAATCGTGGGAAGCATAATTGGTTAAGAATGCTGAGAACTGTCATGTGAGTTAGCAAAAGCTTTCTGTGAAATGATTTATAATGAGTTGGGGGGGGGGAATGAAGATCACTTTTGTAAAAAAACCAGAAGTTTTTCTTCTAGGTATAATTGGCGGAGAGGTACGCAATGAACAGGAAAAAAACTTTATGTATGCTACCACGGCTTCCCAGATGATTTACACACAAAGATGGAAAGAAGAAACAGTCCCAACAAAACAGGACTGGCAGTTTTAATTGATGGAGTATGCAGAATTGGCAAAACTTACTGGAAGACTTAGAAATCAAGATGAGAGATTCTTTAAAAACACAATGGGGGAAATAATTGATTATATTTGAAGATACATTGTAAATAAATTAAAATGTTAGCAGCATTGATATAAACACATGCAGCAAGAGATAATTAAAGGGGAAGATAAAGGAAAATTGGTAAATAGGTTTGAATTGGATATACAGTAATAAAAAGATATAAACTAAATAACTACAGAAAGGAGGGGAGGGGAGTTGAGGGAAATGCAAATTAAATTTGTAAAGATTTTGTTTTTCTCGTTAAAAATGCTTGTAAAATGTGAAAATGAAAAATATATTTTAATTTTGAAAAAGAGCGCTGAAGGAGACCCCACTCCCCTCACAGAGCTACAGTGTCCACAGTTCTCTGGGAAGTGGGGTTGATTACCGAGCTGTTCTGGGGATGACTCACATCTTTAACAAACTACACTTCCCAGGATTCTTTGGCTGCGACACTGCTATAAATTTATAGTGCAGATGGGCCTAATTGGTCTGCTCTATAAGAAGCACAGCATTGGGTACAGCCTCCTGTTCCTGTTGGCACCAATTGTCAAACTGCTTTTGCTGTTAGGAAGTTAACCCTTCTGTGACTTGAGCCTCTTTGTGCTAGTTCTGCCCTCTGGGGCAGCAGACAACAAGTCTTGCAGGAGGTTGATGTGATGGCCCTTCAGTTATTTAAAGAATGCGTGAAAACACAAGAAGAGGCTCCTGGATCAGGCCATTGGCCCATCTAGTCCTGCATCTTGGTCTCGCAGTGGCCTACCAAATGCCTTGGGGGTGGGGGAAAGCCCGCAAGCAGGACCTGAATTCAGCACTCTCCCCTCCTATGGCTTCCAGCAATTGGTATTCAGAAGCATGACTGCCTTGCAACAGTGGAGACTGAGCATAGCCATCGTGGTTAGTAGCCATTGATAGTCTATGCCTCCATGAAATTGTCTGATCCTCTTTTGAAGCCATTGAAGCTGGTGGCTATACCTGTCTATTGTGGGTGCTAATTCCATAGTTCGGTGCTGGAGGAGACTCTTGAGAGTCCCCTGGACTGCAAGAAGATCAAACCTCTCCATTCTTAAGGAAATCAACCCTGAGTGCTCACTGGAAGGACAGATCGTGAAGCTGAGGCTCCAATACTTTGGCCACCTCATGAGAAGAGAAGACTCCCTGGGAAAGACCCTGATGTTGGGAGAGATGGAGGGCACAAGGAGAAGGGGACGACAGAGGACGAGATGGTTGGATAGTGTTCTCGAAGCTACCAGCATGAGTTTGACCAAACTGCGAGAGGCAGTGGAAGACAGGAGTGCCTGGCGTGCTCTGGACCATGGGGTCACGAAGAGTCGGACACGACTAAACGACTAAACAACAACAACAACAATTCCATAGTTCAACGTTTATCTATCCTGAACCTCTCAATGTTCAGCTTCATTGGGTGCCCAGTGCTACGAGAGAGGGAGAAAATATGTTCTCCACTGTCTCCTTGCCATGAATGATTTTTATGAATTTATGCACTTCCTTCTCGCCTTTTCTCTGAACTAAGAAGTCCCCTCGTTCCATTCCTATGGTCATTTTGGTTGCTCTTTTTTTCCTGAACCTTTTCTAACCCTACCATTTTTGAGGGCAGCACGATCGTTTCAGATTAATAACGTAATAAAAGCGGTAGTGTGCTTTCATTGCCAAAACAGGTTTTGTGCTAAAACAGAGGACGGGACATCCCTCCCTTTTCCAAAGAACGCTGTGAAAGTATGAAAACAATCTCCAGTACCTTCCAAGAAGATAAATGGCATTTCTTGCCTCTGTGCTGTCTGGGTATTATGAAGAGAATCTGCTCAAGGCTATGACTGGAAGCCACTTACTGGCACTGCCTGCAATTGACAAACAATGGTGGCCATTCTTAAATGGGTGTCTGCTAGATTTTTATCCTGTGTGTTAAATGGAAAGAAGCAGCTATTATGAGGACCCAGGTAAATCACTGGGGTGGGGGAGAGGTACATTAGTTCCAGCATTCGTAAGATAAAGCCCAAGGACAAATGTGGAGGAAAATGTTTCATGGAAGGATCATTGCTTGCTTCTTGAAGGGCTGGTGTGGTGCTTTGCTGCTTGGGCGGCGATGGCCCATTTTGCACGCCCTGCAAACCATTTGTGCAGTGCCAGCTCCCCCAAGCTGGAACAACCCCCCCAAATGTTGTTTTGATACAACTCCCATTATCCCTGACCATTGTCCTTGCTGGCTGGGTCCGAGAAGAGGAGTGTGCTGGATCAGGCCAATGGCCCATCTAGCCTGATCTCACAGTGGCCGCCCAGATGCCTGCAGGAAACCCACAAGCGGGACCCCAACACAAGACCCCTCTCCCAGTGTGCCAGTGTGGTGTAGTGGTTAGGAGTGGTGGACTCGTAATCTGGGGAACCGGGTTCGCTTCCCCGTTCCTCCACATGCAGCTGCTGGGTGACCTTGGGCCAGTCACACTTCTCTGAAGTCTCTCAGCCCCACTCACCTCACAGAGTGTTTGTTGTGGGGGAGGAAGGGAAAGGAGAATGTTAGCCACTTTGAGACTCCTGAAGGGGAGTGAAAGGCGGGATATCAAATCCAAACTCTTCTTCTTCTTCCCCACTTGGGACTCTGGGTCATATTCAGAGCCATGCTGCCTCTGACAGTGGAGACAAAACGTAGCCATGATGACTCTTAGCCTTTGATAAGCCTTTACCTCTAGAAATTTGGCCAATCTTCTTTCAACGCCATCCAAGATGGCAGCCATAACTGCTTCCTTTGGGGGGCAAATTCCATCATTTTTAACTACACCCTCAAGACTGCTATTTATATTTTCTTTAAAACTTTCACACACAACCCTTTATTGCCTCTAATGAGCAAAGAGAGCCTCATAACAGGATTACGACTGTGCTGCAAAAGAGGCATGAGCAAATCTGTCCGTTTTTATTTCTCTCTTTCTCCCCCCTGCCAAAAAAAATCTTAAGTTTGGTTCTGCACTTTTCTGCATCAGTCTGCATAGAGAGAAGAGAGATAGTCCTCATGAAAATTCACCAGCATTTTAGCGCAAATTTCTTCTAACACATTCTTACTGCAATTTTGCCCAATTTCCCCTCTCTCTTTTTGCTAAGCAAATGTTCCATTTTGTATTTTTACGTTGTGAACTGCCCTGCGGTCTTCAAGTGAAGGGCGGTATGCAAATTTAATAAATAAATAAAATAAAAATACTATAAGCCAATCTTTGTATGTTATTTCCAACAACTTGCACACATTTCATTCTTGTATACTTGGCTGGGGAACTGCAAAAATTCAGGAAAGTGAAGCTCTAAAGAGAGCTGTGATTTGTTTTGCTACTGTTTTGCCTATAACATGCATCGAAGCAAATTTCTCCCTTGCTACTTGCTGCAGAGCTGGTGGTTTCTAATTTTACTGCAAAACAGTAGGAAAACTCCCCCTTGTGGGGAAGTTATGGAAGAATTGGGGTGAAAATGAGGGTTCTTTTTTAAACATTTCCCTTCTTTGAGATCCATTGAAGATCACTCGTAATTAATTACTTGCAATATCACCTTGTCCTATATATACCCACTTGAACACTTCAATGTGCAGAACTGGCAATGTTGCAGGAAAATTGAACACAGGAGGTGGGAGATGGAATGGAGAATTCTGAAAGGGCATGGCTGGCTGGGACCATGAACCAGGAGCACTTTGCAACTCTTTGTTGCAGGTCCCGCTTTTAACAATGGCCCCATGATTTGTTTTGCTCACTTTTCTTGATAGTGGAGAAGCAGTTTTGTTTACCGTGGGCTTTCGTAGATCTTGCTGGCCTGTTTCCGCCCTCTCTCATGCGCTCTCCCTGCTGCACGAGCCCACTAGATAGCGCATGATTAATCTTCCACTTTGGGAAGATGTTCTCACTGGCAGTAGAACTGGAGCAAGGGTTCACGGTGCGCTCATGTGCAGATCGCTTTCCATTTGCTCATCAGCTCCCACACTGGTTCGGTGGAACGGATGACATAATCCAAAATGAGCCAGATCAGCTGCTGGTCACAGCTAATGTCTTTCGGCTTTTCCATGCGCTGTCGTCTCTGGCAATTCAGAGAGAGCCTCTCTGTGCCCTGTGAATGGGTCAGTATTCGAACCCTCCATGTGAAATATTAAAGCGACATAGCTAGGGTTTAAGGAGTAAGAAGAGGGTGTTTTGGCAGTCACTCAGACCTGTTTGGAAGTCAGACTCCCTGATCTGAAAACACTTCATCAGAGAAATTGACTCACCAACTTGGGGTTTCTGAGGCTTGGTTTTTTTTAGTACACCTTATTCAACAACACATTCATACAGATGGCAAGTTCCATCCAAATATGATTTCATCTGGCACTGTTTTTGATTACATGAGTATTTTATCTGTTGTTTCTGTCTTGTCTTTAAATACTGCCATATTGCCTCTTTTGCACAAGTTTCATTTATTTAATCTTTCATCTGCTTTCCTGACCATGCTCAATTGTTTGTCTTTTTTGTCTGTGAATTGTTGGACATTTAACTGGGGTGGGGAAACCCCATTCTTGTCCACCACCACGTTACGTGATATGCCTGTGTTTGTTGCCGTTCCTGACTGGAGTACGAAATGTACTCTGTGCTTGTTTAGGGAAGTTTTTTAATGTTTGATGCTTCATCACTTTATTATTATTAATATTCTGTTGGGCGCTGCCCAGAGTGGCTGGGGAAACCCCACCAGATGGGTGGGTTATAAATTATTATTATTATTATTATTATTATTATTATTATTATTATTATTAATTACCACTGCAATCCTCGCCCAGTTGACAATATGCATAAATCACAAAGCTAAAGAACAAGAAAGTAAGTTAACCGCTAGATTCAGTTAATACAGGGTTTATTCATTTTCCTGACATCCTGGTTACCTTGAGATGGCATAGATCCTCCCCCTTTTTTAAAAACCTCAAAAAAACCCTGGCAAGACTCAGCAAACAGTGTCTTGTCTGTGACTATCCTGTGAGCTTCATGGCTGAGCAGGAATTTGAACCATGGACTGTAATGTCATGTCCTGGTCTGATGCTGGAGCCTGGAAAGGGAAAAGCATTGGTTGGGTTTCAGAACCACGGATAGCTCCAAGAGCATCTCTCTCTCTCTCTCTCTCTCTCTCTCTCTCTCTCTCTCTCTCTGTGTGTGTGTGTGTGTGTGTGTGTGTGTGTCTTGTTGAATGGTCTCTTTAAATTTGAAGGTTCATTATTGTTCCACAAGATGTGTGTTTCTTTAAGGGCCAGAGCAAACAACATTACCTAGTTTTACAGCTGTGAAGCAGTATATGCTGTTAAGTTGTGTTGATTAAGCTGTGTCAGCAATTGGGATAGTATATAGAGAGCAGCACCTAGCTCTCTCAGTTCCCTGGTGGATGGGCTGCTGGTTGGGTCATGCTTATTCATATATTATAATTAATGTAAAAGGAGTTTTTGTTTTTGTTATTAAAATCTAGCTAAAGTTATTTTGCGTACCTTGTAATGTGTGGTCTCCCCGGCAAGCTCTCTGCAGCGCAACTAATCTGCAAATAGCCAACATCTTTATCTGTCTGTCTTTCTCTCCACCTCCTGGGGCAGGCATTTGGTTCCTCAAGCTCAGGGGAAAGGCCAATGAGGGTTCAGGTTCTGACCCGACATTTCCAGGGGGCACCCATGTTTCTATGTTATTGTGTGTTGCTGCCGTTTTTCTTAAAAATGGGCTGCATCCAACAAAGCTTTACTTTGTAATAGTGTAATAATAATAGTGTAATAGGAAGTAATAGTGCCACTGTATTCTGCTCTGGTCAGACCTCACCTGGAGTACTGTGTCCTGTTCTGGGCACCACAGTTCAACAAGGACACTGACAAACTGGAACGTGTCCAGAGGAGGGCAACCAAAATGGTCAAAGGCCTGGAAACGATGCCTTATGAGGAACGGCTAAGGGAGCTGGGCATGTTTAGCCTGGAGAAGAGGAGGTTAAGGGGTGATATGATAGCCATGCTCAAATATATAAAAGGACGCCATATAGAGGAGGGAGAAAGGTTGTTTTCTGCTGCTCCAGAGAAGCGGACACGGAGCAATGGATCCAAACTACATGAAAGAAGATTCCACCTAAACATTAGGAAGAACTTCCTGACAGTAAGAGCTGTTCGACAGTGGAATTTGCTGCCAAGGAGTGTGGTGGAGTCTCCTACTTTGGAGGTCTTTAAGCAGAGGCTTGACAACCATATGTCAGGAGTGCTCTGATGGTGTTTCCTGCTTGGCAGGGGGTTGGACTCGATGGCCCTTGTGGCCTCTTCCAACTCTATGATTCTACTTAGAACAAACCCATTGAAATTAATGGACTTCATTTGGTCATACTGAAGGAGGACTAGCTTTGGGTACAACCCAATCTTTTTTAAAAACAACAACAACAATGTTGGTTTAACAGGAAGAAAAGATGGAAGCATCATCAGTTGACATTTAAGAATGTCTGATCGATGTCCCATCAATGCTGACTTCAACATATAAGTTCCTATAAGCAGACCATATGTGGTGTAGAGTGGTTAGAAGATTGTTGGGCCAGGGTTCAAATCCCCACTCAGCTATGAAGCTCACTTGGGGGTGGGGAGCATTCACTGCTTGTATGCCTAACCTACCTCACAGGGTTGTTGTGGGGGTTAAATGTGGATCGGAAGAGCCACGTATACCTCCTTGAGCTCCTTGAAGAAGAGGCGGGCTATAGATGCAATAAAATAAAAATAACAGGCTTCTAAATGAGATGGTTGAGTATAAGCTATATCTTCAGAAATAGGATGAGCAGTGAGACATAAGATGAGCAGACCACTGAGTAAGTCATAGGTGGTGGGTGTTTCTTTGCCACCATAAGGGTCCACTTTCCTTGCCCATCTGTTAGTCCCCACATCACAGGAAAGTAATTTCAAAGTGCATAAACATGAAGGATTTTCTTTCCAGAACTAAGTTAATGCCCGCATCATATGCCTCAGAGAGGCGTTTTCGGCATGACATCGCCAGCATCTATCCAAACAAGCCAATTCCAATATAATATGCCTGAAAGAGAATGCTGTTCTCAATATTCTCTATCTTTTTAATATATATATATAATTTTTATTTATTTTCCTTTTTAATAATATACATTCACATCATTATTATCCACTTTACCTCCCTGGCTCTTTAGAGCCTATCAACTTCCCTCCCGCCTCATAGCTTTCAAAACTAACCTTTGTATCATTGCATTTTGACCGTTTTCAAATTCTAGTTGCATTCATTACAAAATAGCTCAAATTTTAAATAAACATAGAAAGGTAGAAAATTTCTCCTTACAAGACTTCAGGCAAGCCTGCTAGTGATGTTAATTGTTTACACTAACCTTTCAGAGATCTTATAAATTTACTCCAGTCCTTTTGGAATACTTGGTCATGCTGGTTTCAGATTTTTTCTGTCAGCTTTGCCAGTTCTGCAAAGTCGATCGTCTTCATCTGCCACTCTTCTTTCCTTGGTACTTGTTTCCATTTTGGGGCTAAAATAATTCTTGCCTCTGTTCTCAATACTCTCAATACTGTATTCACTTAACAGTGACCACAAATAATGCAGACATCCTCATAGAGAATCTGAGGATGAGGGATGCGTTGAGCAGGATGCAGAATGCCATTAATAATGCATCGCAATAGGAGATGTTGCGGAAATGAATTAGGGAACGTAATGGAGCTTTTACCTGCTGGCTGCTTCCATTTACCTGCGTTAATTATATATATATATATATATATATATATATATATATATATATATATATATATGCTTTCGTAGATTTTCACGGGTACAGGAATGCAGGTTTTGGTGTTTTCGGGTATCTTCCCGTGTAAGAGTTGGGGTGTCTAGGCGACGTTTCGACGAGGTCTCACTCGTCATCTTCAGGCTGGTGCTTTCGGCTTCTTGTTCGGCTTCTAGTAACAAGAAGCCGAAAGCACCAGCCTGAAGATGACGAGTGAGACCTCGTCGAAACGTCGCCTAGACACCCCAACTCTTACACGGGAAGATACCCGAAAACACCAAAACCTGCATATATATATATATATATATATATATATATATATATATATATTTGGAACTGCACAGGGGTCCAGTTCAGAGATCCATGGTAAATGCAACATCTACATCAAGCAAATTAAAATGAAAAGGCTTCACCACAGTAGTAAAGCCACGAAGCTCACTGCCTTTCAGCCTAACCTACCTCATGGGGTTGTTGTGGGGATTAAATGAAGAGGGGGGAGAGAGATGTGTGTCACCTTGAACTCCTTCATAGAAAAAAATGGTGTGATATAAATGCAATGAATAAACAAAATAAACAATAGGCAAGCCTCTCTAGAAATGCAGGATGTTGACGTGCGTTTTGATTTCTTTTTAATGGAAAGTGCATGTTGTCACTTGGAGGGGGACAATGTTGTATGGGCGATGTGAAGAATTTGGAAACATGGGACATGCCGAATCCCCTTTAAGCTGCTGCGGATACACAGCCTCTGTGACTTACTGGCCAACTCAGGCTGCATCATTTTCACTGATTGGGAAAGTCTTGCATTTCCTCCAAAAGACTGAACGTTTTGAAATAAAGAAAGTGGTCCTACAATGCTCTGGAAGGTGTGGAACAACACTCGTTCTCCCCCCCCCCCCTTAAAATTATTTTTTATTGGTTTTTCAATAAATACATCCTTTATGAAATACCTCTCTAACAATTTTCCATTTTTTTCCTGCCCCCCTCCCCTGGACTTCCCTCATACTTCCACTTTGTTTTACTTTCAATTTATTCATCCTGCGTATTATTTCCCCAGTTAATTCCTAATACATTTACAATATATATTGTAAGTGGTTCCCATTCTCTTTTGAAGTCTTTGTTGTCCCTTTCATGTAATTTATCTGTTAATTTTGCTAATTCTGCATATTCCATAAGTTTCTGTTGCCATTGTTCTTTCGTTGGGATTTCTTCTGTCTTCCATGCTTGTGCTAGTACAATTCTTGCCGCTGTTGTTGCATACATAAATAATTTCCAGTTGTCTTTTCTTATTTCTTGATCTAAAATACCTAGGAGGAATGCTTCTGGTTTCTTAACCATTATATATCATTTCCCAATAGTTTCTGACCTTTTTGTATTCCCAGGAACCACACTCGTTCTAACACAATGCCATCTCATCTCCCTGTGAGGGAAACAGAATGAATTCAAAGTGTTGGTGCTGACCTTTAAAGCCCTAAACGGCCTCGGTCCCGTATACCTGAAAGAGCATCTCCACCCCCATCGTTCTGCAGGGACACTGAGGTCCAGTACCGAGGGCCTTCTGGCGGTTCCCTCACTGCGAGAAGCCAAGTTACAGGGAACCAGGCAGAGGGCCTTCTCAGTAGTGGCACCCACCCTGGGGAATGCCCTCCCACCAGATGTCAAAGAGAACAACAACTACCAGACTTTTAGAAGACATCTGAAGACAGCCCTGTTTAGGGAAGCTTTTAATGTTTGATGCATTACTGTATTTTAATATTTTGTTGGAAGCCGCCCAGAGTGGCTGGGGAAGCCCAGCCAGATGGGCAGGGTATAAATAATAACTTATTATTATTAAATAGCCAGCATCATCTGATTCCTTGCAAAACAAATCAAGCTGAATGCTCCATCAACAGGTCATCTGGCAATGCCACCAGCCTCCACTCCCTGACAATTATGACTTTGCCAATCACCAGCAAATGACCCCAACAGACTACCCCCAAGGGAATCTGTTCCTCAGCAGAAGAAAAGGCTGCTCATCCCTGGTGTGGAGGGCAGACTGACCCCGTGGTGTTCACAACTTTTGCGAGTTGATGGCTCCATTTCCTTGCTTTTCAGTGAGTTGGCAAGCTGTTGCCGCAGATGGCACAGGCCATTCCAGACCCCTTGGCACTTGCTTTCGCTCTGGTTCCCTGATACAAAGCCATGACGCCACGCAGCGGGATCGATCTGCTTGAATGACTCCGGGAGCGGTTCCTGGAAGGATCCACCTCAGAACGGGAAAAGTTCAAATGACTGGAAACGGAGCAAAATGAGAAAGTGATTTCCAGGACAAAGGGCTGATTTGCCGCTGTGCTTTGTGCAGCTTGTCTCTTATCTGGCTCTGTCACAAGCAAGAAAGTGTGTGTGTGGCAGAGAGAGAAGTAGGGGGAAGAGGAGGAGGAGGAGGAGAGGCAGCCTAGTCTGTGAGTCACCTTTAGCAGCAGCGGCACAAGTATCACAAGGAGAATAATTCAGTCGTTGCTGTTAACAGTAGTGTTTGCTTCTAAGTAGGGATGGGGAAGATGGGCAAGAGATTCAATTCATTTCACCCTACTTAATTCACACTTTCAGGAATGATACACAGACCATAACACAGCCATCCTTCTAAACTCCTACTTCTCTGAATTTTGCAATGCACTTCTCTGGCCAAGTGGTATGGACAGAAATGCACATCCTAGGGTAAATGTGCGTTAAAAATGCATATATTAGAGAAAATAACATACAGTAAGCACTTGTATTAGGGAAGCTTGCTTTGCAAAAATGTGTGTATTTGCAAAATAGCATAAAAAGAAGTATATTGGTGCTAAATACGTAGTCTGTGTGAATTTCTTGTAGGAGTCCAACATGCCACATTCTTTCATCCCCCAAATTGACTTCTGATTTCTTCTATGCTTCTCTGGCACAAATGACAATGAGAACATAAGAGCATAATTTGAGCCCGTTGGATCAGGCCAATAATCCACCTAGTCCAACACCCTGTTTTCACAGTGGCCCACTGGATACCTGTGGGAAGCCGCCAAGCTGGATGTGAGCATAGCAGCATTCTGCTCCTCTGTGTTTCCTGACAGTGGAGGTGGAACATCGCTCTTGTGGCCAGCAGCTGCTGATTGCCTTCTCTCCCGTGAATTTGATCAGACTTGAAAGACTCATTATCCCCACATTCATTTGCTAGAGCCCTGACACTCAGGCATCATTGCACCTGAAAACGTCTCCAAGCCGCACTCCTTTAGTATCCTTCCATTATATCACCAGGTTCTGCTGACTTCAATCCTATTTCCTGCAGACTGAAGCAATACTTTGGGTCCCCACCCCCATTTATATATTTTTTGGACATCCTTCATTTTGTGAAATCTGCTTTGATCTCTCTCCATCTGCTATTCCCGACAACAGGCAAATAGATTTCTGGTTTTTAAAATAACTTCACTGAGCTGTCGATGGCTGCAGACAGAAGGAGAGGTTTTTTTATGGCCATTCTGAGCCAGAAAGCAGTCTTTCAGGGTGGAAAATGCCGCCTCCATCAGCTTTAGCTATAAGGACTAAAAAATAATTTGCCCATCGTCTAACGCAAGCAATTTAAAAAGCAGAAGGCATTGTGGCTGGAAGAAAAAGACATCAGGATCTGCCTTGGTCATCTTTTGATAATATCTTCTTAAAGTCGTGTCTACAATCTGCTAGGAGGAAGAGTTGTCAGTTCTGCACATCTCCACATCAACTTTTCACGTTTTTTTTTTTTATAAAATAAAAAGGGTCTTTATGAAAAGTCATCAGCATTTTTAGGGTGGATCAGTGGCGTAGCATGGGGGGTGTAGGGGGGGCCGGCCGCACCGGGCGCAACATCTGGGGGTTAGGGTTAGGGGGCGCAAATTACTTGCCTTGCCCCGGGTGCTGACAACCCACGCTACGCCACTGGGGTGGATTTCTTCTAATGCACATTTTTGTGTGTGATTTTTGCCTAACCGAATGCATTTCTGCAAGGCAGGTTTCCCCCATAGGACGCATTTTGGTGCATCATTTCAATAAATCAATGTGTTGTTGTTGTTGTTTAGTCGTGTCCGACTCTTTGTGACCCCCTGGACCAGAGCACGCCAGGCACTCCTGTCTTCCACTGCCTCCCGCAGTTGGTCAAACTCATGTTAGTAGCTTCGAGAACACTGTCCAACCATCTCGTCCTCTGTCATCCCCTTCTCCTTGTGCCCTCCATCTTTCCCAGCATCAGGGTCTTTTCCAGGGAGTCTTCTCTTCTCATGAGGTGTCCAAATTATTGGAGCCTCAGCTTGACGATCTGTCCTTCCAGTGAGCACTCAGGGCTGATTTCCTTCCGAATGGATAGGTTTGATCTTCTTGCAGTCCATGGGACTCTCAAGAGTCTCCTCCAGCACCATAATTCAAAAGCATCAATTCTTCAGCAATTAGCATTCTTTATGGTCCAGCTCTCACTTATGCACCCTTTAACACAGTATCTGCATTTGGGCATCCAAGCGGCATAAAAAATTAATAAATGCTGTAACAGCAACAATAGCAGCAATGTGTTTTCTGCACATGACTTGGCCGGAGAACCTCATTGCAAATCTATATTCAGAAAGTGTAAATTTGGAAGGATGGCTGTTTTTCAGTACACATATTACATTGGACCATAGCAAGAGGCCTTATGCTGTGTCACCAGACCAGTGGTCCATCTAGGCCAATATTGTCTACACTGGCTGGCAGCAGCTCTCTGGGAAGATTTGTTCCAGAAGGTGTGAATGAAGTAGGCTTGCCTTTAAATGAGAAATGAATTGAATTCCATCGCTTTTAGTGAGACCCTGGCCTCCTACCTAACCTGATTGCCTTCTTTAGCATCTATGCCTCACCTTTGCCAACCCGGGGCCCTCCAGATTTTTTGGACTACAACTCCCATCAGCCCCTGCCACCACACGCTGATGGGAGTTGTAGTCCAACGTGTCTGGACGGGCACCAGGTTGGCAAAGGCCAGGTTAGACTTTGGTTAGGCGGAAGCTGAGCATCTGACTTTGTTTTATCTGAGCTGCCCTGCTGGTTCTGGGCCCGGCGATAGCAGCTGCCGAGTGAATCATTGATGCTATGTAAGGACAATGCTGTCTATAAACCGAATTGTTCTTTTCGCTGAAATGATGCTTGTTAATATTGACTGATCTTTGCATCCTCCCCCCCCCGACAGGTTTCCGAAGGTAGGAAATGTTCCCATCTCCTTATTTGATTTTATTGCAAGATATAAATTTCTCCTTGCCCCCCCCATCCTTCCTCTGTTCCCATTGCGGAGGGAGGAGAGAGGGATTGCTTAGCAACCAGATTTAAAATAAAATAAAGAAAATCGATAAACTTCCACAGAAAAGCTACAAGCCAAAATTTGATTTGTGTGCTTATTTATTTAATATTAAAAAGCCCTTTCCTCTTAGTTGCCCTCCCTGACGAGAACTCGGCACATCGCATTCTTATGAGACTGCATCCGTTTCACAGTACCGAGAACATTTTGATGTAGTGTGTTTTTAATCAGGAGTGGTTTACCACATATTCACACGTGTGAAGCTATGCTGATTTAAAATTACTTGCATTTTAAAACCCCCAGGGCTGCATTATGATGAAACAGGTATAGCCATTCCAGTGAACGTCAGCAGGCTTAGGAGCCGTTCTAGCAGCAGTGGTTTTCTCTGCCCATCAATTGAACCTGGACCATTAGGGTGAGTGTGGCCCCAGCAACATCAGCTCTGCCCTTAGCCAGTCCCCACCTACTTCCCTACTTTCAACCAGTCAAGCAGGCTGGCATTTGCTGCCAGCTTCCACCTCCTTAGACCTAGAGGAGATGGCCATCTGTTTATGCTTTAATTGAGATCCTTGCATTGCAGAGGGTTGGGCTAGATGACCCTCAGGGTGCCTTCCAACTCAGCAACTCTAGGATTCTAGGAGTTGGCTCTGCCTGTCATTGCTTCTTGCACCACCTAGTGTTGGCCTCCCATCCCACCAAAGGAACCCAGCCGACACTGGGCTGTGATCCCCTTTTGTTCTCCCAAGGAAGTTTGAATTACAGTGGTACCCATAGCTGTCAACTTTCCCCCTTTCTTGCGAGGAATCCTATTTGGAATAAGGGAATTTCCCTTAAAAAAAGGGAAATGTTGACAGCTATAGTGGTACCTCGGGTTACAGACGCTTCAGGTTACAGACGCTTCAGGTTACAGACTCCACTAACCCAGAAATAGTACCTCAGGTTAAGAACTTTGCTTCAGGATGAGAACAGAAATTGTGTGGCGGCAGCAGGAGGCCCCATTAGCTAAAGTGGTACCTCAGGTTAAGAACAGTTTCAGGTTAAGAACGGACCTCCAGAATGAATTAAGTTCTTCACCAGAGGTACCACTGTATTGCATAATTCTTCGTGTGTGTGTGTGTGTGTGTGTGTGTGTGTTAAAAAATCCCACAATTAAACCAGGGCTTAATTATATCCCTTTTTTTAAATTAAAAAAGCATACAGTGGTACCTCGGGTTACAGATGCTTCAGGTTACAAACGCCTCAGGTTACAGACTCTGCTAACCCAGAAATAGTACCTCATGTTAAGAACTTTGCTTCAGGATGAGAACAGAAATCGCACAGTGGCGGAGCGGCGGCAGTTGGAGGCCCCATTAGCTATAGTGGTACCTCAGGTTAAGAACAGTTTCAGGTTAAGAACGGACCTCCAGAACAAATTAAGTTCTTAACCCAAGGTACCACTGTACTAGAATAATAGACTGGTAAGGGACCCAAGGGTCATCTAGTCCCACCCCCTGCGATGCCCGCATCCCAGCTCAAGTCACCACGCAGCAGCCTTGCCGGAAGAGAAAGACACGAAGAAAACTAGTCTGAGCAACCTTAAGCCTAAAACTCCTTGCTATATCGGGGACCCCCATCTCTCTCTCTCTCTCTCTCTCTCTCTCTCTCTCTCTCTCTCTCTCTCTCAGGGTCAGGGTGTAGGAAGGCGCCGCGGCCGCGAGGGGTCGCCGTCGGGCAACGCTCTGTCCTTGCGGGAGGTGGGGTGGAGCGCGGGGTGGGGTGGGGTGGGGGGAAGAGTTGGATTAATTTTCTCTTTTCCCTCCCTTATTAAAGGCAGAATGCTCTCTCCGGCTGGAGGAATGCGGAACCTTCCCCCGTGCAAAGCAGACGGGCTGCTACTGCTTGCAGGAGTGATGCTGAAAGGGCAGGAGGGACGGGGAGGGACGCCGCGCTCCCCTCGCCCCCATCCCTAAGGGCTGCTGCCAGCAGCGCGGGGGGGGGTCCTACATGAAGCAGCCCCCTCCCCGAAATCGACAACCCTGCCCTCTCCTCTCCCTCCCTCCCTCCCTCCCGCCACCCCCCACCCCGGCTTGTAAGCCTCTCCCTCGCTGGCAGCTGAGCTCTATGAAGATCGCTTAGGGCAGAGTGGGCGCTGCTTCTCCCCCCCCCCCCAACACCTGCCCCCCACCCGCAACGAGCGCCCCCATGGCGAAGGAGAAATATAAGAAGGCTCTGCTGGAACTGCTCCGGAGGGAGGGCAACGACGCGTGTGCGGACTGCGATGCGCCCGGTAAGACAGAAAGGTGGGGTGGGGGCGCGTGGTGGTGATGGGGGGGTCCTTTCTTGGGCTGAGCTGCGAGGTGGGGGACGAGGGAGGGACACCCTGGAGGGAGGTGGTTTTTTGGGGGGGCACGCACCTGCTCCTCGCAGCAGTCCAGCCCCTACCCCTCCCGCACCCCAACTTTCCTTTAACCGCCCCCCTCCAGCCTCCCAATCAAATTGCTCCCGCGGCTAAGGGTGGGGCGCTAAATGGGTCTCCCTTCCCGACCCTGTTCCTCAGCCTTATCTTGGAGGGTGGTAGATGACTGGGTGAAGCTCCTTCCTATCTTTCTTAACCCGCCCCCCCCCCCGCCGCCGCCACCCTCCGGTTTCCCCATCCTCTTTCTCCTCCTCTTCTCGGTCTCTGCTAGGCTGTTGCAAGATTCAGGAAAGAGGAACCGGTAGCCGGTGGAAGGGAAGAGCGTCCTCGCTGCGCTGAGAAAGGGGGGGGGGGATGGATATCTGTAAGCTGAGTATATGGAAACCCCCCCTCCCCCCAAAAAAAACTTCCAGAGAGGAATCTCAAGTCATCCCATTATTCATTCTTAGAGAAAGTGTGTGCTCTGTCCAAGGCTAGCCCTACTCCGAGTAGACCTATTGAGATGAATGGCTCCAATTTGCTGCTTTAATTCATGACCCTGAGCCAGTTACAGCAATTGAAACACAATATGAAAAGCAGTTTGACTTACTATTGCAGAAATAAGGTTAGCCATGCCCTTTTCATTTCAGTGAGTAGGATTTGCACTGGAGATATAGATGATAGATATAGCTTTGGTGTGAGTGTGATCCAATGCCAACTTAAATGACAAAGGGAATCGAAGCATTGGGTGGAGAGATGATATCTGAAATATGCTGGGAGTCCTACATAACAATCTCTTTCTCTCTGGTTTTGTTGGGAGTCAATAGCCACCTTCATTGGGGTGGGAGGTGCAGTCTGTTTTCCCACCTAAAGAGGGTGTTTGGTGTGAACTAAGGATGCCAACTTATCCAGGGTATCCTGCGCCTGTCATTGATCTGAATGTGCTGAAATTGGCAGGATAGGCATCTCACAGCACAGAAAGGGTGCCCTTATTGGCTGTGGAGGACTGACAGCAAAGTCTGCATGGAAGCTGCAGGAGTGTGTGTGTGTGTGTGTGTGTGTGTGTGTGTGTGTGTGTGTGTGTGTGTTGGTGGCAACCTTACAGCTTGTGGAAGAGGTCAGGCACCCCCCCCCAACATACTATGAGAAGAGGCAGGGAGATGTCTCTCTTGACTCAGGCGACCCCTCCCCATCCTCTCACTTTCTCCCTGGCTTGAGTTGGAAGTGCTGATGTCATACCAAATGCTACTTTGGGACTCAAGCTGTACGTCTGCTGCGAACTGCAGTGCAGGCTGCAATTCCTGAAAGAAGCAGGAGGCAAGCATGCCTGTTTAAACTGGCAGCGACAAGGCAGGAGCTGATAGGCTGGAGGGGTGGAGAGTTGCACAAAAGACAGGAGGGGGGCACAGAAATGGACCCAAGTAAACCTAATAAGCTTATTTTATATCTTCCAATCTGTGGAGCCTGGTGGATGGGAATGCAAGGGGCACTGTCCCAGCAACCTCAGACTGACCTTAGGGCGTGTTTGATTAACACCTTAGAGTGTAGTGAAGTTGCTGGTTCCCTCTGCCCCTTGGTTGTTCACATCAGCATGGCTTTGTTAGTGTTAGCTAAAGTGGTACCTCAGGTTAAGAATAGTTTCAGGTTAAGAATGGACCACCGGAACGCATTAAGTTCCTAACCAGAGGTACCACTGTACCTTATTTTACAATGTGTATTATACTGTGTATAAACTGCATTATACTGATTTACTGTAAATTTTGTTCCATTTAATCCCTGCAAGATGGCCACAAATATAGCTTGGCTTATACAGCGGCCAATAAATAAATAAATACAGTGGTACCTCGGGTTACAGATGCTTCAGGTTACAGACACTTCAGGTTACAGACTCCGTTAACCCAAAAATAGTACCTCAGGTTAAGAACTTTGCTTCAGGATGAGAACAGAAATCGCGCGGCAGCAGCGGGAGACCCCATTAGCTAAAGTGGTACCTCAGGTTAAGAAGATTTTCAGGTTAAGAACGGACCTCCAGAACAAATTAAGTTCTTAACCCGAGGCACCACTGTATGTTTGCATACAAACTAGGGGGACGTAGATGGGCAGGGATGACTTCACCCTACACAGAAGTGCTCATGCCTTGGCAGGAAACAAATCAAGGCTTCCCAATCATTGTAAAGCTTGTTTGAGAAATAACACATCCAACAGTAGTCACAGACTCATGGAGCTGGAAGGGAGCCCAGGGCCATCTAGTCCAGCCCCCTGCAATGCAGGAATCGTGGCCATCCAGTCTCTGTTTACATACCTCCAACAAAGGAGAGTCCACCTCCTTTGCTAATCTTTTATTGCAAGGATCCATAGGCCCTTTTGGAGAACTGTTGTGTGTCAGCATGGATTGAAACCTGGCGCTTGAAACTCAGTGAGTGCACAATCAACAGGAGGGTGCACACAGGGGCAGATTGGGCCCATCAACTTGGAAGGGGAGCCCGTCCAGGAGACGGAAAACTGGTCCTAAACCTCCACTGCCTTGCATTCATTCATGAGAAAGGCTTGGGGAGTAAACCCTGAGGAACAATCTGTACCCGCTATCTTTGAGGACACCTTTGGGAGAAGAAAAGGCTAAATAATAATACTAATAATAATAATTTATTATTTGTACCCCGCCCATCTAGCTGGGTTTCCCCAGCCACTCTTGGCGGCTTCCAACAAAGATTAAAAATACATTAAAATGTCACACATTAAAAACTTCCCTGAACAGGGCTGCCTTCAGATGTCTTCTAAATGTCAGGTAGTTGTTTATAATAATAATAAAAATGATAATAATTTATTATTCATACCCCGCCCATCTGACTGGGTCTCCCCAGCCACTCTGAGT
Source organism: Podarcis bocagei (assembly GCF_964188305.1). NCBI lineage: Eukaryota > Metazoa > Chordata > Lepidosauria > Squamata > Lacertidae > Podarcis > Podarcis bocagei. Next base: position 43,013,471 of record NC_138139.1, read on the forward strand.
GGCTTCCAACCAAATATTAAAAACAATACAGCGTCAGACAGTAAAAGCTTCCCTACACAGGGTGTCTTTTAAAAGTAAAATAGTTGTTTATCTCTTTGACATCTGATGGGAGGGCGTTCCACAGGGCGGGTGCCACTACCGAGAAGGTCCTCTGCCTGGTTCCCTGTAGCTTTGCTTCTCGCAGTGAGGGAACCGTCAGAAGGCCCTTGGTGCTGGACCTCAGCGTCCGGGCAGAACGATGGGGGTGGAGACACTCCTTCAGGTATACTGGGCCAAGGCCGTTTAGGGCTTTAAAGGTCAACACTAACACTTTGAATTGTGCCCGCAAATGTACTGGGAGCCAATGTAGGAGCAAACCCTACACAAATTTGGAGTGGAGTCCCTAAGACATCTTGTACACCTCCTTCTGGCAACTCCTGCAGCTAAGCTGGTGCCCAGCATATTGCCCTGCTTTCCTTTGGACCATACCTGCAAGGCTGAGAGGGGTGGTCTTGACATCTGGGCAGCCCAGGACCTCCAGGACTGGGCTCCAAGGAGGTCACTTCAGTGCTGCCAACACTGCAAAAATAGCATGGGAGGCAGCAGAGAACACAGCCTTAGCCAGTCCTCAGCTGTCTGCCTTCCTACTTAACCCCAGTCCAGGGGGTGACACTGGTTTTCAGCTTCCTCCTCCTTAGTCTCAGTGTTGCCAGCACAGAACTCAGCAGAGAGGAGGTGGATGGGGACCGAACTGCAGTTAGATTGCTCTGCCTGTCCTCCTTGTTGTCCTCCCTGCCTTCTGCCCTCTTGGCACCAGCCTCCACTGGGTTAAATCCCTGGCATCTCCATATACGGCTCCATATACCTTTGACTGAAACCCAGGAGAGCCCTTGCAAGCCAGCATAGACAATAGATGGGTCTGACTCAGTAGAAGGCAATATTCACTGCCCACTCTGACTGGCAGCGGCACCTGCAGGGTTTCAGGCAGAGATGGAAACTTTCCAGCTCAGCTGCCTCACCCATTTACCTGGAAGTCTGGGGAACTGAACCTAGGAGCCCTTTTTTACTGGTCCTTCACTGTGTGGCTGCTCCCGTCTTTTCATTGCCATGCCCTGCCTAGGAGAAGGCCTCCTGCCCTTGCAACTTTCCTGCCAGGCACTCCTTCACCAGCAAAGATAATAAACACACAACACTGCTCTGCGACTGTTGGCAGAGACCTCCGAGAGGCACACGGCACGCTGAACTTTGCTCCACAACTTGACTGTGTACCTGTGTTTTTTAAAAATAAAGGCAAACAAGAACCCATCTGCTCCTGACTGCATTGCCGGGTTGCCTTTTTTTAAATAAGAAAAAATCTGCAACTCACTGATTTTAAAACAACACAATTTATAAAAAAATGTGGATTATATACTCTGATGAACAGTAGAACAACACAAATTTGTTTCTTTAGGGCAGGGAGTAGGGGATGCTTTGAGTCTGGGGGCCACTTTTTGTTCTGGGCAACCTCCTGAGGGCCACCTCTCAGTGGTGGGCGGGGCCAGAGCAAAAGTGGGCGGAGCAACCAAATTAATTGTATAGGCTAGTTCCTACACATACACAATGCACCTGGCTTTTTCCTCCATCCGGGCAAACAAGAGTCATTCTCAGAGTTCAAGGACACATTCCAGGCAGGCAAAAGTCCTGGAGGAAGGTGTGAAGCGAGGCTGGTGAGAGGCATGGCCTTGGGAGGGTCCCAAGGGCCTGGTAAGGATGACTGGAGGGCCACATTTGACCCTAGAGCCTGAGGCTCCCCCATTCCAGTCAAGGAAAAGGACTGAAGTTCTGTGTTCAGAAGGTTCTTTGCTCCCTGGCATCTCCAGGGAGAGCTGCAAAAGTCGTCCTTCTTGAAAACCTGCCAGTCCGTGTAGATAGCACAGACCTAGGTGGGCCAATGCGCTGACTTTTTATAAGGCAGTCTGTCCATCCTTAGAGAAAAGGCAGGACCAGTGGCGTAGCGTGGGGGGTGCCGGGGGGGCCGGGCGCACCGGGCGCAACATCTGGGGGGGGGCGCGCTCACAGCTCTCTGCCCCTACTAAAATCCACGGGTTAGGGGGCGCAAATTACTTGCCTTGCCCCGGGTGCTGACAACCCACGCTACGCCACTGGGCAGGACAAAAACATGGCCAGCCCTATCATTAGGCAGAGTGAGGTAACGTCCTCAGGCACCACATGCATGAGGAAGAGCAGGGAGCTACAAACACCTAACTCATACAACACGTGCCACCAGGGGGAATGTGGACTCCTCCGCCTTTGCTTCTGATTGGGGGTGTTTGTGATTTAGATGACTGAACAATCTCGTGTTTGGCACAATCCCACTAAATATGACTTTATTTGGCAATGTTCGTGATCATTTGGCATGTTTGCTGCAAATATGAACGTTGTATTCCGCTGTGGGATATATTTTACACCACTCATTCTTTTTAAAGAAGGTGATGATTTTATTCTTCCTGCTTTTACGGCTGTTTTTTTCTTTAAAAAATTACTTTTAGCTTGATGTTTTGTTTGTTTGAATAAATTGGGGCAACCCAGCAGTGGTGTAATGTGGTTTGCCGGCGCCCGGGGAAGCCCGGCTGAATGACATGGCCTTTGTGGGCAAATACCCCTGAGGAGGATGCAGCAGCCATGTGCCCTTTGACCCCAGCCTTGCAAAGTGAGGCCGATGCTGGGTTTGCATCCTTCCCACGCTGCCCTACCAGCCCTGCACCGCTTTGCGAGGCTGGGAGCTGATCTGAATGATTTACCTGGGGAGATGGAGAGTGTTGTGTTCATCCTGGACCCCTTAGAGGACAGGTGTAATGAAAATGAAAAAGCAATTGAGAAATACATATGTGTGTGAACCAGATCTCTGGGACCACTCTCAACTGTGGATCCCTGACCTTGACATGTTGCATTCTCCGTTGGGCAATTGTAGACTTCTCTAGATTTGCCTAGATGGTAGGACCTGTGTGATGTAGTGGCAAAGGTCCCAGGAGACCAGGGTTCAAATCCTGACTCAGTTTTGAAACTCAGTGGGTGACCTTAGGCCAGTCACACTGTTTCTCTGCCTAGCCTACCTCACAGGGTTGTTAAAATAAAAAAATTCCTTCCAGTAGCACCTTAAAGACCAACTAAGTTAGTTCTTGGTATGAGCTTTCGTGTGCATGCACACTTCTTCAGATACACTGAAACAGAAGTTGCCAGATCCTTCTATATAGTGAGAAGGTGGGGAGGGGTATTACTCAGAAGGGTGGTGGGAATGGGAGATTGGCAGATAGCTGAGATGAGCCTGTTGACGACTCTTAACGACTGCCTTGCCTTTTCCTGGAAGACCTATTGCAGTCGTTAAGAGTCGTCAACAGGCTCATCTCAGCTATCTGCCAATCTCCCATTCCCACCACCCTTCTGAGTAATACCCCTCCCCACCTTCTCACTATATAGAAGGATCTGGCAACTTCTGTTTCAGTGTATCTGAAGAAGTGTGCATGCACACGAAAGCTCATACCAAGAACTAACTTAGTTGGTCTTTAAGGTGCTACTGGAAGGAATTTTTTTATTTTGACTATGGCAGACCAACACGGCTACCTACCTGTCACAGGGTTGTTGTGAGCATAAAATGGAGTTTGAGAGAACTGTGTGAGCCGCTTTGAATTCCTGGGAGGAAAAGCAGGATATGAATGTAGCAGTAATGCTTGGCGCACTCCCAGATGTGGTCAGGCTCATTCTGTGGCATTTGCAACCCTGCTGCCCATTCTGCTGAGTGGGATCCTGGGCTTCTGTTTTTGATGGCACTGCTGGTCAGCTCCGATGAGCCCTGGCAAATACATCCAGCCACTTCCCCTGAATTCTTGCATTGCGGCTCTATGAGCCTGCTGCCTCCCTCTGCTTCTGCCAGCTGATGCTTCCATGTAACCTTATTAACCTGACACGAATGACATCTTGCTGGGCCCGGCTTGAATCTGACTGCAGTGATGACCTTGTTGAGCTTTGCCTTTCCTTTCCTGATCAAGAACTTGTGCAATTCCCAAGCCACGTGCTGTGAGAGAACTGGTTGCGTGCCATGAAAACGTGATGTGGCTCCAGGCTTAGGAGGCTCCCCTGAGCCCCAAAGGCCTGCCAACATAGGGGCCTGTCTGCTGTGTCTCTGTGACTACCTGTTCTAGCCCTGCCTCCTTCTAGCTATGTAGCTGTTGCTGAGGGACAGGCTTCTTCTGTTGCATCTCTGTAGTGGGCGATTGGCTTGCTCTGAATGTGGAGGTGCAGCAGAATGGGTGCTCCTGCTTGTTTTCCATCCTGCAGTAACCTTGGGGAAGCATCACAGAACAACTAAGAAAACACAACATTGTGTGGATGGCCTCAAATGCACGATTATTGTATCAGTAACATTGTGCAGAATACACACATGTCTGCACCCCATATTTAACACTCTATTGCACGACGTTAACTGTGATGGAATGTTCTGGAAAGTGGCGCACTGTGGGATGGTTGCCCCGGGTGCAAAATTGTTAGGGGTGCAGAATTTCAGCACCCGATGCTGCCTCAATACAGCTGCATGCTTCTGTCACTGGGCTCCGATGAAAACAGCTTCTCCAAGTGAACCAGGAAGTGACCACTCCAGATAATGGAACAACTCTTCTTTTCTTATCTCTGCAGCTGTGATCTCCTGGGTGGTGCAGATGCCATTAGGGAGTTGAATACACATGTGTACTCCTTCTGTTTCCCTCCCTCCCATCCCACATCCGCCCAGCTGCCCGGGCACCGGCAACCCATGCTACACCACTGATCCTGGGAACTGTAGGTTGCTGAGGGTGTTGACCTCACAGAGGTGCAGTTCCCAGCCCCCTAAACAAAGTACAGTTCCCAGGATTCTCCATGACTGTAAAAGCAATATCATAGTGCTTTATGTGGGTGTTGTGGGTGTGGCCATATATCCACAAAAAGCAAACGAACGAAACCCACCCGTCCAGAGGGGCCCTAAATAGTAAACGCCTTCTCTGATGTAGTTGCTTATGTAGCCAAAAGGACACCACATGTGCGCACATGCGCGCGCGCACACACACACACACACACGAGGGGTGGGGGAATACCAGCAGGTCCAGTCGTGGCCGACTCTGGGGTTGCGGCGCTCATCTCGCTTTATTGGCCGAGGGAGCCGGCGTACAGCTTCCGGGTCATGTGGTCAGCATGACTAAGCCGCTTCTGGCGAACCAGAGCAGTGCACGGAAACGCCGTTTACCTTCCCGCTGGAGCAGTACCTATTTATCTACTTGCACTTTTTACGTGCTTTCGAACTGCTAGGTTGGCAGGAACAGGGACCGAGCAACGGAAGCTCAACCCATTGTGGGGATTTGAACCACCAACCTTCTGATTGGCAAGTCCTAGGCTCTGTGGTTTAACCCACAGCGCTACCCGCGTCTCTTGACATTAGGGTAGAATGGGATATTAGAGCAGATCTCTCCTGCTGTGTTTTGCCTCCCATTCTCACAATGCATTTCTGTCCCCCACACCACCCCTTACAATGACTATGGTATAATAACACTTTTTTATTTTTATTTTAAAACAAATTGTCCATTAGTCATTCCCCTGTCAGTTACCACTGTAGGGCTTTCCCCACTTTCCCTTTTTCTGCTGTTCTCTTGCTTATCAATACATTCCTAGAAAATTTAATGCGTCTGAGATTCTGCATGGCTTTTAATGCCTTTGCCCACACAGCAACTCTCCCCAACCTGGTGCCTTTCCAGCTGTTTTGAACTTTTTGGGAATTGTACCCAAAACATCTGGAAGGGGACAGGCTGAGGGAGGCTGCTGGAGAGGCTCGGCAGCAGATGATGCACTGAAATCCATGGGCACTCCCCGTGATTTCAGATCACTTTGGCTTCATTCCTTTATTACTTCTGTGGCTTGAGAAAAGCAAAGACCCAACAAAAAATGAGCCATCACATTTGTAACCTTTTCAAGAGTCAGAAACAGCAGAACTAGAAACCCCTTGGTGGGAAGGGAAAGGAAACAAGTTGAATCCTAAGTCCTTTATCACAAACTCCAGGCTTGAGCAAAATGCAAAAAGCCCTGAGGCTTACCTAGTGAGTAGCAGCAATAACACTCCATGGGTGACTCCGTGATTGAGAACCCAAGGGGGTCATGCACTGGCTTAAAGTGGGATACAGTGGTACCTTGGTTCCCGAACGGCTTGGTTCCTGAACGGTTTAGTTGTCAAACAAATGTTCCAGTAAGTGTTCCGGTTTGCGAACATTTTTTGGAAGCCAAACATCCAATGTGGCTTCCACAGATTCCAGTTGAGTGCAGGAAGCTCCTGCAGCCAATTGGAAGCCGCGCCTTGGTTTTCAAATCGTTTCAGGAGTCGAATGGACTCCTGGAACAGATTAAGTTTGAGAACCAAGGTACCACTGTATCGCTTTTGCAGCACTCTGAAATTCCAGTCCAAAACAGGGATTCGAGATCCACGAAATCAAAGTTTGTGTATGCACGATGCATTTAAAGAACATCATGCCCCGCCCCAAGAATCCTGAGAGCTGTAGTTTGTTAAGGGTGCTGGGAATTGTAGCTCTGAGGGGAAAACTCCCGTTCCCAAGATTCTTTGGGAAGATTCTTTGGGGGGAAACTATGTGCTTTAAATGTATGCTGTGTATACAGCAAAAATGGCACTTGTCCAGTCAGATATTTGTAAGCTCCGAAGCTGGAATTCTGTTCAGTGGTGGGAACTAACCTGGTTCAGATGCCTGTTCTTCTGAGTTAATTACCTCTGTTGGTGATTCCTCTTGCATTGGCTTATTCGTGTTTTTTAGGGATAATAATGTTTTACGGCGTATTAATTATCTTCTGTGTTCTGAAACTGCTTGAATTCTGCCGGGGGAGGTGGTGGCTCCCATTAACCGGGAGCCTCAAGAGCTGAGTGCCTCCTTTTCATAAACAGTCACTGGAAAATTGGGGTCCTGAACTTGAAAATGTTTTAGGCACATAGCTACATGATCATGTTGGCATGGTGATCTTGAGGTGGAATAAGTGCCATTAAGCTGATTAACCACGTGTAGAAGTGACAAGGACCAGCAATTTCCACACACACTCTTGACAACCTGGAAATGCAATAGGATGGCCTTTTTGATAGGTCTATTTTGTATACGGGATGCGGGTGGCGCTGTGGGTTAAACCACAGAGCCCAGGACTTGGCAATCAGAAGGTGGGCAGTTTGAATCCCTGCGCCGGGGTGAGCTCCCGTTGCTTGGTCCCTGTTCCTGCCAACCTAGCCGTTCGATAGCATGTCAAAGTGCAAGTAGATAAATAGGTACCACTCCGGCAGGAAGGCAAACGGCGTTTCTGTGCGCTGCTCTGGTTCACCAAAAGCAGTTTAGTCATGCTGGCCACATGACCCGGAAGCTGTACCCCGGCTCCCTTGGCCAATAAAGTGAAATGAGTGTCACAACCCCAGAGTCGGTCACAACTGGACCTAATGGTCAGGGGTCCCTTTACCTTTACCTTATTTTGTATAGAAAGATTTTACTTAAAACTCTATGTGCTGGCGCACAACCAAATTCCTTAGCAGTTTCTGTCAGCTGGGGCCTTTTTCCAGAGCAAGACAGTGGCTAACAGTGCAATTATATCTTTCTTTACTTGGAAGTAAGTCCCATTGAGTTGGCAGCCCATGCAGATATTTAAGAACAGGTGCAATATGGCTCCGACTAACCGCTCCATTTAAAAGCCAAGTCACTGCATCTTGCACTAGTTCATAGGCATCAGCTCCTATGGGCTGAGGTATGGGTTTGTTTGTTTTTAAAATTCTTATTATTTCCTTTATATCTTCCAGATCCAGACTGGGCATCTCATACTTTAGGAGTGTTCATCTGCTTAAATTGTTCGGGAATCCACCGCAACATCCCACATGTCAGCAAAGTGAAATCTGTCCGTTTAGATGAATGGGACAATGTGCAAGTTGAGGTATGTACAAAGGAAAGGATGTTGTGTCTTTTAAGGGGTGGGGGACAGACCAGGACTTGTAACAAAATGGACTGAAATGGTTTCTTTTTAGAAATCCAGCCACTTGGTTTCATTCCCCCTCCTACCTGATTCTCCATTGGTTTACACATTACAGTGGTACCTTGGGTTACATACGCTTTGGGTTACAGACTCCGCTAACCCAGAAATAGTACCTTGGGTTAAGAACTTTGCTTCAGGATAAGAACAGAAATCGTGCTCCGGCGGTGTGGTGGCAGCGGGAGGCCCCATTAGCTAAAGTGGTGCTTCAGGTTAAGAACAGTTTCAGGTTAAGAACGGACCTCCGGAATGAATTAAGTACTTAACCCGAGGTACCACTGTATTGCTAAAACAGCACACGCAAGAATCTTGGTTTAATCATGCTTATGATCACATCAAAGCTGCTTTATTTAGGGGCAGGGGAGTGATTATCTTATCTACCCACTTTTTTGTTTAAGTTTTCGAGGCCCTATCCCATGCTGCTTTTAAGTAAATATAAAATGTCACGAGATCTGACCATAGATCTCCCACAACCCTAGGCAAGGAAGGATCTGTCCCTTTAGGTACTCTCAGTTTCATTTTCTCTTGGGTTGCCATACACCGAGATTTTCCCGGACATTACTTTTATGTGTGTGTGTTTTTCAAGAAAAAAAAGCTTAACAACTTTGGGAACTTTAAAAAAAAATATCTCAATTTATCGGTGTCCAAATTATCACTTCTTGAATTATGACAGCCCTAGTTTCTCATTTTCCCATTCTTAAATCCAGTTCTCTACACTTTGCAGCACTTTGAAGATTTTCTTCTACTTAATTTATCATGAGAATTCACCAGCATTTTAATGTGAATTCTCCTAATAAATACACATTTTGCACGCAGTTTTGACTGATGTGCAGATTTGTGCAAAGAATTTCCCCCAATACCATACATTTTTGTTTGTTATTTCATTAACATAGTAATTTTAATGTAATATGTACATTTTTAGAAGCTTTGGGCGGAGATCTGCCTTGCAAAATTCAGATGAGTGCGAATTTTGAGCTGTACTGTTTCCGAAAGTGCAGATTCCATAAATTTGGCTTTCATATTACATTACAACAGCAGCTGAAAAAACAGTGAGGGTTATGCCATTGCAAACACAATATTCCAATAGCCTTCTCATCAAAACACTGAAAATCCATATATCGCACTTGGAGGTAATTCATATAAACTCCAAGAATCAGTGAATAGATTCCACTTTAACAACAACATCTCTGTAACTGTCATTATATTCTCTAAATCTGATTTAATAACTTAATTTAGCTGTTACTATATAATCTCTTATTTTGTTGTACCATTCTTTAATTGCTGAAATTAAAGCCCTTCTCTAATTGTTTGCATATAAGGTATTGGCAATTTCTAGCATATAGATTCAACTTTATATGCAAACTGAATCAAATTTCTCCATGGTTTGGCTGTGGGTAATCCTGAACTCTCATATGCAGTGGTACCTCGGGTTACAGATGCTTCAGGTTACAGTCGCTTCAGGTTACAGACTCCACTAACCCAGAAATAGTACCTTGGGTTAAGAACTTTGCTTCAGGATGAGAACAGAAATCGTGCGGCAGCAGCGCGGTGGCAGTGGGAGGCCCCATTAGCTAAAGTGGTGCCTCAGGTTAAGAACAGTTTCAGGTTAAGAACGGACCTCCAGAACGAATTAAGTTCTTAACCCCTGAGGTACCACTGTAATTGTGTGTAAAAAGCTGCAAAAGTCATTGTACGGGAAAGCTTGTATGGTGTTTTATATCCCTAATGTCCCCCTCCCTTTTACTTACATACTTAAGTATATGTAAACTACTTTATAAAATAAACTCTGCATCTGTGTTCATTCAGATCAAGAATTATAGCAACCTATCTTGTTGTGAGGAGGGCTTTTTGTTCAAAAGAACACACTTGGCAGTAAAAAACCTTTGCTGATTCTTTGGAAATAGATCTCAGTTGACCTTCTGCCCATCTCTGACATAGCAGCCCTTAAAAGTGAGGGAGGAATACTGGGGCAATTTTGGTTCCCCCAGATTTTTGTTGGACTACAACTCCCATCATCCTCAGCCCGACTGGTTAGGGATGGTGGGAGTTGTAGTCCGGTAACATCTGGAGGGCCAAAGCTGCTGCAGCCCTGATAAGGAACAAGGGCGGGGAACCTGCAGCCCTCCATGTTGGGCTGGGGAGGTAGATTCCATCATCACCTGTATGGTCCTAGGCTTCCCATCCCTGCTATAGAATTAAGGAAATTGGATGGCAAATTTTCATCTCTCTCTCTTAAACCAAACTTTTCTCTTACAGCTGATGGCTTCTAGCGGAAACAGCGTGTCGAAAGCAAAATACGAATCGAAAATCCCACCATTTTATTACAAGCCAACGTTTTCGGACTGCCTGTAAGTACCCCCCCCCAAATATAATTTTGCAGCGGTGGGAAAAGCCGTGCGTGCAGCTGCACCATCTGCAATTTGTATTTTGCTTGTTTCTGCTGAATTTTTAATCCCTTGGTGGGGCTTGATTTAATAAAAAGGCCCTGAGAATCCCTGGCCTCTGCAGATGCTTTGGGGAGCTCAGCACATCGCAGTGCCTCTTCAGCAAATAACTTCTCTTATGCCTGGATGTTTCAGGAGAAATCAATGGCTTTGTTTTCCTTTCCTTATTTCGGACTGTCTTGGGTTATGAAAAAGCCAGCTGTGAGCAAGTTTAAAAACAAAACAAAGCACTGGTTGTTTTTTTTTTTTTTAAATCACCACTTTGAGTTACAGTGGTACCTCGGGTTACATACGCTTCAGGTTACAGACTCCGCTAACCCAGAAATAGTACCTCGGGTTAAGAACTTTGCTTCAGGATGAGAACAGAAATCGTGGCGTGGCAGCAGCAGGAGGCCCCATTAGCTAAAGTGGTGCTTCAGGTTAAGAACAGTGTCAGGTTAAGAACAGACCTCCAGAACGAATTAAGTACTTAACCCGAGGTACCACTGTATTTATTTAGAAAGATATATCCCACTTCATAAAATAATCTCAAAGGCCCAGTTTGTACATAACACCAAGCCACACTTTGCAATGAGCCCCATGGAGATGTCTTGGCAGGGCTGGTCAAAATGGCAGGAGGAATAGAATGGAAGTGCAGAACTGAATCCTGGGAAGGGACCCAGTGGACAGAGAGGAGCTGATTTAGATATTGGGGAGGACTCTTTTGCCTTTGACTACTCCTATTATTAATAATAATAATTTATCTATACCTTGCCCATCTGGCTGGGTTTCCCTAGCCACTCTAGGCGGCTCCCAGTAAAATATTAAAAACACAATAGCACATCAAACATTAAAAACTTCCCTAAACAGTGCTGCCTTCAGATGTCTTCTAAAAGTCAGATAGTTGTTTATTTCTTTGACATCTGATGGGAGGGTGTTCCACAGGGTGGGCGCCACTACCGAGAAGGCCCTCTGCCTGGTTCCCAGTAGCTTCGCTTCTTGCAGTGAGGGAACCGCCAGAAGGCCTGAGTGTCCGGGCTGAACAATGGGGGTGGAGACGCTCCTTCAGGTATACTGGGCCAAGGCCGTTTAGGACTTTAAAGGTCAGCACCAGCACTTTGAATTGTGCTCAGAAACATACTGGGAACCAATGTAGTTCTTTCAGGACCGGTGTTATATGGTCTCGGCAGCCACTCCCGGTCACCAGTCTAGCTGCTGCATTCTGGATTAGTTGCAGTTTCCAGGTCACCTTCGAAGGTAGCCCCATGTAGAGCGCATTGCAGTAGTCCAAGCGGGAGATAACCAGAGCATGCACCACTCTGGCAAGACAGTCTGCGGACAGGTAGGGTCGTAGCCTGCGTACCAGATGGAGCTGGTAGACAGCTGCCCTGGACACAGAATTAACCTGCGCCTCCATGGACAGCTGTGAGTCCAAAATGACTCCCAGACTGTGCACCTGATCCTTCAGGGGCACAGTTACCCCATTCAGGACCAGGGAGTCCTCTGCCCCCACCCGCCCCCTGTCCCCCCCAAAAAAGTACTTCTGTCTTGTCAGGATTCAACCTCAATCTGTTAGCTGCCATCCATCCTCCAACCACCTCCTTAGCAATACACCTGTCTAGTTGCCTGGCCTGAGTAAGAATTCATGCAGGAGAGTAAGCAAGGGTTTGCTTCTGAGCTTCCCCATGTCATTCATTCCTGCAGGGCCATAGTTTGCCACCTCTCGGTTTCAACGGGACTTTCTCAAGCCTCTCTGGTTCTCTGTTTTCCCTCTCTTTGCACAACCCTGTCAGTCTCTGAGTGGAAAACACAGCAAAAATTCCTTTCCCGCTTTTGGATTGAACCCAGCGAGCTATTTGTAGCTTCTTGGAAGCCTCCGGACATAACATTATTTATGTTCCTTTCTTAACCCCGCCCCCATCTCCACTTAGCTTCTCCCGGGATAGAAAGGAGAGGGAGAGGAATGGACTGATACCCAGCTGAAGCTGCTTGCGTCTTGAGCTTTGAGTCAACAGGCACTTCTGTTGAGGTCTAGTGGCTTGTAGGGCCAATTTGGTTAGCAGCATAAATATGGGGCTTGCTGTTGATCATGGTGATGTAGTGATTGACACAGGTAGGAAGGCTCTGGCCCCTGGGGTCTCCTTTCCAGCCCCCAGCCTTGCCTCCTCAGCACTTGCCGCTATTTTTAAAAAATGCTTTAAGAAAATTTTAAAAAGCTGATAATGGTGCCGAAGGATGGAGAAGGGGAGAGAGGAGCTATTCTGCCTTGGTCAGACCGCATCTAGAATGCTGTGTCCAGTTCTGGGCACCACAATTTAAGAAGGATATTGACAAGCTGGAACATGCATGGAGGAGGGCAACCTTATGAGGAATGGTTGAAGGAGCTGGGTATGTTTGGCCTGGAAAATAGATGGAGAGGAGATATGATAGCCATGTTCAAATAGCCTAAGGCAGGGGTCAGCAAACCGTTTCAGCAGGGGGCCGGTCCACTGTCCCTCAGACCTTGGGGGGGCATACTATATTTTTTGGGGGAAATGAACAAATTCCTATGCCCCACAAGCAGTGGCGTAGCGTGGGGGGTGCAGGGGGGCTGGCCGCACCGGGCGCAACATCTGGGGGGGGGGGGCGCTCGCACTCGCAGCTCTCTGCCCCTACTAAAATCCACGGGTTAGGGGGCGCAAATTATTTGCCTTGCCCCGGGTGCTGACAACCCATGCTATGCCACTGCCCACAAATAACCCAGAGATGCATTTTAAATAAAAGCACACATTCTACTCATGTAAAAACATTCTGATTCCTGGACTGTCCGCGGGCCGGATTTAGAAGGCGATTGGGCGTGACCCTGCCCCCGGGCCTTAGTTTGCCTACCCATGGCCTAAAGGCTGCCACATGGAAGATGGAGCAAGGCTGTTGCTCTGGAGGGTAGGATTCGAACCAATGGCTTCAAGCTACAAGGAAGGAGAATCCAACTGAACATCAGGAAGAACTTTCTGGCAATAAGAGCTGTTTGATAGTGGAACGGACTCCCTCAGGAGGTGTTGGATTCTCCTTCATTGGAGGTTTTTAAAGCAGAGGTTGGATGGATGCTTTGCAGGGGGTTGGACTAGATGACCCCCAGGGTTTTTTTAATCTGCGTTCATACAGCATTATCCAAAAGCATACACATCCTGTACTTCATTAATGAATACTTCTGTTTCACGTGTTCTCAAACTAGTTTAAGACGGACTAGAGCCTTTAAACTGCTCCTAATTCGTCTCTACTCAAGGCGTGAATGCCTTTGCATAGGGCAGAGACATCCCTGCCCCATCAATGCCCGCTGGTGTATACATAAACAGAAACGAATCTGACACTAATGAAGCCATGTTGATGTGAACAGCAGCAGACGGGGGGGGGGGCTGTGAAACACAGGGGGGTGGGGAGGACAGACACCAATGTGCTCCAAGGCGATGATTTGAATGCACGCACACACACACACACACACACACACACACACACACACACACACAGAGTTTCCAGTGGATTGCTCAGGGTTAAATGAAGTAAAAAAATTGCAGACTGCTGCATTCTCAGGGCGTGCGTGAAAGGAAGCGGCCGAGTTAAAATTATATTTGTTGAAATATTTCGCTGTGCTGCAGGAGCCCTCGTAAAGGGCTTTTTCAGGAAGCCTGTGGTGAGCCAAAGAGGGAAGCAGAGCAGGGTGGAGGATATACTGCATAAAACTTGGGGTGTTAGCAGCCGGGGAGCTGGAAGGAGCCATGTTTTGTGATCAAGACTGACTAGCATAGCTCAGTGGCAGAGCCCTTCCTTTGCATAATAATAATAATAATAATAATAATAATAATAATAATAATTTATTATTTATACCTCACCCATCTGGCTGGGTTTCCCCAGCCACTCTGGGCGGCTTCCAACAGAATATTAAAATACAATAACCTATTAAACATTAAAAGCTTCTATAAATAAGGCTGCTTTCAGATGTCTTCTAAATGTCAGGTAGTTTGACACCTGATGGGAGGGCGTTCCACAGGGCAGGTGCCACCACTGAGAAGGCCCTCTGCCTGGTTCCCTGTAACTTGGCTTCTTGCAGTGAGGGAACCGCCAGAAGGGCCTCGGCACTGGACCTCAATGTCCAATTGGACCGATGGGGGTGGAGACGCTCCTTCAGGTATACTGACCGAGGCCTTCAGGTATACCGTATTCAGAGCAGAAGAAGATGTTGAACATAGGAAGTTGTCTTAGGCCCCATCTGTACTATCTGAGGAAAGCAGTGCTGTGCCTCTTTAAACAGTCATGGCTTCCTCCAAAGAATCCTGGGAGCTGTAGGGTTTTATTTTATTTTGAGGTGTTGAAAGTTGTTAAGAGACTTCTCTGCTCCCTCACAGAGCTACCAGTTCTCAGAGTGGTTTAATAAACAACCCCTTTTCCTAGGGAACCCTGGGAATTGTAGCTCTGCGAGGCGAAGTTACTCAACCCCGGTTTCCAAAACAACACATGAACTGTCGTTCAGCAGTTCCTTGAAATTTGTGCACCTCCAAATTTTGAGTGCGGTTCCCCGGCCAAGTAATTTGTACCAGAACCAATGTAGTAGGGTAACGTGTGCATAAAAGAAGGGAAAATACCACACAAAAATCCATCGTTTTAAAAGAAAGTGCCTCGCAAAGATGTGTATGTCGGGTAATATTGCGAACAAAAAATATGTTGCCTTAGTAAAAGGGACTCACTTGGAAAATGGTGGACTCTCATTCTTCTTTAGCAGCATTGCAGGGGGTTGGACTGGATGGCCCCTGGGATCCCTTCCAACTCTACAGTTCTAGGAGAAATTCTCACTAAAATGCTGATGTCTTTACATGAAGAATTGGGTTGGGGTTTTTTTAAGCAAACTGATGTGGAAATGTAGAGAACTGAACTAACGATTGGAAAAATGAGAAACTCAGAGAAACCGAAACTGGCAGGTTTGCCCATCCGAAACTGGCAGGTTTGCCCATCCCAGTATATCTGAAGGAGCTTCTCCACCCCCATCGTTCTACCCGGACACTGAGGTCCAGCACCGAGGGCCTTCTGGTGGTTCCCTCACTGCGAGAAGCCAAGTTACAGGGAACCAGGCAGAGGGCCTTCTCGGTAGTGGCGCCTTCCCTGTGGAACACCCTCCCACCAGATGTCAAAGAGAACAACAACTACCAGGCTTTTAGAAGACATCTGAAGGCAGCCCTATTTCGGGAAGCTTTTAATGTTTGATGTATTATAGTATTTTAATATTCTTTTGGAAGCCGCCCAGAGTGGCTGGGGAAGCCCAGCCAGATGGGCGGGGTATAAATAATAAATTATTATTATTATTATTATCCTTGTCTTTAACCTGCACTTTCCAAAGAATTTTCCCGTCACCTTCCTTATCACACAAAGTCCGGTCTTTTGGGGAAGTGGGTTTGTTGCGCAATGCCTGTCAAGCGACTATAATGGCCCAATCTGAATTTGCCAGCATGCGATTCAGTCCTACCCGAAATGAGCGCCAGTCTGGAAACATCTGAAGCCTGAGAAAGACATTGCCTCCTGGGCCAGCGTTTCAAAATCTAAACAGTGTGTGATGCTTGCAAAGTTTTATTGTTGTAGCTGGGGAGCCGACTTCTATTTATTTCTCTTTTTTAAAATCAATTGTGTATTCAGAGAGGGAATCTGTTATATTTCCCCCCTCAAGATGTTAAGAGAAGAAACAGAAATGGAACCAGGATTCCAGTCTGTGTTTTAACTTGTTCCTGTACAGTGCTGCTTTTGACGCAGAATTAATACATTCCTGGCTGATTCCCGACCATATATCTGATCCCCCCCACTTTTTCCTTTATTTCATTTTTCACAGGCTGCTACGGGAACAATGGATCAGAGCCAAATATGAAAGGAAAGAGTTCATTTACATTGAGAAGCAGGAGCCTTACTCTGCAGGTAGTTGGGCGAAGTTTTCTGAGTTAAAATGTTTCTATTTATTGTTCAAAGGTATCATTTAGCGGAATTTGTTTAAAGGCTTGGTTCAGATGCAGTGGGGAGCCATGGTGCTGACTACAAAAATTAGTACTGGCAAGCATCTAGCTTATGCACTCCCCTCCTCTCTCCCTCCTTTTTCAGTCCCCAAAGAATGAGGCTGGAAGCCATAGTTTCCCATGGTGTCACACTTCCTCAAAACCCAAGGAAAATGTGGTTTGTTTAAACCAGGGTTTCCCAGACTTGGATCTCCAGCTGATTTTTGGCTACAACTCCCATCATCCATAGCGGTTAGGGATGGTGGGAATTGTAGTCCAAAAACAGTTGGAGACCCAAGTTTGGGAAACCCTGGCTTAAACTTTGAGGCTGTTTTCCTCAAATCGTGCCCACCTACCAATGTACAACCATGAGCCTTAAATTGCTCTCCCAATCGTGCATTGGCAAGAGAAAGCAAGCTTTGACTGTAAACTGCTGGATCGGACATGATGTTGTCATTGCGACACCAAGTGATTGACAGGTGGGTAGCTCCACCCCTGGCAAATTTGACCCACAATGCTAGATCTGAATAAGTATCTGGTCCATGGAGCCACAAAGCTTCCCCCATCCCTGGTTTAAACCACATTTTGATCTGGACTTGTTTTCACCAACCATTATTTAAGTTAGGGGTAGCCAATATGGTGCCTTTTAAATGTTGCAGAACTACAACTTCCACAATCCCTGACTATTGTCCATGCTGTCTAGGGTTGATGGGGGTTGGAGTCCAGCAGCATCTGGAGGGGCCCACATGGACTGTCCTTGGTTTTAACTAACCACAGTTTGCACAGCTTGGATATCACAAGGAAGAAGCTTCTCATCTCCTCAAGCGTACCAAAGAGGAGGGAAGGGAAAGGAGGAGCACCGGAACACAGAGCTTACAGCAGCTTGTGTTTTAAGGCAAGGGCCTAGCTCAGGGGTAGAGCATCTGCTTTGCATGCAGAAGGTCGCAGGTTCAATTCCTGGCATCTCCCAGTAGGGCTGGAAGGGTCCCTCTGCCTGAAGCCCAGGAGAGAGGCTGCCCCTCGCTCTCATGGCCTGGCGGAATGGCTGTTGTAGATGACAGTTGAGGGTTGGGCTTGATGTTGCAGGCTTTAAGCTAGAATATAATCCCGGGCCATTGGCCCATCTAGTTCAGCATCCTCTTCTCTCATTGGTCAACCAGATGTCTTGGGGGAGCCTTCAAGCAGGAGGTGAGCTCAGCAGCACTCTCCTCGCTTGCAATTCCCGGCAACAGGTGTGCAGCAGCGGCATACTGCATATGTAAAAAAGAAAAAAGGTAAAGGACTCCTGGGTGGTTAAGTCCAGTCAAAGGTGACTATGGGGTTGCGGCACTCATCTCGCTTTCAGGCCGAGGGAGCCGGCGTTCGTCCACAGACAGCTTTCCGGGTCACATGGCCACCAAGAGTAAATTGCTTCTGGCGCAACGGAACACCGTGACGGAAACCAGAGTGCATGGAAACACTGTTTACCTTCCCGCCAGAGCGGTACCTATTTATCTACTCGCATTGGTGTGCTTTCAAACTGCTAGGTTGGCAGAAGCTGGGACATGGCAATGGGAGCGGGGATTCAAACCACCGACCTTCTGATCGGCAAGCCCAAAAGGCTCAGTGGTTTTAGACCACAGCACCAGCTGCTAATATCCCTTGTCAGCCTGATCCTCTGTGAACTAATCCCATCCCAAGCCATTCAACTTGGTGGCCATCTCTGTCTCTTGTGGGAGAAAATCCCATAGCGTAATGATATACCGTCTGAAAGAGCACTTCCTTCTTATCTGCCCCAACATTCAACTTCGTCAGTCTGGAAGGAGGCCTGCCATGGAGGAGGCTTCTGAATGCAAACATTCGGCTGCAAATCCAGACAGCGTCTTACGTGCACTGGGGACTATCTCTTTTTGGTTGTGGCCGCCAGTGTGGGAACGTATTGGGTCTGACGTTTGGCTTCCCCTTCTGTGAGTGCTGGGAAGTCCAGGGTTGCCTTTGTCGAGTCAGCTTCCCTTGTCGGAAGGAGCATTTGAGGCTTGTGGGCTTTGGTAGAAGAAGTAGAGTTCTGCTTGTAAATGTGTTTTCACAGTGGTTCTCAAAGGGTGTAGCGCACCACGTTGCTGTGGCTGGAGAGGAGGGCAAGCATGGCAGGAAGACTTGAAGACAATATTATATTTGGGGAATGGTTTGTGTTCTTATGTAGCTGCATTGGTTTATACTTTTGGACGTCCCATTATCATATTATAAAGTAGTTGTTTTTTATATTATAAATCAGCCACTGCTAGGAGTTGCTCCCCCCCAATATATTTCATATCAATTAAATTTTGTGTGTGGCGCAACCAAATTTTTATTCTGAAAGTGTGGCCCAGAGAAAAAAAGTTTGAGAAAATAACTTAATCTCAAAAAGCAACTTGGTGGTTCCTGCACTGCAAGAAGTGAGGTTACAGGGAACCAGGCAGAGGGCCTTCTCGGTGGTGGCACCCGCCCTTTGGAACGCCCTCCCATCAGATGTCAAGGAAATAAACAACTATCTGACTTTTAGAAGACATCTGAAGGCAGCCCTGTTTAGGGAAGTTTTTAATGTTTGCTTTTTTATCGCGTTTTTAATATTCTGTTGGGAGCTGCCTAGAGCGGCTGGGGAAACCCAGCCAGATGGGCGGGGTATAGATAAATTACTACTACTACAACAACAACAACAACAA
Organism: Podarcis bocagei; assembly: GCF_964188305.1. NCBI lineage: Eukaryota > Metazoa > Chordata > Lepidosauria > Squamata > Lacertidae > Podarcis > Podarcis bocagei. The sequence goes on from NC_138139.1 coordinate 43,032,623, forward strand.
CAACTACTACTACTACTACTACTACTACTATTACTACATAGTCCTTTGCAGGGGATCCTGGGACAATGTTCAGTTCCCCTCAAACCATGGGTGAGGAAGCTTCAGGCCTTGAGGCCAGATGTGGCCGTCCAGACCTCTGTCTCTTGGGACTCCCTCCAGGCCATGCCCCCCACTGACCCCAATTTGACCCCTCTGTGAGTGTCCTTGCCTGGGTAGAATGTGCCCTTGAATCATGTTCTTGCCTCTTGCTTGCCCAGATGCTGGGTAAAGAGGGCCTATTGTAGAAAGGCAACATTTGCATCCATTTCCCCGCCCATCTCTGCCTCTGGCCTCGCCCACCGCTCTTGAAGGTTGCTCAGGTGGGAATATGGCCCTTGATCTGAAGAAGCTCCTGTCTTGCCTTGAAGCAACCATGACAGTGGAGGCTGGTCTATCAGGGTAGGCGGGGATTTGCCCCAGCAACCCTAGTCTACCGTCAACCTGTCTGCACTTGCCAGCCTGGGCCTGGCTGTCAGCTTCCTCCACCTCAGCCTCAGCCTTGCCCTTGCAGAACCCAGCAAGGAGGAGGATGGGGTCAGAAGAAATGAGTCTGTTGCACAAGACCTTCCTGTCCAGTGTATTCGTTCAACCTGAATTTGTGCTGGCAAATGTGATAGAATCCCATCTGAAAATAGTGGCAGCCTGGAAACATCTTAAGAAGTTTTATTTACAATGGAGCTTGACATTTTTGGTACCCTTCTGTCTCAAGAGACAATGGAGTGTGCCTCCAGGGGTGAAGCCAAACCGGTGTCAGTGGCACCAAAGCGACCTCCCTGGGACACAAGCCAGGGCAGTGTGCATGGAGGTCCTGGGCTGCCCACCTGACAAGACACCTCTGTTGGCCGGGCTGATGTGGTCCAAAGGAAAGCAGAGCAATACCTTTGGCATCAGATTGGCTGTAGGAGTTGCCGGAAGGAGGCATACAAGATTGCAGAGGTTTGGGATCAGAGTTTTCCTTCTCCTAGATGTGCTACTATCCCAGGTTGACAGGCCCAATCTGCCTTTCAGCACATGCAGGAACCACCTTGTTGACTGTTGAACCCACTATTGGTCTCATTCGCTCAAACCGCCAGAGCCTATCTTTGCATGCAGGGGAAACTTGAAATATGTGTGTACAGTGGGATCCGTTCTGGAGCCCCGTTCACATCCTGAAATGAATGCAACCCACGTCTGCGCATCCGCGGGTCGCAATTCGCCGCTTCCGTGCATGCGCGTGACATCATTTTGAGCATCTGCGCATGAGTGAGTGGCGAAGCCCAGAAGTAACGCATTCCATTACTTCTGGGTCGCTGCAGCGCGCAACCCAAAAATGCTCAACCTGAAGCTACTTCAACCCAAGGTATGACTGTATGTGCATGCATGTGTGTGTGTCTAAAAAGTCTTTTGGAGATAGACTGTCAAGTGTTTGCAAATGCCAAAGCAATGCAGTTGCAGCTCAACTGACAGTTGTACCTTAGTAGAGTCTTGGGAGAGAAAGGTCTTCGCTCATCTCTGAGGCTCCAAAGCCCAAATGTGCTGGGATGCTTGAAGGAGGATCCTAGAGGGAGAATATGAATAAGCACCAAGGCTACCCCAAGGGTGAGCGAGAAAGAACCTCCATCTGGGGACCACGCTGGAAAGAGAATTTTGGAAGCCTTGCAGAGTTCCTTGGACAGCTGTCAAAAAACCCTCTCTTCTGCTTCGCTGATCCTCACGGCAACCCCAGACTTGTGTTTCTGGAGGATACGCAGAGCAACAGTCACAGCATTCCCAATGGTTGAGAGTTGACTTGGGGCCAGATGACACAGGGTAGTTTGACCCAGACATTTTATAATATTCTAAAAATCCAGCTGGAGAAGCTACAAACTAAAGTGGAAAACAAGCACTGGGCTGGTTGCTCCTTTCGCATTGCTTTTGCTAAGAATTGGCCTTCAGAGCTTTTTTTCTGTTCCCCCTGTCTTCACGGGGGGGGGGGGAGATAATAAAACAGTTGCAATGAAAATATATGCAACTGAGGGTTTGTTGCAGAGGCAGGCAGCTGTCATGGGTGCTCCATATCTTGCCTTTTTTGGGCTAGATGACCTCCAGCGCCATTTATGATTCTATGGGTTTGTATCCAGCCAAGTTAGAAATTGAGTAAAGGTAAAAGGTAAAGGGACCCCTGACCATTAGGTCCAGTCATGGCCGACTCTGGGGTTGCGGCGCTCATCTCGTTTTATTGGCCGAGGGAGCTGGCGTACAGCTTCCGGGTCATGTGGCCAGCATGAGTAAGCCACTTCTGGCGAACCAGAGCAGTGCATGGAAACACTGTTTACCTTCCCGCCGGAGCGGTACCTAGTTATCTACTTGCACTTTGAGGTGCTTTCGAACTGCTAGGTGGGCAGGAGCAGGGACTGAGCAATGGGAGCTCACCCCATCGCGGGGATTCAAACCGCTGACCTTCTGATTGGCAAGTCCTAGGTTCTGTGGTTTAACCCACAGGGTTGGAATAAAGCTTTCACTTTTGGTTCCTCTCATTTTCTAATTTTCTCATCTTTCCAATCTTAAGTTTGGTCCATCCCATTTCCACACCAGTCTGCAATTCTCTCTCTCTCTCTGTGTAATTTTTAAAGTTCTCATGAAAATTCATCAGCATTTTAATGTGCATTTCTCTGAATAGTCACATCATCATGTGCAATTTTGTCTAATACACATATTTTTGCAAAGCAATTCCCCCCAGTATAGTGCACCTTGGTATGTTGTTTTCAGTAACAAATGCATTTATATGCACGATTCAGCCTAGCTTTTTTGTACACATAACTTGGACCAAGGAACTGCTTTACAAATTTCAGAGAAGTGCATTTTTTAAAAAATGGATTTCTGTGTTTCGGTTGACTTATTGTTTCGGAAAACACAAATGGGGTAGGTTTGCCTATAACCGTGAACTGAATCAAATTCCTCCCCCATCCCATACTTAGAGTAGACTCCTTGAAGTAAATGGGCCTAAATTAGTCATGTCCATTATTTTTACTGGGTCTATTCTGAGCGCTGGCTCTGCCCCCCTTTTAAGATACCAGAGTGGACCTGAGTGAAGCCTGCTTACTCTCAGTCCACTCCTGTGGCCCCACCCCTGGCCCCGCCATGGATTGGCTCATTTAAATGGGTTTGGGCGGGAACCCCCAATGCGGCGCTGGGAAGGCGGGCTGGCTAGGGCAACCCGGTGTGTCCCCAAGAAGATCGGGAGTGCAGGCGCCAGGCCGCAAATAATCCACCTCGGATTATTCTGAGTACGCTGAGCATTGGCTTCTTATGAATTTTGTAGGGGCTGCAAAATCCCCCCTCACGCGACTCATTTGGCTCATGCTCCTCTGACAATGGTTGGCTTCAGTGACCGGGGGCTTTGTTTGGTTTTTCCTTTTAATAGAATAAGCCCTGCTGCTTCCATTCTTCCAAAAGCCCCCAAATTAATGGATGTATTAGGCTCATTGATTCCGGTGTGAGGAGCCGGTTCCCGCTAGCTAAGTAACGGAGTGATTAAATGCTTCAATGCCCTGCTATTGATCCCAAAGTTATGACTTTTTTCATCCAAGTGAGCTGTTTTCGTTTTGAACGTGGTGTATTAAAGCCAAATAATGTGTTCACGCTGTCCAAACCTTATGAAATGGACTGTTATTTACACCGTATAAGCCATTTTTAAGGCATTAGGATGTTCACTATCATTGGATGTGTTGGATGCAATGGCAACAAGTAATTTTCCTACCCTTAAAGCCAGTTATTGAGCCCTCCAGACATTATTCTGTGCTGTTCTTTCACCAACAGTGCAACTCTGCATTTGTCTACTCAGAAGTAAGCCTCATTGAGTTCAATGGCAATGGCAATTTTTCCCAAGGAATTGTTTATAGGATCCCAACCTGAGAACCTTTGTGGTTATGAAGTGTTGGATCACAGAGATCTGGGTTCAAATCCCCAGTGGGTTGGGAAAGTCCTATACAACACACCATTCTGTGGGATTAGAATTGCAGATATATTCTGAGCTCAATAACCTTTTTAAATGATTGAGTGAACACTGTCCATAAAGGGTGTTCTTTTTAACATGTATTATTTTCCCTTTCTGTCAGTTGCTGGTTTTCTAGAGAGTTCCCATTTCTGCAGTGGTGTTAAACCTTTGTGTTGCTGAACTTCTCTCCAAAACACCATCTTGGTGACCTCAACTTTAAATCTATGCTTGCTCTAGAATGCTGTTACATTTGGGATAGGGAATCTGGTTCCTTGCAGATGCTACTGAACTAAAAACCTCATCTCTCCTAGCCAGTGCCTATCCTAGCTCAGATTGATGGAAGTTGGAGCCCAACAGAACTTGAAGGGAGTAAATAGAGCAGTTGTAAGTGCTGGATGAAATAACTATAGACTTGCAGCCATTAGGCAATGAATATTTTATTGGGTTTATTGCTGTGTTATCCTTCCCATTCTCCAAGGAACTCAATATAGAATTCATGCTCCACTCATTTTTATCCTCACGAACAACCCTGTGAGGTAGGTTATTGACTGGGCCAGAGTCACCCAGCGAGACCACATTTGCACTATACATTTTAAGCTCTATAATACGACTTTAGACAGTCATGGCTAACCCCCCCCCCCAATAATCCTGGGAACTGTAGTGTGTTAAGGGTGTTGAGAGTTGTTCCCCTCATGGACCCCTGCTACAATTCTCAGAGTGGTTTAACAATCAAGCCCTCTTCCCAGGGAACTCTGGGAATTGTAGCTGTATGAGGGGAACAGAAGTTCTCCTTGCAACTCTTAGCATCATTGACAAACTACACGTCCCTGGAGTCTTTGGGGGAATCCATAACTGTTGAAAATGGTATTATAGTGTTTCATAGAGTGTAGATGGGGCCGGAGTTTCAGGGTTGAGTTGGACTGAGGCCTCCTTTCCCTAATCTGGCATTCAAAACCCTATACAGTGGTACCTCGGGTTACATACACTTCAGGTTACATACGCTTCAGGTTACACACTCTGCTAACTTAGAAATAGTGCTTCAGGTTAAGAACTTTGCTTCAGGATAAGAACAGAAATCAGGCTTCAGCGGCGCGGCGGCAGCTGGAGGCCCCATTAGCTAAAGTGGTGCTTCAGCTGAAGAACAGTTTCAGGTTAAGTACAGACCTCCGGAATGAATTAAGTACTTAACCCGAGGTACCACTGTACCACACTATCTGTTGCCTAACAACACTGTGGCCTTTTGCATTTTTCATGTAGCATTTAATACAGCAAAACCTGACGGTTGCTTGTGCAAAGTACAGATCTGAATCTCCAAATCCCATTAAGTCCCCTATCAGATGATGGAAGTGCAATCTGCATTAGGAGAAGAATCAGATACGTTACCATTAAAGTTCTCCCAACAGGATAAAATAACACTTTTCTTTCATCACCTTAACTTTTAATTCTCAAAGCACTCTGATTCTCGGAAACAACTTTTCTTCATGCCCAGTGATAACTGCTGTTATGAGAGGTGGGTTTGTGAATTAGCTTAGATGGCTTTAGAAAAGGGAATTAGACTAATCCCTGGTGTAGGAGATTGGGCTATCTATGATACTAATGGCAAACTCATTCCCAAATTGGCTCCGAATGGCGATTGCATTCACATTTAAAGGCAAACCTTACTGAAGATATTAATATTGCACAGTTTGAAGTGACTGGAAGCATAGGAACTGACTCCTTTTGGAAGAAAACCATAAAAACATTATTACATTATTCAAAGTTTTCTTGAAGAACTCTTCAAAACAACAACAACAACAAAAGACATAACATGATACACCCAAAACATCCATACAATGTTTTGCGCTGTCCAGCACAGTCTCAGCATTTTAGAAATAAAAGATAACTCAAGAAATCAAAACGGTATCTCTCTCCCCAATTCCAGCCTGCCTTAGCCTTCCTAAGGCTATGCGGCTATTGGAGAGCCATTAACATCCTTTTTCTCTCTGTGGCATTCAGAGAAAGACTAAAGTCACCACCCTTTCAAGATGGCGATTTGCAACTCAATACCTTTTCACCTGACCTAAGGTTACTATGAGGCCAGTAGGAGGTGGGGACAGAGAAAGTGTCAGGCAGGAGCCATCCCCTGACTGGTTGCAAGTACATAATAAAAATAATAAAAAATACAGGTCTGTGTAAGCTTTTCTGGACAAAAAGGTTTGAGGTCAGGTGTTGAAAACAGTGCAGTGAAGGTGCCTGCCGCATATCATAAAATATAAATCCCCCTCAGACGCCCTGCAAATCTCGCTGATGTCATTGCTGCAAAGACTCTTTTTTTCTTAGGAAGGTCATGGACTGCAGTTTTCTTCCTCACACTGAGGTTCCAATAAGTATATAAAAACCAGAAAGTGTGTGCACCATAAATAGTCTTGCCTTTACTCTGAGGCCATATATTTCTGTTGACATACCACAGTGTCATCGCTCTAGACCATTTTATTTTTGTCTCAAGCAGACGAAGCGGCGAGCAAAGAAAACCACAAGAGCACTATTTGTGTAGGGGAGGCTTCTCCCAGTCTGAGCTATAGACCCTTGAACACTGGGCAGAAGAAGACAATTGAAACCTTAAATTTATTTGGAGTACCTTCCCTATTTGGGGCCGTTTAACGTATGGGGTGAGGCAAGGCCTGGATAGGGTGTGTGTGTGTGTGTGTGTGTGTGTGTGTGTAAAGATGGCAACCATGGAGGAAGGCTGTTGTGCTCATGTTCCAGGCTTCCTGAAGGTATATGAATGGCAACTTTGAGAAGACCTTTGATCTGATCCAACAAGGTTCTACTAACATTCTTAACCATAAAACTGGAGGCCACGGAGGGGCATAGATGCTCCCTATGCATAAAGGGCTTTTGTTTGTTTGTTTAGGTGTTTTGAGGCCAGAAGTGAAAAAGCTTCACCCATTTGCCTAGGGTCACAACCTTGCCCTACATTTGAAGCTCTCATATATGACTTCATCGGTCATAATGGCTTCCCCCCCAAACATCATGGGAACTGTGGTTTGTGAAGGGTGCTGGGAAGTGCTGGCCCGTGAGGACAGCCCCTTCACAAACTACAGTTCCCAGGATGCTTTTGGGGAAGCCATGATGGTTGAAGTGCTGCAAGAGTGCTTCAGACGCATAGTGTGGATGTTCCCAGGTGGCCCTCTGATGGCAGGGAACTGCGACTTGGGAAAAATCACAGTTTGTTCTTCAGAGAGCTGAGGTGCTTGGAAAGAAGCCTGCTTGTTTCACCAGAGGACAAAATAAATCTGTGCCACAGTCAGTGATGCTTTTGTTGTCCTACTTTCAACTCCTTTAAAAAAATTCCAGAGGGGCAGCCGTTTTTAGTCTCCAGCAGCAAAAGCCATCAAAGTGTCTTTGATATATTAGAACATAAACTTTATTTATTATGCCACAAGCCCATAAAAAGCTGGTGCCGTAAGCTTGTTAGTCTTTAAGGTGCCACGAGGCTCTTTGACACTGTTCCAGTTCTGTAGCTCAGGGGTAGAACATTTGCTTTGTGTGTGTACTGTAACAATCTACAATTCCCAGGATTCGGGGGGGGGGGGAGAAGCCTGCGGCTATTTAAAGCGATATGATGCAGCTCTAAATGTACCGTGCTGTGCTGGATTTACGTATAAGCTAAACAAGCTATAGCTTAGGGCCCCATTCTCATGGGGGCCCCCCAAAAAAAATTAAAGGGAAAAAAAAACACTGGATGTACATTTCCAAAATATAAGATAAAAAACAAATAAAATAAAACCTACATACAGCAACAGTGTTTTCTATTGTGTAGGCTCCTATGATGTAAATAATGGGCCCCACCTGCTAGCTTGCTCCCTAAAATATCTCTGGTTTGCTCATTTCTATATATAGGGTGCCTACATTCTGCATGGACTGGTTGCACGGCAACATGTGCAGATGGCTTTAGATACCTATTAGGTCCATAAATTACCATATAGCATATACTCAACACACACAAAAAACAGTGACAATTTGTTGTTGACAAAGGACAGCTGGACATATAAAGGGCCCCATTACCTTCAGTAGCTTAGGGCCTCATCAAACCTAAATCTGGCCCCGACCGTGCTGGTGGGGCCCAATCTGAGCAGACCCTGATCCAAAGTGCTAGAAGGAGGTCAAGATGGGGCTGAAGATTCCAGGCACCCAACACACTTATTGCCTTGCTTTGGGCGCAAAACATGCAAAAGAACCCGTTGTCTTTGCTGCAGTTTCAGTCTTCCTTTTTAATCATTTTTATTAGTTTTTGCATATATTTTCCAAACAAAACTTCACATCACAGCATCCTCATTTTGGCTATTATAGCCTGAGACTTCCGTCAATCCTGTCTAGTGATTTTCAAATTTGTTATCTGATCTTGCATTTTATTGTTATGATTAATGCTTTTAAACTTCGTTTCCTAATGATTTCCTTCCTAAATAATTTTAAAATAATTTATATAGTCCTCCTTACAAAACTTCTTGTAAACCTACAAGCGATGTTACATTAATGCTATTGCCTTTCAAATAAATCATATATTTCTTTCAATCCTTAAGGAAGTCCTGGTTTTTCTGGTTCCGAATTCTCCCAGTCAACAGTTCTTCATACTCCATCAGTTTTATTTGCCACTCCTCCTTTGTTGGTAATTCTTCCTGTTCCCATCGTCGGGCTAATAGTACTCTCGTTGCTGTAGTTGCGTATCAAAACAAGTTTTTATCCTGTCTATTAATTTCTGTACCTACAATACCAAGTAAAAATGCTTCTGGTTTTCCCCCACAAATGTATATTTCAACATTTTCTTCATCTCATTATATATCATTTCCCAGAAGCATTTTACTTTCTTACAAGCCCACCACATATGGTGAAAGGTACCTTCTTTTTCTTTACATTTCCAACGTTTATTGCTTACTTTATACATTTTGGCTAACTTTACTGGTGTTATGTACCATCTATACATCATTTTCGTTACAGTGGTACCTCTGGTTGTGAACAGGATCCATTCCGGAGGCCTGTTCGCAACATGAAAAGAGCGCAACCCGCAGCGGCGCGTCTGCGCATGCGCGGGTTGTGACTCGCCGCTTCTACACATGCGCGTGATGTCATTTTGTGCTTCTGCTCATGCGCAAGCGGCGAAACCCGGAAGTAACCCTTTCCAGTACTTCTGGGTTGCCGCGGGACATAACCTGAAAGAAAGTAACATGAAGCGGACATAACATGAGGTATGACTTCAAAGCATTACACTCTGTAAAGTTTATACCTTCTTTCCACAGCTTTTCCCAATCTTCTAATTGTATACTGTAACCCAAGTCTTTAGCCCAATGTATCATTGCTGACTTAACCTCTTCATCTTTCACATGCCATTCCAATAGCAAGCAGTTTCAGTCTTCCATCCCGCTGACAGACGGAACAGTAATACTATTGTTAACAAAATGGTGGGTGCAGGACTGGAAATGGCACAGCTGGGTACATGGCGGCTGGTGGCATTCAGGGTCTCGAGGGTTGTGTTGGGAAACACACAACATCTTTCACGGCGTGCGGCCCAACAAGAACTTTGGCATTTACGGTTTCCCATTGTGTCCGTATGATCTAGCGCACAGACCCTTGTTTCATTCCTTGGCTGTGCAAAGCTGGCCCAGGCCTCGGCGGTTCTGTCGGCCCTTTGTTCTAAAGGACAACAACAACAAACAAGAAGGGAGCTTGTGGGAATATTAAGCAGCTAGCGTAGGATGAGGGAGCACTTTTATTGCCGCTGGAGCCCTTGCCCCGAGTCTTGTCTGCTTTCAGAAAAGCAAACCCCTGACATGTTGTGCCAAAACCCCTCCGTTCCCGCTAATGCTGACGTGCCGGCAGGATTGGCACCGTACCAGGGCCAGTGGGAAGTGAGAGGAAGGGGTCAACTTTCTCGGATGGATCTTGAGACAGGCAGAAGTTTAGGAAACAGAAACGTCCAATTGGGCATCAGCCAGCAGGCCTAATAAGGGCAGAGCATGCACAGATGTCTTCAGGAGCCTCTGAATGTTGAGTTTCAGTTGGGAAAGCAAAATGGAGAAGGGGAGAGGGGATCCCTGTGTTTGATCCTATAGCAGTTCATAAAATCCTGGCTGGTTGAAGCCATGTACAGGAGTAAAGAAAGGGGGGGGGAGTCTCATCTCCCCCACTTTCAATCAAGTCCAGCTGAACAATTAGCCTCTCCCAGAGGAGAATACAGTGGCGTAGCGTGGGGGGTGCAGGGGGGGCCGGCCGCACCGGGCACAACATCTGGGGGTTAGGGTTAGGGGGCGCAAATCCACGGGTTAGGCTGCGCAAATTACTTGCCTTGCCCCGGGTGCTGACAACCCACACTATGCCACTGGGAGAATATTAAGAATATTAAGAATAGCAGAAGCAGTCGAGAAGGAAGAAGAGGAGTTCAGGGTGTTTTTTTAAAAAAAACAACCCAATATTTTAAAAATAAGTATATAAGTTGTCTGTCTTTGATTCTTTTACATGGTATTTCAGTGTATTGCGGTACTTCATGTATTGTGATTTGCCCTTATTTTTATTGATCATAGCTTAGTAATTATTTATTGTAATTGTTAATAGGGAATTTCTGTTTCGTTATTACTTGCTGGTGTTTTATGAGTTAATTTTATTGTGTACTATTATATTCTAATAGATTATTGAATATTGTTATTGTTTAGTCACTTAGTCGTGTCCGACTCTTCATGACCCCATGAAAGAGTCAGACACGAGTAAACGACTAAACAACAACAACAATATTCAATATTCTATTGAATATTCAATATTCTATCAAATATGACTTTATTTAATATAAGCCATTCATTTTAAAGTTTTGTTTTATTATGATTTTTTGTATTGGATCAGGTTATTATAAGGTGTGTGTTGTTTGTTGTATATTTTGTTGCTGCAAACTGCCCTGTCTATAGTAATATAGAATGGCGGTATACAAATTAAAAGTGAAAATAAATTGAAAAATTCCTGCCAATGTGGAGCCCTCTCACTGTACTCCCATTGCCCCCCGTCATTGGTCATTCTGGGTGGGGGCTGATGGGAGTTGTAGTCCAAAATGTCTGGCAGGCATTGGCTCGCCCTGTGCTAGGGTAAAAGGATGTAGTGCAGCATTTTGGTGAATGTCACACATTTTAGGCAGATCCGTAATGTGCATTTAGAGCACAGGGCCTCCTTCAAAGAAAACTAGGAACTGTAGTTTCACCCTCACAGAGCTACAATTCCCAGCCCCCTTAAACAAACTGCACTTCCGGGGATTCTTTGTGTGGGGGCAAGTCATGTGTTTGAAATGCACATTGAACCGTGTAAACCATGGGTAGGTAAACTAAGGCCCGGGGGCCGGATCCGACCCAATCGCCTTCTCTATCTGGCCCATGGACGGTCCGGGAATCAGCATGTTTTTACATGAGTAGAATGTGTCCTTTTATTTAAAATGCATCTCTGGGTTCTTTGTGAGGCCTGCCTGGTGTTTTTACATGAGTAGAATGTGTCCTTTTATTTAATATGCATCTCTGGGTTATTTGTGGGGCATAGGAATTCGTTTATTCTCCCCCCCCAAAAAAATATAGTCTGGCCCCCCACAAGGTCTGAGGGACAGTGGACCAGCCCCCTGCTGAAAAAGTTTGCTGACCCTTGGTGTAAACCCAGCAGTTGCTTGGCGTGTGTTTCTGAATGTCAGCATTCACACATTAGAGCGGTCGCTGTTGTTTCCCGCATTGTACAAAAGGGTACAATTTAAGGTGTGTGTGTGTGCGCATCTGCACCTGTATTTTCTTCCAAAGGGCACATTTCTATATTGCACCATTCAGAAAAGAGCAAAATCCAAAGGATAACTATATTCCGATCTGCACAATAGGCCAGAAATTTTGCGCTCAGTCAGTTTGCATTGGAAATTGCAAATTCCTCCATCATCCCTGCTCACTGTGTATCTTTTGTGGACAAGGAGAAACAGTGCTGTTCAGGCTGATATTTTTGTCAGGCTGCCTGCAATGCATTCTTGTTCAGCACTGTACAGTGGTGTGTGTGTTTTTTTTAATTTATAGGTGTATATGTATGCTGGTCTATGACCGCAATAAAGATTTGGAGGTGTATATCTTTATGACATAATCTTAGCCTCTGCGATGTGTCCCATTTGGATGGGAAAAGCTGGGTAGAAATGGAGGCAATAAATAAAACTTATATACACACCAGGGGATGAAATCGCTGACGGAAATAAAATGTATACACGGGCAGCAGTCGTGCATGGACTATATCCTTCAGCATTTGGTTTAAATATCTTTCGTTCTTTCCTCTACATCATTTTTCTTGTTTAATGTTAAGTTTTATGGGGGGACGTGGAGCTGAAAAGATCAGCGCAGTCGGGATTGGCACCCAGGGCCGAAATTACCCTTCTGGGCAATGCAGAAGTAAAATCGCATCGCTGGTGAGGGGAGGGTGCCTTTTCCCCAGGCAGCAGGGGAGCTTGCCACAAAGCGGACTCACGGCTCCTCCATCAATTACATCATTCTGTCTTGCAGGGGGAATGAGTCATCCAGAGAGGCTGCTGAGTTTCTCCTCCCTGGGCACCAGGGAGCTGTCTCTAATGCCCAGCTCACGCTTCCCAGGGGGAGGCCTGGTGTCTGGAGGCATTTGTTATTTTGCCGTCAAAGAGCAGTGCGCGTGTCAATGCAGAACGCACTTCCTCAGATAATAGCTGCAGCCTCCGTCTGCGGCTCAGGTTAGCAACTCACGTAAATATGATGCAGTGGAAGGGATCAGAGGAGCCACTGCCATCTGCAACCTGGTGCCCTCCAGATGTTTCCTCCCCCCTTTTTTATTATTACAGCTCCCATCTTCCCTGATCATTGGGCATTGTGGCTGGGGCTGATGGGAGTCTGAGTTAGAGGCAGGCGAATCTGCCAGTTTGGGTTTCTCATGTTTTTCTAAACCTAAGTTCAGTTCTACACGTTAGTTTGCAATTTAAAACACACACACACACGCATGAAAATTCACCAGCATTTTAATGTGAATCTTCCCAAATATACATGTTTTGTTTTGCCTACTATACACATTTTTGCACAGAGCTTTCCTCAAATAGAATGCATTTCACATGTTAATGTCACTTACTATATGCACTCCTATGCACACTTTACATCTTTATACACGTTACCTGGCTGGAGAATTAATTTTGAAGGGAATGCCCATTAGGTGGATTCACCTTTAAATGCAAGCTGGATCTAGGTTCTTCCCCCATCCCTATTGTAGTACAAAACATCAAGAAGGGATCAGATTGGGAAAGGCTGAACCAAACGTTATGTAGCACTTTCACCAACATGGGAAAGACCGTAGCTCAGTGGGGGTGCAGCTTCCTGCATGCAGAAGGTCTTGTGTGTGATCGTCAGCATCTCCAGGTACGGTTGGGAGAGACCCCTGCCCCAAACCCTGCTGCCAGTCAGTGTAGAGTAGACTGTACTAAGCTAGATGAATCACTGGTCTGATTCAGTCTGATTCAGTATAAACCAGTTTCCTAGGTTCCTATATAATTCAGAATCATGAGGACTGGACCCTTACTTCCCTTTTAAGGAAAGTGCCATAAGCTCAGACTAAATGTGCTGCATTGAGTCCTAAGTAAGTCCAGGTATCCTGATCCACCGGCTTATGGGAGTGGTTTGGTTCAGGTATCTTCTTCTTCTTCTTTGGTGATCCCTCGTAGCCGAATAAGATGGTCTTCCATAAACACGGTTTTAACAGTGAGTCTGTAAGTGACTGTGGAGGCCATTTCTGGAGCCACATGTCCTTCCACAGTGGAGACATAAGTTTCCGGGTGGGAGTTGATCATGGTGTGGATTTGCCAAGCGTGCCTTCCTCTTAGCACATTTCTCCCTTGCATCCTGAGTTCAAGCTTCTTTGAAGCTCATGACACTTTTGGTAAAGGCTGTTCTCCAAGTGAGGCGCTCGCAAGCCAGTGTTTCCCAGTTGTCGGTTTTTATGCTACATTTTTTTAGATTTGCCTTGAGAAAGTCTTTAAACCTCTTTTGCTGACCCACCAGCATTACGAGGCTGCAGGGACACCAAACAAGGATGCTTTATTAAAGAAAGGTGTAGACTTACAGCAAAGCAGCCTGCCTTTGCAGATGCCAGACGAACACTGTAGCAAGGAGATGGCTTGTCCACACCCAAGCAAACACGCAGACATTATTTATACACAAAGCAGCATACTTTGTGCAGAACTGCCCATCTATTCACTTGACCAGTTGAGGGCATAGGTGGCAAATAGCCAAAATTTTACAGGTAGCTCCCCTTTCTGGACTCACAGTCCAGCATCCCAAGGATAACATCACAACAAGCCAATTACTTTATATCAAAGCAAATGAATATAAGCACACCTGAGCTCATTGCTGCTACAACAACTGCCAGTTAATTGGGAGGTTATCTCGATTATCAAGATGACATCAGCAAAGCTTTTGGAACAGATCATCTTTGGTTCAACACAGCAGGTGGGAATGTCCTGCCTTTCCATGAGCCAGCTGAACCATCCGTAGCGTCTGGCGCACAAATTATCTGGTGGTCTCCTTTTGCAGGTGGGAGAGGAACTTAAGGTAGAGGGAGAAAGCAACCCAGGTGTTCGAGCTGGAGGCTGCTGAAGAGATAAAGTCAAGGGAATTAGGTCACCCTCTAAGGGCAGGCAAGGCTGTATATGTTTCAGCGCTGCAGATGACAAAGCAGAGTTTCAGACAGGGTGCTGCAGAAAGGCTTCTGCCAAGGATGCTAATGAGAGCCCTGGGAAAAAAATATAGGGCAGAGATCTGTACGGTATTCGCCTTTCCCCACTCCTCTACCCCGCTGCTCACAGACAGTTTTCACCTTGAAATTGTTGGTGTACCAGATAGCATCTATCCCAGCAATTTCACCTGCAGAGGAAAACTATTTGCATTATTTAACAAGGCGCTGGATGAGGGAGCAAGTCAGCACTTAACATCAGAAGAGTCCTTCTGGGTCCTGCTGAGGCCCATTTGGTCCAGCATTCTGTTCTCACAGTGGCCAACTGGATGCCCATGGGGAGCCCACAAGCAGAGCATGAGCGCAACATCACTCTCCCTGCATGTGGCCCTCGGTAACCGGTTGTCAGAGGCTACTGCCGAAACATAGCTCAGTCTAACCTACCTTGCAAGGCTGTTCTGAGTGCAAAATGGGAAGGGAGAGAACAACATACACTGTATTTTTCGCTCCATAAGATGCACCTGACCATAAGACGCACCTAGTTTTTAGAGGGGGAATGCAAGAAAAAAAATATTCTTTGAAGGGAGCGCTGAGCAGAGCCTGTAGGCATCACTGATGGGCTGCCCTTCTCACTGCTTGGGAAAAGCCCCCAAGAGGGGGGGCATTTCCGGGAGGTGGGGGAAGGGACTGAGGGGCTATCCCCGAAGCTAGAACAGCAAGAGGGAGCGCTGCGCAGCGATCACTCTTGCTGTTCTGGCTTCTGGGATAGCTGCACAGCCTGCATTCGCGCCATAAGATGCACACACATTTCCCCTTACTTTTTAGGAGGGAAAAAGTGTGTCTTATAGAGCAAAAAATATGGTACATGGCCTTGAGACCTGTGAAGGGAAACTGGGAAACTGGATGACTAGTTGATAAATGAAAAAGCCACGGGGCAGAGTGGACTTATGCATGCTCCACTGTCATGCACAATGACCCAGAAAGCATCCTGTGAAAATCAGGGGTTGCCTGTTTTGGTTTACAGATGTCTGAGCAACTTAGGTCCAAGGTACCTTAGGGACCACCCAGTCACTGAGATCATCCCCTGAGCTGGCAAGGCTCATCAGCAGACACCTTCTGCTACAACCTATAAATGCCGGCTGGAAACCTCTCTATGTTGCCAAGCTTCTGCAGGCTGTTAAGATAACATCTATCTGCTGACCCGCCACCCATGTCCCTATTTTCCAGGGACAGTCCCAGATTTGCAAAAGGGTCCCAGTTTCTTATTTTATCCCGGAATGTCGTGTTTTTCCTTAAGGCATCCCTATTTTCATTGGAGAAATATTGGAGGGCGTGGAGTCATCTGATCCCTGAGCCATCTGAAGACAGCCCTGTATAGGGAAGTTTTTCAATGTTTATTGTTTCGTTATTTTGTTATATATGTTGGAAGGCACCAAGAGTGGCTGGTACAACCTAGTCAGATGGCTGAGGCATAAATAGTAAAATAATAATAATAATGGAATAAAAGGTAAAGGGACCCCTGACCATTAGGTCCAGTCATGACCGACTCTGGGGTTGTGGCGCTCATCTCACTTTATTGGCCGAGGGAGCCAGCGTACAGCTTCCGGGTCATGTGGCCAGCATGACTAAGCCGCTTCTGGCAAACCAGAGCAGCGCACAGAAACGCCGTTTACCTTTCCGCCGGAGCGGTACCTATTTATCTACTTGCACTTTGACATGCTTTCGAACTGCTAGGTTGGCAGGAGTGGGGACCGAGCAATGGGAGCTCACCCCGTTGTGGGGATTCGAACTGCCGACCTTCTGATTGGCAAGTCCTAGGCTCTGTGGTTTAACCCACAGTGCCACCCGTGTTCTTGATAATGGAATAGGACGTACCTATTTTCATTGGATAAATGTTGGAGAGTATGTGTATGTAATGGTTAGTGGATCTCCAATTTTAAAAGTTTACACTGTTTTTATTGCATATGCATATGGTTGTCACAGACCGCTTTGGTTTTGTTTTTAATGAGCAGTGGTACACCAATATTTCCAGAAATAAAAATAAATAAAATCCAGCAGCACTTGAATGGGGGAGATGCCTGCTTCT